>NC_071501.1:74151662-74462852 GCF_028408465.1 Anastrepha ludens
ATTACTGTCTCTCATAGAGGGTCCTTTGTAACCTTTATTTGACAAATACCTAAAACGTCCTTTCCAAAAAGGACTTAGGGGCTTAAAGGGTCTACAAATATATTCTTTGGAAAATTTCATTATGGGCTGTCTCCCACAAAAACTGCATTCTTTATGACTACCGACTGCGTCGTTCTGCAAATGAATTTCTCACCCCTCTAAAAATGGGGTTTATTGCTAACAGATCTACAGTATCTAATCTGGCTGTTTTTAGTGAATACTGCATTGATTTTTTCTCGGCTGGCTTCCAGGTCGACTGTATTTATACTGACTTTTCGAAAGCCTTCGACAAAGTTTCTCATAGAATCTTAGTTAAAAAATTAGCTTGTTTTGGCTTTCATTCTGCAATGGATAAACTCTTATTTGAGCAATAGACGTTGTGTTGTAATAATTGATGGTATTTCTTCTACCCCCTTTGCTGCCACCTCTGGTGTTCCGCGAGGAAGTATCTTGGGGCCGCTTTTATTTGTGTTATTTATTAATGACATAAAAGTTGTTTCTCATTTGCTAAATTTTTGCTTTATGCTGATGACCTTAAGATCTTCTCAGCGATCAAGACTCAAGAGGATGCCATTAAACTTCAAGCCGATATGAATAGGCTTTACTTGTGGTCCAAGAACTCACGACTTTCGCTGCACTTATCTATGTAAGTGCTTTCAAATATCTTACTCGAAAACCTTGGCGTTATATATGATAACAATTTTTCTTTTAATAACCATATAAATATATTATTATATTATATTACTTTAAAATCCAGATCTCATTTAGAATATGCTGTTTTTATTTGGAGACCTTGTAGTCAGCAAGTTATCAATAGAATCGAACGTGTGCAATATTTTTTTCTCAAATATGCCCTTTGGTCTCTGAATTTTATTGATCTCATGCCATAATATTCTGATCGTCTCATGCTTATAAGTCTCAAGTCCTTAGAAATTCCTAGGTCTATACTGTATCTGTATTTTACTCATAATATTATTACTGGAGTAATTGATTGTCTCTACTTGTTGGAAAGGATTCGATTTAATGTCTACCCTTCTACCCTTTTTATGGGCGAAACTTTAAAACTAACTATGCCAGTAATGCTCCCATTACTCGTGCTTTCCGGGAATTAAATTCCGTTCATAATGATGTTGTTCTCGATTTTTCGCTTTCAAGAGTAGCATAAGACCGTCTCAGTACCGAATCAATATTCCATAGTCTAGTGGCTTTGAGCGTGATCGACAGTAGGCTTAGGTTGTCATATCCACTGTGAACAATGAATACTAAAAAGAATTTGAAATTATACAATGAATCAGCGTCTCATAAAAGAAAAAATATACCCTTTGGAGCAGCTTAAAACTGTTAGTTCCTTCAGTTATAGAACAACATTAAGATACATACTACAAATTGGAGACGTTTGGTCTAAAAATCCTTCAAGGTCATATGTGCTAGTAGTAATATCTGTGGTGGACCGTCTCAGTACCGAATCACTAAATATTCCATTTCGGAGTACTTTGAACAATTTTTCATTTGCTGTCATTCGATTTTCCACAACCTCTATCGAAACCATAAACCTGTTGAACCTTCGTTCGTTTTTAAGGCAACATCAAGACGCACTCTATAATTAGATCGAGGTTGGACGTGCAACACAAGTACTTCTAATTTTATTATACCTGCATACATACATACATACGCATTAGAAAATACAAATTTCTAAGGACTCGATTATTTCTGAGGAATTTAATTTTGTAAACCTTTTTTAAATATTTTGAATACTTACATATTTATATTATAAACTGTATTTATTTATTTATTTTAGATATATGCAATATATAAATTTACTTTAAATATACATATAGGATATGTATGTATAATGTATATTATACATAAAAATATGCCCATACAAACTGGCACAAAATTAATCACCCTATTCCACCTAATCTCATTTGTGGAACAACATCAAGACGCGCGCCACAAATAGGAGGAGAAGCTCGGCCGAACACCCACTAAACGCATAAAAGCCAATTATTTAAGCATTCAGCGTCTAAAGAAAGCGTACACCACACATTGGTACGTTTTGACTGTTCATTTATTTTGTAATTTCACTAAATTGTTTACAAAAATATAGTTCATACTACAACAAGAACCATATAAAGCAAGGTTTCGAGCTTTGTACAAAATTTGTAAAAATTCAAAGTTTAAAACTTTTTACTGAGTATAGATTATTGAATTTTGGTCTAATAAAGTGCAATTTTCAAATGGTTCAAAAATCGCGCTGAATTCTGACGATTTTTTTTTTCTGACGGTGTTGGGTGTTTTCTTCGATGTAAAAAAATGTGGAGTAGGCGTTAAATGGTGAATACGCACAAGACCGCGAGCAACAAAAAAACTTTAAAAATCAGTGTAATTTTTGACCTATTTGAAACTTTTTACTTTTTTTTTACTTTTTACTTTTACCAAAACCAAAATTAAATGAGCTATGAAATTGAATGTTTTGCAGAAATTCTGAGTAAAGACTTTGAAATTTTGATGAAAATCCACCGAATTCTTACAAATTGTGTGCAAAGTTTGAAACTTTGCTTTATATGGTTTTTGTTGTGAAAAGAATGATTGAAATTATAAAGTAAATAAATAAATAGTCTAAACTTGTCAATATTTAGAGTACACCAGAGTTGGGCATAGTGCACTAAATAATTAATGCCACAAGCGGATAGTTAAAACACCGAAAAACTGAAGATTTGGTGATAATGAAACGCTTATTTTAACTACCACTAAAAAATTAGTGGTGCTGCAAAATACCCAATCTTGGTGTACACTTTCTTTTGCAGTCAACTGTTTAAATATCGGAAGATTTCTAATTTTGCAAATGGCGTCATATTTGAGGCTTGTGAACGAGACAGCTGCAGTATGCAGACAAGCAATGGAGTGCGTAAAGGTCAAAATAAACATTTCGATCACTCAAAATCATGTTTTCTCTATTTAGTAAAGATGTTATTCAAAGTAAGAAAGGGATTATTAATTTTGCGCCACCTTGTATGAGATAACAATTAATACCACCTTATCTAATATAATTTAGCTGATAAAATTTCGGTTGGTAAAAAGTCTTACTGTTTCAAAAAGTATTTCATTTAATATTTTCATACTAAGAAATAAATGTGCTAAGACTTTATAGCCTTAGTGGGTAACATATTCAGTATTATTATTTCTATTAAAAAACGTAAACTTTACAATTATGAGAGTACTGTATCCTAATGAATATTTCAATTGTAAATACAGCCTTATTTATTGTTTCATAAAATTACTTTTAATCCCGTTTCTTTCCTGTTTCTCGCCTATAAACTTGTATGTATGTATAAAATGTGTATACTCGTATATTAAATATTTCGATGTTTTAAAACTAAAATGCTTCTATACATTACCAAAATGTTCACATGTGTATGTACATATCGTTTAATATTTCACATTTTTATGCTTTCACTTCACACAGCTTTTTGGCGATTTATTTGAATAAATTTCAGCATTTTATATTTAAACTTTATTTATCTAAACTGCTTTTCAATTTCTTAAAATTTTGTTAATTTTTTCTTTTTACCCAAGCAAACTAAGAAATTTCAGCCTTGTAGAAGAATTTGCAGTCGTACATTCAAACTGCATTCGTGCCTATGGTTTCACCAGCGCTTTGGTCTCTTTCGCTTTTCATTTCATCTTTTTTATGCTTATTATGAACTAAAATTTGAAAAAAAAACCCAGCTTTTTCTTAAACCACTCTTCCTGCATGCTTTTGGCTCTCGTGCTTATACAAATTTTCCATTATCATATAGTGCGACATTTCTAAGAGAAAATATTCTAAAAAATATGTAATTTTCAAGAGAACATACAAATGTTGCTTAAAAATCATATACATATCAACAACACACTCCCCTTAATTTGATAAAAAAAAATCTATAATTAAAATTTTCTTTCAATTGACCCCCTGCTCCCCCCCATCATATGTGGCGCTTCAAAATCAAACGATTCACAATTAATCTCCTCACACCCAACTACAGAGACACTATCCCCGAGGAGACTTATCAGCACGGCCATTCCAAGTCCCTGTGCGAACCGACGGGCGATGATTGGGACAGCGCCGCTTTGACCACTCGAGAGCGCACCATCAGCGGTAGCAGCAATAGCACCGGACGAGAACCACTCCTACCGAAATTAACGCCACGTGCACAAATTCGCCGAATGGGCTGCAGTAGCGCTGGTGGAGGTGGTGGCAGTGGTCTAGTGGGTATAACGGGTATTAGCGGTCTGCGCAATCAAGTGACCACCGCACTACTCTCCACATCGAATTCGGAATATGATGACGACGAAGATGAAGATATTGATTTGTATGACGATGAGAGTATTGTTGTGACAACCTTGACCAGCGGCAGCGTTGGTGGTGGCGGTGGTCGAAATCGTAGTGGTAGCAGTGGAAGTGGCGGCGCAAATGGTAGTAGTGGCACCAGTGGCAGCAGCAACAATACAACAACCACCATACGGCTGACACGCAACAATGATGAGAGCATCATTTGAGATAGTAGACGCGCGCAACTATAACAGCGACTTCTTGCCAGCGGCGGCAGCAGCAGTCAGCAGAGGCGTATAAGCCGTTGGGCATACAAATATGAAATGTTACAGTAAATAGTGAGAGAAGAGGAGAGTGTAAGAGTAACGATTCGTGCGGTAAATGCCCAATGAAATAAATTAAATGCCAATAAATACCGCTAATCAAGGTATAATTTCGTATGTGGGCTCTGTGTAGTAATAAGTATTGAAGGGAGAAGGGTTTAGTTAAATAAAAAAGGCTATGGATAGTTTGTTGCGCCGTCAAGCCAGGACAACGATTAGTTGTATGCGTAAGTAGATTCGTTCAGTTATGAAACTTTTTTGCTAATAAGTTTTTGTTAAGTAGTTTTTAATTAGCGATACACTCGTGTGTATGTTTATGTGTACATACATACATATGTATATAATGATTTGATTATCTGAAGGCTTGGCAAGCCGCAGGGTGGAAAATGTGCACAATATTTCTGTTAGTGTAAGAGCATAAAATGTGTGCTAAAATTTTTGGGGTGTGCTGATGAAGTAACGGTACGCGGTCGCATATGAATTGCCGTGCGAATACAAAAAACATTTGCAAACGCTGCTTTTGTAAAATTGTAAATTGTAAAAAAATCTGCGAGTTATGCTTACGAGTTAGTTCCGTTTTACACATTCGAGGGAGTGGCATCAAGAAAATAAATTTGTTTTGCCATCATAGAGCATATGTGTCTATGGGGCAGGTTCTGTAATGCACTTCCGCGTGAATTTTAATACTTTTGCCAGAAAATTTCAATCAAATGCACTCGAAAGTGAGTTACAAAACCTGCTCGTTAAAGTACTTAAGTTGCACCAAACAAAGAAAGTTTCTTATTTCTTAATGTTACTCTTTTGATTTGTTCTATGGCCAAAAAAATTAGGCACCCTTTGTTTTTTGTATTTTTATTTAATATTTAGCCGTGCGTAATATTTAAAAAATGGCACCCAAAGCTTTATTAAAACAAATGTGGTCACAAAAAAAAAAATAAAAAACTGATTTGAATATTTTTTTTTATTTTTAAAATTTAGATAAATCGTGTTTTTTTAGAAATTGCACAAATCCGTTAATTTAAAAATTAAAATATATTCAAAAAATTATTTTTTATATATTTATTGTAATATTTACCCCATGCCGTGATGCCAAAAACCCCCAAAATTTAAAAAACGTCAGAGAAATGTCAAAGAGGAAAAAGATAAATATTTTCTTTTGTTCCAAATTAAATTTTTGTTAAAATTAAAAATTTTTTTAAATGTATTTTAATATTTTGATTAATTTTTATTTTTTACTTTTAGTCTAAGACACTGTTTTTCAAAGCTAAGAGTATCATTTCTTGAACATTTGGGAACGAAAATTAAAACATTTTATAACAAATTAACGGAAAAGTACATTTTAAAATATGATACCATATGCTTTATTTAAAACAAATGTCTTAGACCAAAAGTAAAACAAAAATTAGATAGGTATTTTTGTTTTTTAACTTTAAAGATTTGAACAATTTTTTTAGAAATTTGGAAATTGCACATATTCGTTAATTTATAAATTTAGAAAACTTTTTTATGACCAAAAAAACTAAATTTTTTTATTTATTTAATTTTAATACTTACCCCAAGCCGTGGTGGACCCTGAGAAGCCCCCACAATTTAACAAATTTTAAAACTTTATCTTATATTTTTTTTTATTTTTTACCTAAAACATTTTTTGAACATTTGTGAAAGAATATTAAAACAGGAGATGAAATATTAAAGGGACTTTTTCCTATACGAATTCAATGGTAACTTTCAGTGTGCGGCACGCGTTAATATTTAATAAATAAAAACAAATTTAAAACATAAAAAATAGAAAAAATAAAAAATGAGCTGTCTCCTTTTTTGGTCAAACAACAAATTTATAAGGTAGCATCAAGAAATTTGTTTTTCTTGTTTTGTGCCACCCTAATGTCAACATTTGAAGACACTTTTCTATTTTGAACTTTCTTTTTAATTTGAAAGCAAAAGATGTACGTAATTATTCTGAAAGTTACGTAACCGACTAACTTTTCCACGCTTTTTCTACCTACTGTAAATATGAATGTAAAAAATAATTGAAATTGAAAATTAAAGATATGTGAAGGCTAACATTTTAATTGATTTTTTTTTTGTTTTTGTTATTTTCTTCAATTTATAATGATTATGTGATTTTATTCCAAGCAAATGTGTTCCAATTGTTCCAAAAGAAAAGAAAAATATGCAAACAAACAAAAATAAAAATAACAAGAAAATGAAGTATGCTTCAAACAGCATTGTAGAAAAACATGATACGTAAAAATATGTATGTAGTTGTAAATTACAAATATTCAACAAAAATTACAGAAAAACAAAAATTATTAAATAATTGCGCAAATTAATTTATCTGTAATTTAAGCTGCATTTGTGCTTAAGTACTTAAATGAACGTTGTGCATTGACTAACAGTAAAATTAGAACAAATAGCAGTAGACCTACAAAACCAATTGCCATCTACTTAGCAACACTGTACAGCAGCAAGTGAAACTTGGCAACTAACGGCTGTGCAAAAAAATAAAAATAAAAAAGAAATATTTTCCTTTGCGTGAAATAGTTGCAACTAACAGTAACAAACAAAAATTTTAAGAAATACAAATGTTTCCATTTTCTAACAGATTTTATTTATTCAATGTTGTTAGTTAATTTTCTAGTTAATCAATAATTTTATTATTTCAACTTGATTTACTTTATTAGTTAATTTTTTAAAATTTTCACAAATTTTGATAGAAAAACTGGTGTTAGAAATAAATTATGGTACATGTATGTTATAATATGTATGAATTTACATATGTAGCGGGCAAATGAACAGTCTAGAAACTTTGTACAGTAAAATTTTTTAACTAAAAAATAATAACGCGCATTTTATGTATGTAAATGGCATTCAACATGTGACTGTATTAGCAAAAGGTGAAAACAAAAAATGAAATCCAAAACGTTCTCTAGACGCTAAACTGTGAATAAGAAATATGTACATATGTAGTATGTACATAAGTATATGAGACATGAGATGCTATAGAAATGAGAATCCTAACGATAAACATGTATAAGTATGTAATAGAGATAACTTTAGTGTAGTAGTACGAGGTTAGTGTGCGCTGATGAAGTGTGTGTCGGTTAGAGACGGCGTGAATGCATGGGTTTTAAATTATTTTTATAACATTAGTATTAGTCATAAATAAGCATAACCTAACAGTAATTGAACAAAACACCCCAACAAAAAAATAAAAAATAAAATGAAATCGTTAAATTTGTAGTTCAAATTGGCAAGCAAAAATACGCAAAATTTTATCAAATTAAAACTGACAGCTAAAATTAATGAGAAAAAACAAAAAACCATTGGCTACAAAGACAAATAATAAAAGGAAACATTAAAATGTTAAGACAAAACATTTTACCAAGAAAACAAATTTGTATATACATAGATTCAATTTGTATTTGTTTTCTACTGCTTCATTGGGCAAACGTTTACAATTTTTGAAGCTAACAACTTAATTTAATGCTCAGTTATGTAGGTGCATAGGCACCAGAGAGCAGAATGGATGGCATCATTCGCTTTATTTTCTTACCTACACACTCAACCACTCAGTGATCTGTAAAAATAGCATGCATTGACATTGAAACATTGTGTCAGTAATAACAGAGAGTCACGAGAGTTACAAAGATTATTTGCCAGTACTGACATCACATTTCCACTCAAATATACTGTGGTGTCTCATTTTTGTGAAGTAAGAAGTATGACGGTAGTTATAGAGACGAGTTTGATGTCTTTGCTCATATACACGAAGGGTAAACGACGCACAGTGCTGCAGCTCCATATAAAAATTGGCCAAACATCGGAAAATGGCTGGATTTCGCTAAAAACGTGTAAGTTAGTGGAGTTACGTAGTTAAGTGCGCTCAACCCAAATGTTAAGTTTTTTTTTCATAGCTTTCATATTTTCGATGAAATTAAGACTAAGATGAAGATTAAAAATTTTTCTTTCTGAAGCACTTCTACAATACTAAATACGGCTATATTTGGGACAAGAAAATGTATTATCTTTTCCTTAGAAAGCACTGCACGACGCAGCGAAACAAGTGCCCTGCCGGGTGCTCAGAAATATATCACGATTCGCTATAAATGACATCATTTTTCATCTCTGGAACTTGTCGCGATGATTTGTCCTTCCTCTTCTTTTCACCCGTTTGCTAAAAATTTAGTGCTTGTAACTCTATCATTCCTTACTCAATGGTTGAAATCAAAAATTCAAGTGAATAAGTGAATCACATTTTCAAGTAATTGATTTGAGCAACGAGCGCATGACATCTTTCAAATTCTTTATGTATGAATTGAGATATATCCAAAATGTCTTTGTAAACTTCATAGCACATGTGGAAAAAAGTAATCTCCTTTCTAGTGTCATCTTTTAAATAGCCAAAAAAAAGAATGTTCCAAACTTTACTGGCACCTCCTTTTTCGCAAATTTTAAAGTTCTTTCATAATACTCTATTTTATAGCGTTGTGACACAAATTAGTCCCTAATTAGCGCTCGATTCATCACTACACAGAGTACCACTACACTAATTTTATATTGAAAATATGTGAATAGTTACAATTATGAAAAATTCAAAACTAAATGCACTTACATATCATCCATTTTCGAAGCTATATGCCTCCATTTTTTTATATTAGCTGTTTCCAGTCAATCTTTTAAAAATCGTTTCATCAAGGTGTGGTGGGAAACCTTTGTGAAATGAGTGCACAGCATATATATATATGTATTTAGTTCACATAGCCTATGTTGAATGAGTATATTCGTTCTGCTCTTTGGTATGTAAGCACACTAAAATCAAAGCTTCCAGCTGATTTCTCCTTGTATCAAAATTTCAAAAGGGTACACATACATATGTATGCCTTAAAGTTTGTATTATAAAATATATAAAATTGGGCATATTCAAGGTGTAGCAAAATTAATCACTTTCGGGAGATTTACAATTTTTGCAAATGGCGTCGTACGCCAATCCTATTTGGCACGGGTGAACTAGACATTTGCAATATTTGTAATGGAGATATAATATGTATTTAGTAAAAAAGTTTTTCAAAACATATTGGATGATTAATTTTGCGCCTTCTTGTACATATGTGTATCTTAACACAAATGAACGCCAAATAATTTGAAACTTCGAGTCATGACCTAAAAATGGCTGCCCAAAAGTTGAAAATTAAGTTGTCAAATACTTAAAGAATCTACTTTTTTTTGTATACATTCACTTTTGCCAATTTGTATTTATTCCAAAATTAGATCAAAATATTTTAAATATTCCTAGTTGCCAATTGTACTTTTAATATTTTTTTTTTTTAATTTTTGTTAAGTTTTATAACTTTTGTTTCATCATAAAAAAAATGTTTAATTGCAATTTTTAAAAATTTTATTCATTGCACTTCTCAAAATGTACTTCATATTTATGTATGTATATTTCTATATACGAATAACATGCATATATTACGTATACTTTTTTTAAGAAAATTAACTCTCAAGCACAGCCTAAATTAACCATTGTACACAAATTATTACACAGGTCGAACAAAAAGCTGTTTTCTGGATTCCTTTTTCAAAGCATAAATTCTGATGCTAGCCATCGAAAAGAACCAAACCAGGTTTGGCCTTCAGCTATTGTGAAAGACGAAATTGAGCGAGTAGCTCGGCTGCCATGTCAGCAGGCACTCGGCACCAGAATTCTGCCCGCTAATTTCACACGTATTCACACACTCGTCCAATCAGTCGTTGTTCAGAAGTTAACGAAGTAATTTGAGCGATGGTTGTATTGATTTTCTTCGTATGCCACCAACACAATCTCGGTTTTTTTTGTAAATAAACCTTTGTGCTATGACTCCGGTTAGCTCAGCCAATCAGGTGATTGTCGGTTAACGGTCTGATTTTGGCAAGCCTGTGAAATCGTTTCACCATGCCAAATTATCCATTAGTAGCTTTTAAAGTTTGCTTTTGTATGCTTTACATCAATAAGATTTTTGATTATGGAAGGGTGCATACAAACATACCATAAAATCGCTATGAATATTCATTTGGTTTCTTTTATAGTTAGTATTAAGTATATTGTTTCAAACCTTACAGGCTATAGGTAAAAAATTACTTAAATATAATACAATATTTAAAGATAAAGACTAGGAAGTAATTTGACTTCAGCTTAGATAAAAATAGAGATCTAGGAAGTGCGAAATCAAGATCGAGACTATTAAAAATTCTATTAATTCCATTAAGAGGTCTAGTAATAGGTGCATATTTGAAAGATTGCGGAGCAAACTGTGTTGAGCTCATTCGATGTTTTGGGAGTAAACAGTATACATTTTTTTCCTAATTACTGAGGCATATTTCAACTTTGACCTCACTAGGGAAATGCCATATAAAGCTTTTTACTAGTATAAAGATCTTTAAAGTCTCGCGCATAACGTAGCAGAAAGCCCAAGTTGGAATAGGCTGTAGGAATAATGAAACTAATGTGATTAACAAAGCAGAGTCCTGAGTCAAAAACAACACCTAGATCCGAAAATTCATTTACTGCGGAAAGACGAACATTAGAAATGGTATAAGTAAAGCCAATTGGATTTAAAACGTTATTGATCGTTATGTGGAAAAATTTACTGATATTAAGCGATAATTTGTTCCTGTTATTCCATTCGGATAGATTGTTTAAATCATCACTTTGTTATAACGAATAGCGGGTGTATGCAGGTAGTTAAGGTTAGATTATGCTTAAGCGATACGATACATTCTAGTCTTTCAAAACTGAGAGCACCCAGGTAGCATATCTAGTTTTCTCGATCACCGGACAGCAACATAGAAATTGCTCCAGGGCATCTTTTGTACCCGGTTCATTACATTTCCTGCAAGCATTATTAAAATGCAAATACGTGCAAGCGTGTTAAATGCTTTTTGGAATGATAGACTGTATGATTTGATCGCTTTTATGACCGATTGGCTTTAAGAACAAGAAATCGCAAAATTCGTAATTTGTTTGGTGGAATTAATCGTCCGAGTTGAAAATTCAAAGGTTGGTGAAAAAATTTCAAGAAACTGGTACTGTCGAGGATAGAAAATGAACTGTACGTTATTATTCAGTTTGGAATTTTTTTTTCATTATTTTATGTTTTTGTGCTAAGAATAATCATCATCAATCAATTAAAAAGAAGCAAGTCTTTCACCACCTGATCTTTCCAACGCAGAGAAGGCCTTCCTCTTCCTCTGCTACCACCAGCTGGTACCGCATCGAATACTTTCAAAGCCGGACCGTTTATATCCATTCGGACGACATGACCCAACCAACGTAGCCGCTGGATTTTTATTCGCTGTGCTATGTCTATGTCGTCGTAAAGCTCATACAGCTCATAGTTCCATCGCCTGCGATATTCGCCATTGCCAATGTGCAAAGGTCCAAAAATCTTACGCAAAATCTTTCTTTCAAATACTCCAAGCGTAGCTTGATCGGATATTGTCATCGTCCAAGCTTCTGCGCCATACGTTAGGACGGGCATGATGAGAGCCTTGTAGAGGGTTAGTTTTGTTCGTCGAGAGAGGACTTTACTACTCAGTTGCCTACTTAGTCCAAAGTAGCACTTGTTGGCAAGATAGATTCTACGTTGGATTTTAAGACTGACATTGTTATCGGTGTTGCTGCTGTTTCCTAAGTATACGAAGTCTTTTACAACCTCGAAATCATAGCTGTGAACAGTGACGTGGGTGCCCATACGCAAGTGCGCCGACTGTTTGTTCGATGGCAGGAGGTACTTCGCTTTTTTTTAAAATTTCGAAAAAATGCACTGGTTTCTACAAAACCAAACTTTGGTGAAAAATTTGATTTTTTCCTCTATTAGTAACGTAAAAGTAAACAATATATGATATTCAGCATAAGCCAGACCCAAAAATTGTGTCGACCGGTGTTATGAAAAAGATCTTCCAAAATCAATAAGATACGTAACGATGCACAAGAAAGGTAGGAGCAAATTTTCTTCAATACTACAGCACTTGTTAAAAGAAGGCAATTCGCTTATTTTCGATTATTATTCGATAATAAATACGATTTTCACGCCTGTTCTGCTGTTAATACGAGTAATTTAAAACAAGATAGAATTATATTATTTTTTCTATTTCGGCAAATACTTTTACTTTTACTTACTTAATACTTCAAAATTTT
Source organism: Anastrepha ludens (assembly GCF_028408465.1). Taxonomy (NCBI): domain Eukaryota; kingdom Metazoa; phylum Arthropoda; class Insecta; order Diptera; family Tephritidae; genus Anastrepha; species Anastrepha ludens. Next base: position 74,164,516 of record NC_071501.1, read on the forward strand.
TATTTTTCAATTGTAAATAAAGTAAAAGTTGTATTCCGTCTTTTCTTGTAAGGTAAAATTTTTGCACACCAGATTTCAAAAATGTACTTAATTTTTACTCGAAATGTTGCCATATAATTGCCTTTTACAATAATATTTTTTGTGGGTATTTTTTTTTAACGCGCTTCCCATCAAAATGTATGTATATATTTCCTTTCTCCACCCGCTCGACTTTCATTTCCAATTTTTAGAGACAATAACTATACAAACGAAAAAAGTATTTGAAAATTCAATTATAAATATTGTAAAAAATACAATTATTTGATAGTAAGCGTTGTCAAAAGTTAATTGAAAATGAAATTAATTAGGAAACACTTAACAAAAAAAAACAAAAAAAAAACATCTATGAAATAACAAAGTTAATTAATTTGAAATTACTAAATTAGGCTTTTAATTAGTGATTACCAAAACGAAAATTTTAATTAGTGCTAAAATAAAATAAAATAATACAACTGACTTAGAGCATCATTACCAATACACGCATAAACTATTTTGCCTCACATGTTGTACATATTGCGTACTAAATGAAAACTTGAGAAACACTGTTAAACGATTTCGAAATTGGCACAACTTTCGACTCAAAGCCTTACGTTATATTCATGCTTACCCTCATGTGTAAGTATATTAGCGATAGTTAATTGAAAAAAGAAAAAAGAGAAAAAAATGCACATACCACATTACATAAAACGAAATTTAACTGATACGTATGTAAGTTTGTGAAATCGGATGCGAAATTAAGTATGTATTCATAGAAATCAAGTCATTATAACTACATAAGAACTTTCATTGAAATCAAGAAAAAGCTTTACAATAAATAATGAAGAAACAAAAATGAATGGATCTTTTAATTTGAATATTCAAAGGTGAGTACTTTGACACTGCAGGTATGGCCAATAACAACAAATATTGGGGTGGGGAATAAGTTCATAGCGTTTTTATATTGGCCCTTATTATGAGCAACATTCGATCTTCGACTGTAGTCGAAAGTGCTGATCGAACGAATTTTCATTTGGTATTATGGTGCTCATTCGTTGAAGAATATGACTATTGTGAATTTCGATCGCTCGACGCATTTACAATAGATAATTTTTTCTCAGCCGATACAGCAAATTAAAATAAAAGAACAACCGATTGTGTTGAAATTCTTTGCTAATAACATTTTTAAAAGTTAAAAAAAGTATTTTTTGTGAAAGTAAGTACAACGGAGTTGTGGTTCGACGATTAATCGGACGATGAAAGATTAGTGGAACTAGCTAGAAGTAGAAAACACGGGGCTCATCCAACCCCCTAGAAATGGCTTCCACTGAGTAAGTTTAGAATTTTCAAAATGTGTTGACGTATTTAATATTACAGAAATTTCCTTACAGATTTTTAAAGAACTTTAGATTATCTAAAGAGGCGTTTATGAACCTACTGCCCAGTACAGAAAACCAGTTGCAGCAGTGCACCCGAGCCAAATCCATTCTAAATATTTTAAAGCTAGCCACAGTTCTGCGATTTTGTGCTCAGAGATCGTACCAATTGAGTATTGGTAATGAAGGTATGCTGGACTTGCTCAACCCACTGTGTACGATGATGCTGAAGACATTGAAGTGGAGTCAAATAACGGAGAAGCAGAAAACATAAGAAATGAAATTCTTAGAATATTATAGAAAAATCTAAAAAGTATTAAATAGAAACCTTTACGCCACAGTTTCTGTTTTATTTTTGTTATAAATTTTCTTTATTCAATTATTCGTCATTCGAAAAAAATATGTATTTCAGTTCCTCTACATATTTCAGCCCATACCTGCCAAGGGAAAATAAAAATGTATTTCTATAAATATCACAAAAAAAAACCATTATTAACCTTAATCCATTTTGCTGCCGTTCTAACTGGTGGTCCCAAGCAATTCAGCTCCGTTGTAAATTCCTTCCATTTTTTTGTTGCTTGAACTTTGGCGCAAATCCCTTTTGCGAATTGTGGATTCTCTTCCAATAATGCAACTAGCCTTTCTAATTGCTGTTTGGCACTTACGACTTTCGACCTGCATAAAATTAACAAAATTAGCATATATTTATTTTTTGGTTACTATAAAACCATAAATAATCGCAAACAACTTACATTTTAACAAGTCTTCCCACAATACTCCACACAATCGAAAGCAAAATTGCATTCGACTCTAAATTCGGTATACAACGAAAATTTCGACAGGATTGCACCGCTCATAATACCAAATTGACATTCGATTTTCGATCTTCGACAACCAACGAATATCGAAGATCGAATGTAACTCATAATAGGGGCCATTTTCTTTTATTTTACAACGATTTGTTTGCTGTTTGGCAAAGGATACCATAAGTATTTATTCGATAGAACTCTTTCTGCTCTACAAAACTATGTTAATTGTATTTTTGAGTTATTTAATTTTTTATTAGTTTTGAGACTTAGAAATAGAATACCCAGGAGGCAAAAATCAACATTTCGACACCTGTTCTTTTTGCTTTTCATCGAGGTCAAAAAGCTACCGAAGCAGCCCGAGACATTTGCGACATGTAAGGAGGGGGAAGGTGTCATAGGCCAGTCTACAGCATGAAAATGGCTTGCAAAGTTCAAAAATGGTGACTTTGACGACGATGCATGTCCCGTAGCGGAAATCCTTCTGAATTCGATGAAGAACATCTCAACTGGTGCACTGGGAAATGCTCGAAAAACATGGAGCCCTCAACAAGGAGCCCTACATTGCCCAGCTACACCGTCTTGAATGAGGCTATTCGACTGGAAATACCTGATTGACCATGTCCCTCACGACAACGCCTTCAAACCATATGAACAATAACAAAGAGGTCCTTAAAAACTGGCTCAACAACTTCTTTGACACCAGACCGGGCGACTTGTGGCGGAACAGCATCAACAAGTTGGTCGAGAGGTGGGAAGAGATTGTGTACAGCAACGGCGGATATATAATTGGTTAACTTATTGATATAATTATAGTTTTTAAATAAAAGTCTTCGGTAAAAACGTTACGAACTTATTCCTCAACCCAATAAATTTACGTTTGATCCCCGATTATTCCTGAACTTTCTTACTTCTTCGTTGCATTACCACTTTCAACTATCAAAACTGTCTCGGCTCTCTTCACAACATGTAATAATCGTGCCAAACTGGAGCTAATCATCTCTCATACTTACCAGAGTGCAGAACCGTAGTGGAGCCCTTAACACTCAATGAACTCAATGAAGATTAATGATTGCCTTGAACAGTTCCCAGAACAATCGCCAGCTGACGCTCTAACTCAACTGATTTGAGTTCTGTTTTTTCTTTACAAATCTGTGATTAACATTCCTATGAAAATTTTATCGCGTTTTCGTGTTTTAATTTTACACAGCATATTGATGGGGAAAAGCGAAGCAATGGCTTCAAAAGTGATATGAGGGCTCCGTTCTACCAGAAACAATAATAAAACGATGGTTTGATGACTTCAAACTTGGTCGTAGAGACACCGATAATGCACAAGGCAGTGGACGTCCAAATGAGGCGGTAACACCAGAAAACACCAAAAATCCACAAAATCGTTTTGAATGATTGAAAACTGAAGGTGCGTGAGTTAGCTCACATCGATAGAAAGATAGCAAAAGAAGTGTTGGCTTTACATTGCATGAGCATCTGACTATGCGAAATCTCCGTTCAAAGCGGGTGCCACGCTTGCTCACTGTTTTGTTTAATCAAGACAACGCACTGCGTCACAAGTCAAGCAAAACAATGGCAAAACTACATGAATTGAACTTCGAATTGCTCCCACATCCACCGTGTTCGCCAGATTTGGCTCCCAGCGACTACTGGCTGCTCGCAGACCTAAAAAAAAAGCCTCGAATAAAGAGGTTATCGCTGAAACTGAGGTATATTTTGAGAGAAAGTATAATCGTTTACAAAGTTGGTATTAAAATGTTAGAGCAGCGCTGGAATAATTGCGTTTTTCTTGATGGAAATTACGTTGATAGTCAAAAACGTGTTTTTTTTTTTTGTTGGGTAAAGGACTTTTCAGCCCACGTGTTAGATAGTATTTGAAGGTGAAAACCATCTCCGGCATATATAGTTACCCAGTTAACTGTGTTTGACGAGGATACTCGCCATGGAAAGATGGCAAATTTTTTACCTTAGTTACCTTGGCGTATGTCGATGATATTGACATCATCGGCCTTAACAACCGCGCCTCTGCCTTCTCCAAACTGGATAAAAAGGCAAAGCGAATGGATCTGGTGGTAAACGACGACAAAACGAAGTACCTCCTGTCTTCAAACAAACAGTCGGCGCACTCGCGTTATCGGCACCGACGTCACTGTTGACAGTTATAATTTCGAGGTTGTAAAAGGCTTCGTATACTTAGGAACCAGCATTAACACCGAAAACAATGTGAAGTCCAACGTAGAATCTATCTTGCCCAACAAGTGCTACTTTGGACTAAGTAGGCAACTGAGTAGTAAAGTCCTCTCTCGACGAACAAAACTAACACTCTACAAGGCTCTCATCATGCCCGTCCTAACGTATGGCGCAGAAGCTTGGACGATGACAACATCCGATGAAGCGACGCTTGGAGTGTTTGAGAGAAAGATTCTGCGCAAAATTTTTGGACCTTTGCACGTTGGCAGCGACGAATATCGCAGGTGATGGAACGATGAGCTATATGAGCTTTACGACGACATAGACATAGCACTACGAATAAAGATCCAGCGGCTACGTTGGCTGGGTCATGTCGTCCGAATGGATATAAACGGTCCGGCTCTGAAAGTATTCTATGCGGTACCAGCTGGTGGTAGTAGAGGAAAAGGAAGGCCTCCTCTGTGTTGGAAAGATCAGGTGGAGAAGGACTTGGCTTCACTTTGTGTGTCCAACAGGCGCCGGCTAGCACGAGAAAGAAGCGACTGGCGCGCTTTGTTAGAAGAACTTACTTTGGGTCTTTAAATTGTAATTGTTGTAAAAATGAAATTTTAAGATATTTAGAATAATTTGAGACCACGCCAGAATAAAGTAAAAATATAAAAATAATATGCGCTTGACGTCCATACTCGTCATCGTTCGATTTTCGCGACACAAATTTGTTCAACCCAACCCACCAACTAATGGGTTTGAATTGCCTGCAACTCAAACCTATTTGACAAAATTTGGTAGTGAGTCTCCATCACCACTTGAATATAGTAACAATGCAATAAAAATTTCTCCGCATGAGCTAAAGTCAATAATTGAGAACGAGATGCATTCTAAAAAACATCTGGGTATGATCAAAAATCAAAGGCGGCCGCCGTAGCCGAATGGGTTGGTTCGTGACTACCATTCGGAATTCAGAGACAACGTAGGTTCGAATCTCGGTGAAACACCAAAATGAAGAAAAAATATTTTCTAATAGCGGTCGCCCCTCGGCAGGCAATGGCGAACCTCCGAGAGTATTTCTGCCATGAAAAAGCTCCTTATAAAAATATCTGCCGTTCGGAGTCGGCTTCAGACTGTAGGTCCCTCTATTTGTGGAACAACATCAAGACGCCCGCCACAAATAGGAGGAGGAGCTCGGTCAAAAGCCCAAAATTGGTGTAAGCGCCAATTATACTTATATATATGATCAAATATCTCCTAAAATGATAGTAGAAACTCCAAACTGCGCTGTTAGATTTCTCAGTGTACTTTTTAACGCAATTCTTCAAGTTGGCCACTTTCCTTCTTAATGGAAAGAATCGACCATAATAATGATCCCGAAGCCAGCTGCCATCTCTCTCCAAACTATTTGAAAAGTTGCTGAAACGAAAACTGATGCCTCATCTGCACCAAAACAATATTGTTCAAGCTCATCAGTTCGGTTTTCGTGAGAAACACGGCACAATTGAGCAAGTCAATCACATTAGCTCCGAAATAAGGAATCTTTTTGAACGACGGTAGTATTGCTCAACCATATTTCTTGATGTAGTTCAAGCGTTCGACAGAGTATGCCACGAGGGACTTGTCTACAAAATCCAACGCACACTGCCACAAAGATCACACAAAATATTAGAATCTTATCTTACAAATCGGATGTTTTGGTAAGTATAAAAACTACCTTACTGTTGAAGCCGGTATTAAAGCCGGCATACCACAAGACAGTGTGCTGGGTCCGCTTTTATTTGTAATATACTCGGCTGGCCTTCCAACAAATCCGCAAATATGTACATCCACGTTTGCTAACTACACTGCAATCCTTTGGCGCTCCGAGTGTCCAATACGAGCGTCGGGTGACCTCAACAGTCATGTAAAACACATAGTAAACTACACTCATACTTCATTCTAAAGAAGTTACGTACCTTGGAGCTTGTATGGGCAGGCGCCTGACATGGAAAAGGCACATTGAGGCCAAAAGTGGACAGATGAAGCTAAATACGAAAGATCTTCATTGGCTAATCCATTCCAGTTCCGGGCTTAGCCTTGATCACAGAGTCCTTCTCTACAATACAATCATCAAGCCAATCTGGACGTATGCGTCACATGTGGGGTAATGCAAGTGTCAGCAATATTCCAATTATACAACGAAGGCAATCTAAAATATTAAGAATGGTTACTGGAGCGCCGTGGTACATAACCAATGCAAATATCCATCGAGACCTAAATGTTCCATTAATGGCAGCAGAAATAGCAGTAATCCAACAAATCTACTACCAAAGTCTGAGACACCACCCAAATCCATTGGCTCGATCGTTGTTGCCTACCGTCAATTCGTCACGTCTCCAAAGAATTGACCTTCCAACCCGGTGACGCATATTTGAGGTCTCCATAACAACCACAACCTTCTTCAATAATTTAGGTTAAGAGTCGAAACCTTATTGTTAGTATTAAGATTAATTAATAAAGGGTTTTCCAATAAGAGGTGTTATTTTGATATTCAAAGAAAAATGCTATTTTTTAATATAAATGATCGGATGTTTATTTCATTACAAAGAGGAAGGTATGCCGTTAATAGTGGAAAATAACATCAGACAAATGACCAACACGACCACGCTTACAGGACAATATCCTTTTCATGAAATTTTCCATAACCGAATGGCAAAGTGGCTGCCCTATGTCCTCGATAGCCTCACGAATTCCATCTTTGAGGTCTTGAATCGACTTTGGGCTGTTGGTGTAGACCTTCTCTTTCACGTGGCCTCAAAGGAAAACGTCACAAGGTGTTAAATCACAAGAAATCACCGGAAACTTTTACTGTAAAAGATCAATGGCTTCGTTGCTTGTGTGGCACGTAGCGCCGTCTTGTTGAAAATAGACGTTGTCCAGATCAATACAATCTAATTCCGGCCATAAAAAATCGTTAATCATCTCTCGATATAAATAAATAACAACTGTTATTGGAAAACCCTTTAGATTCCATAAATAATAATACTAAAAAAATATATAAAAAAAATTGGTAAAAAATTTGTGCGCACTTTGTAAATGGAGCGATACAGTTAACTGGTTAATCTCATGTTCTGCGGTCCGCTGTTGAATGGGGACAAAAAGTATGTAAATCTAAAGGTCAACACTGTGCATTGACGTCAAGTCTGCAAATGCATTTCTGTTATTAAAATGTTTCTGAAAAGGGAAATAAAAATCATCTCTAGCTCGTAGCATACAGCTGTGGAGCCCGAAAAAAATGGGAAGAAAGGAATATAAAAAGGAAGAATATTATTCGCAATTTATAGTTATTATGCAATATTATGCGGCTTAGTTGTATATTACCATGTTAACACTTAAGCACTTCTGTCTATACTTTTAATATAAAAATAAAACGCCGAATTAATATTTGAATTCAATAATTTATTTATACATTTATTGCATCAAATAAAACTGATATAGTTAGATGAATGCTTTTGTTAATTTAATTATTTATTCTGTTTTTGTTTTTTTCTTTTTCCTTTTGTTTTATTCATTTAGAGTATAAGTATGTATGTATGTACCTATGCATAGTTTCCATTCAATGAAATATTTGAATTCTTGCCCATATTTATACCTACATATTTTTGCTTTAATAAATACGATTGTATGTTTTTTTATTTTCGTATGCATGTATGTGTGTATGTATGTTTTATGAATGCAAAATGCGAGGCGCACTATAGTGCTATACAACATGCAACAGTCGCCATTGGCATAATAGAGCAGCACACTTTTCACGGCGACTGTAGCGTGACGACGCGCAGAGCAGGTGACTGCTTTGTATGTATGTATATGCGTGTGTGCGTGCAGCTGTTGAGGCTTTCATTTCGTCACCACATGCAAACTTATACGTGTACGTATGTATGTGTGTAAATAAGTTTATTTACGAAACAAATCAGTTGAATGCATTTTACTTTATAAACCATAGTACGTGTGTGTGCGACGTTTGACAACTGACATGACGTTTGGTTTGCACGCAATCATGCAATTGCTTTAAATGTAATGAGATCGATCGAATACTGTCATGCAGTGCTGCATATACACATGTATGTGTGTTGTTATTGTGGGCATGTCTCCACATAGCATCGCTCCTAAGCATTCTTACCTCAAATGCGACTTAGTTGCATATTTATAGGCGTGCACATTTGCATCTTCAATATTAATTTTTAATTTCTGAACTCGAGAATAGTTTGGCTATTCTTTGTTTTTTTAATCCTTTTTTTTTAATTTCTTGACTTCTTTTTTTTTAATTTTTATTTAGCTTATTTTTTTTATTTTTTGTTTGTTAATTTTTTCTTATTGTTGCACGCATATTCGTTTGCCACACAAATACAACAATATTTTCGCTAAATATTTGTATATATTTAGAATATACTATATATATGTAGTAATAGAACCAACTCAACATCAGGCTAATATGTATGTATGTGTTTATGTATATGTTTCTATGCTTTTATATGTACTCATATTTGATATTTAATTATTCATAGATTAACAAGTTGAAGATAATTTAACTTCTTGTAAAGGCATTAAAGTTGAATGCATCCTAAGTCAATACATATAGGAAGGTTCGATATATAGTACCACGTGTGTCTAGTATTACTAACTCGTTCTCGTACCTAGAAACATGTTGCGGAATATAGAAAACTTTATGTATGCATGTATATGCACCTAAGCAGGTTGTATGCATATCAAGTTTTGAGATCTTGTTTTTTTTTGTTTGTTTTTGTAATTGTGAATATCAATAGATGCTTTACTGGGCTATAGTATAAGTATATACGATTAATACATATAAATATACCACTATACAAATTTAACAAGTATTAGTATTCTTTGGTTTTGTAGTGAATATTAAAGCAACATATACATTTATATGTATGTATAGTTTTATGTTATATGATCGTTAAGCTGATGAAATTCGATTTAGCTATAAGCTGGTTTATCTTCATTTGGTTTATATTAACTTTTATATTTGTGTTATGTGTTGGTGTATATATATGTATACATATATGTACATATGTATGTATGTTCGTATTTGAAAAATTAACTAAGTTAGAAATTATATACATAAATACAGTCAACGCCAATAAAGGGTACATACATTGGCAAGTTTTGACTATTTATTTATTTACATTTTAATTTCAATTATTCTTTATAAAAATATAGTTCAAACTACAACAAAATATAAAGCAAAGTTTCAAACTTTGCTCAAAATTTTGGAAGAATTCGTCAAATTTTTATCAAAATTGCAAACTTTTTACTCAGAATTTTAAAAAAATTTCGAGCTTTAGAGCTCATTAAATTTTGTTTAAAGTGCAAGTTTCAAATAGGTCAAAAATCACACTTATTTTTTGAGAAGTTTTTTCGATCCCGGTCTTGTGCATTTCCTTTATTTAACGCCTACTCGACATTTTTTTATGTGGACGAATACACCCAACACTGTCAGTAGAAGCAATTGTCAAAAATCAACGCAATTTTTTAACCATTTGAAACTTGCACTTTATTATACCAAAATTCAACCATCTATAAAACTGCATACTCAATATTTATTTTATTTTTTTTAATTCTGAGTAAAAAGTTTGAAATATCGATGAAAGTTTGCCGTATTCTTAAAAGTTTTGTACAAGCTCGAAACTTTGCTTCGTATCGTTCTTGTTGTAGTATGAACTATATATTAAAAAAATAAGAATTTAAATCACAAACTAAATAAACAAAAGTTACCAATATGTGCTAAATGCTTTCTTTTGACGTTGACAGTATATAATAATATTTAAAATTATAAGTACATATGTAGGATAATATTTACATAAAATTATTAAATTAATACATTTGACATACAAATAAAATTAAAAAATTCACATAAATTCATTTTTTTATCTTATATTTCTGCAAATAATTAAAAATCTGGTTTTATATCATACAAGTTACTGCCAAGGAGCATTCATTAAAGGTAACGGTAGTAGACCAACAACAATGCGTCGGAATGTCACGACAGAAAAAAAATAGAACAGAGAAAGAAAAGGACAAACTGACAGACATTAATTTGAAACTAGCAGCACACGACGATAGGGCGAATGGAACGACTTTTCGTTATATCAGCCGGTCTACTGCTATCACCTTTAACAGTTTCGCCTTGGTTGCAACCCCATGCAAATCCATTCAATAGTTTCGGAGATTTAAAAGCATTTATTTTATGTATTTATTTCAAGAAACCAAGAAAACATGATTTCAAACTGACTACTAAACTATATACATAATAAAATTTCAAACTTGCGTCTAACTAAACTAAAAGATAGAGTTCAATAGTACAGAGAATGTGTCGTTTCCACGGCAGTCGGTTCTACGTTTCCAGAATGAACCGGATTTATGTATATACGGCCAAGGACTGTCACTCCAGCGACATTCTCCGTGCACGCATGGGGAATGTTTATGCTGCCGCAACAACGAAAAGATTCTTTATTTCGAACTGAGAAAACTTAGAAGTTAGAATTGGAGATCATATTAAAATCACGAAGTGCACATTCAATAGCAGCATTACGAGCATAATTTCTATCGAACTTATTTAAATAGAAAGGAAAATCATTACAAAAAATTCAGGAACGCCCAATACAAAGCTATTCTGTCAAATTCGTTGAGAGCAAAGTACCGCTACGATCGGCGCCACCTTATTATTTCGATCATCTTAAAATTGTTGCAAATACTGTTAGTTCTATGTGGGCTGTAAGAAATGTTGTATTTCTAGATTTACTAAATGAATAAAAATACAATTTAATAAAATTAAGGCAGCAAAGATGCAGTCGTTCGGTTCTATGTTACTGGAACAAGCCGAATTTATATCGCTCCACGGACAGTATTTTCGAAAAATGTATGAAAAGTATTTATTGCTACATATTACAACAATAATAGAATATTGTGAGACAAAAATGTGAAAAATTGCAAATTCTTATTTAATATATTCTTAATTGTCAGAAAAACAGTCGATTCTACGTAACTGGGACGACCCGGACTTATATTCGGCCAGGGATTGTCACTTCAGCAGCATTCCCCTTATACTTCTATGTATCGGGAATGTTTATGCTGCTACAACAACAACATTGTAGTTTTCAAAAATAATAAATTTATCTTTGAGAATTTTCAAGTTGAAGATATAAAATAAAAATAATAAAATAAATTAAGCAAATTAAATATGCAAGAAGTAGGTACGTTTCTACAGTAAATTGCCTCTGAAAACCACTCATCTACTCCAGATTTCAGACGTTTGCGCTTATACATACACTCTTGAATTCAAACAACAAAGCAATCAGCAATTGGCTGCCATTGCAAATTCCTAATTTTGTATTTGCACACAATTGTTTCCCTCTTTAAGAGAGCATGTTGCTCTGGTATTTTTGTTGTTCGGTAAGTCCTTCTGGATACTCAAACAAGCACCGTTGCTGGCAGCAATGCTGCGGTAAATAAGTCGTGCGAATGCATGCCATGTACAAAATGTATCTCCGTATGGTAGATGCTGCCAATATAGCTTCAAAATAAGTTCTACATGATAACTACAACAATTTTATAACAGTTATATAACTCTAAGTCTAACGTCAAAGCGTGTATTTTTATTATATTAACTAAGCATGAAATGAGAATAAAGACGTACAGTCTTTTTGATATGCAACTTATCTAATTGGCAGTAATAATGCGCGTGAACATATGCTACATATTTATAAATTTAAAAATACTAATATAAGTTGTCAATTCAAAGAAGTCATATTTTTGATATGTTAATTAATAAAATATATAATAAAACTGTTTCTCTCGTGGATATCCATAGACCGCTAAAATGTCGTGGTTCATAGAAATTAATAATAATTTGAATAATATAATAATTATTTTAATAAAAGTAATGACAATGATAATAATAATAATAATAATGGGTTATAATAATAATAATTACTTTGATATATTAACTTCATCTACAATACATACATATGCACATATGCACGCATATTAGTCAGTATGCTGACATCGCGCTTAAAGAGTTTGTCAGTATTTGGTGGTAGGTTTAGATTCAGCTCTGATTTGTTTGTCATTTTGTTTGCAGTATGCATTGAATTTCGTGTGCTCACACGATAGATTTATTTATATATGTATGTGTGTAGGTATCAATACTGCCAATTATTAAAATATATAATTTTATTCTAAGTACATGGATTTTAACACTTAGAATGACTTTATGCGATTCTTCAATTGCAATTCTATATGCATACAGTATATATACATATATATATATATATGTATGTATATGAGCATCTATTTAATTGTGATACATATGCAACAGTTAACATTCAGATATTTCTATAGGCTTACATTTATGTTTTGCTCATGAATTGAATTGAATCATGAATGAACGTATTTTTTCTGTTAGTAAATGGTTATTATTTTAAATTTATATTTTTATTTATTTATGTATATACAAACAACGTTTATGTGTCTTCATTACGCCTATCAGTGTATATAGATTTAAATATGCATGTATTTATGTATGTATGCACTTAGGGAAAGCTTTATTTTAACGATGTACTTACTCAGACATACAAATGAGTCGTTTTAATAATTGCTTTTTTTTTATTTTGCCGTTAAATATTAAACACACAACATTTTGGAAATTCGCAAAACTATTTCGAAGCAACATTTGTATGTATTTGTATAAGTATTCGTTTATATTTATTTTGTATGTATGTAAACCTTATTTAATTGTAATTTTTCATGATTATTAGAAAATATTTTAGAACGCGAGTGGGCACTCTCATTCAATTTTTTGCATTTATCAGAAAGCTGATACTACTTTTTCTGATGATTTTTTTTTCCTTTGATTATCAAGGAATAAAATAAAAATATATAAGTATAAATAAATTGTGTGAACACCCCTTATTGGCTGTTTGGTCGAACTACTCATCCTATTTGTGGTGTGAGTCTTGATATCATATTTTTCCACAAATGGCAAGACCAACCGACTCCGAGCGGCAGATGGTTTTTTATGAGGAGCTTTTTCATGGTGAAAACACACTCGGCGACGGTTTGCATTTGCCTGCCGAGGGGCAACCACTATTACACAGAAAAAACCTTAACGAATGGTAGACACGCACAAGCCAACTCGTTAACGGTGGCCGATTGACTATATGCCAATTTTATAACTTAGCTTTATATTTTTATTTTTATTTTTTTGTTATTATTTTGCGATCAATTTAAAATTTTTCAAATGTATGTGTGTGCATGTTTTTTTTTAATTAAAAAAATATACAATAAATGAAAATAAATTAGGTTTTGCTAGTTCTTACAGTCGATGCTGAAATAAATTAGGATTTATCTTATTTTTTTTTGCTGCAGCGCTTCGATAATTGTGAAGTTTGGTTTAATACTTCTTTAAGGTTTCTTTATAATTTCAGGAAATTTACACACGAAGAGTAAGAAAACTACACGAAACAAGTTTATATTATATAAATTATGAAACAAATCTTTCGAGTTAATTAATGTTTTAAAAACAAAATTCATCCGCGGAGATACAGAATAAAGTAAGAAGGCAGTTAGCGAAATCTCTTATAACAAAAAATTCAATCGCAAACTTTGCAAAATGAAAATGCTTACAATAACGGCCATTCATGTAAGTTTCTGCTATTCCCAATTGCTTCAATACAGCTGTCGCCAAAAAACTAAAAACGAAATTTATAAAGAGTCTAATACTGTTGCTTACACGCATAATTATGATAATTGTGGCAGATTTTATAACACATTTTTAAGCCATCTTTTCGCTTGCAATATTACTGACAAATATTTAATACTGTTTTTGAGCCAATTTTTGGGTCATTTATTAATAGCGCAGTAGTCGTATTTTCAACTTTGCTTTTTGGGCAAAAGTTGATAGTTTAATTGGGGCCTTCTTAATTCAACGTCGTCTTCCGTTTTGTCAGATTTTCTCTAGTTTTCGAAACAACGGTATTTGGAAATGTGCCATTGACCGCTGGGAGGTCATTTAGAAACACCCTTACAACCTATATTAAGGTGATCTGATGTTCAAGTTTTTACAAAAGTAAGTGAGGTTGATGATTTTACATTGTATTAACTTTCTTTCAAAAAATACTAATTTTCATTTAATGTGCCTTAATATTTTAAGTTTACTTGTTTTTTGAATAACCTCATACAAAGTGGCGCAAAATTAATCGCCCTAACGGAAGTCTTATAATTTTTGCAAACGGTGTTGTACGTCAATCATATTTTACATTTGTGAACGAAACAGCTGCAATATATAAACAAGCAAGCAATGGTGCACGTAAAGGTCAAAATAAAAATTTTCATCACTCTAAATCATTTTTTGTTTTTATTTATGATACTAAAAAATGTATTCAAAATAAAATTGGATGATTACTTTTGCGCAATCATGTGAAAAAGTTCACCAGAGTGAGTGTGTTCGAGCTATAATGATTGCGGCAGTGCTACTCTTATGAGATGGTCTCACGTTCTGTCACAACAATGCCAACGCCACGCCTTCTGTCAATAAAATGTTGACAATCTGGTGCTCATCATTAGCTAATCAAACGCAGCTAAACAACGGCAGCTAATCAACTGAGTATCAGCTGAGTATGCTGGGGGTACAGCTGATCCATTTCCCTCGGAAAATTCGGTAGTTCAAAACACAATTTCGCCGGGGATGGAAACCTTTATGCAACGGGACGGTTTTCAGCTAACATTTTGTGGTTACAATAAAAGTAATTTTGTAGTGTGAAGCAACTCGTTGTAGCGCATTGTAAAAATAGAAATTAATCTATTTAAATATCTTCCCGCCGCAAAAATAACCCACGGCAAGAAATCCGTCCCCGCCGCGATTATGTGCAATTCCATGCTAATAAAAGTGTTCTAATTTTGACAGCGAGTACCCGTCAACCCTGCAATTCTGTTCGAGGGGTAAAGTTGCTTCATCATGAGCGCTCAGCGGCACCAAGCGGAATTTTTCAAATATCGTTAACTCGCAAACGGGATCCAATCCGGCGAAATGGAGGTCAATGGTATCCCCGTTAAAAGGCCGCAATTGATTGTGACCGCCTGTCAAAACCTTTGCCCAAATTTTGAACAGGCACAACAATCATTTAAGACGATTTATGAACTTAGCGCTCTAAAAGCAGTTATTTGCCAAATTTCAGCGCCGCAACATTTTGCAAATCCAAATATTAAATCTTCGCACTAAAAAGCTAAGCTAAGCTTAAGACGAGTGAGACGTATGTGCAAAACTAATAGATAGAATGCCTAAAATATTTTGCCGCGCCAAACAACTCAAACAGAGACTTCTAGAAAGATGCCTTTTCAGTTTAAATTACTTTTCCACATCTTTTCCAAAATTAATTAAGTTCTGCCGAAAAAATATACATGGACCGCTGATTATTATGAAATTTATGTGTTTGAACGTGTATATTTAATTTCATTAATATTTCCAGAATATGTATGTATGTATGTTTGTATTACTGAATATTTTGTATTTTTCGTAGACTAATTTTTGCTAAATGTATGACAACTTCTGTGCCATTTTTGAAATGTCCATACACACAAGTGCATACGTGTATACGAGTATACGAGTATATATATGTAAGTATTGCAAATATTTTTCAAAGCAAACCACATACATACATACGTCATAAAAAGCAGCATATTGTCTTGATTGGTTTTATTTCATACATACATATTTTAATTATTTTGAATTTGTGGATATTTCTTAGTCGACATCATTGCAAGACCTTCCCTTTTTTCTTTCTTTTTTCACGCGGAATCCAAATACGCCATTTCACAAGGCATTGAACTAATTTTCACATACACTAAACTCTTCGGGTGCATGTGCGCATAAGAGGCTGACAAAAATCATAAAGTACATTTTGAGTGGTACGTGTAGACTTGCACAATAAAAATAAAAAAATTTAAAAAAATAAAAAACGATTTGCTAAAAAAAATTAATCAGCTTTGTTTACAATAGTTCTAAATTTAACTCCTAGGCAAATATTTAACAAATAAATTATGCTACAATCAATGATACTAGTAACCCCTTCTGTAACCCTTTCCTTTAAATACATTTATATATACTTTGTTTTTGCATTAATACTTTTCGTTTACAGTTCCTTTACACTTTGCTTTGTATTTTTCTTTCTACGTTTTTTTTTTTGTTTTTGTTTTTCCACTTCACTTTAACCTCAATATTTTTGTGTTTATCATATACCACAAATCCATTTAAACTTGTATAGAATAGCTCCTTAAGGTTAGTGCGGCTATATTCAGCATTGTTTTGTTACCTTCATCTGCTTAAGTTTACATGCCAACGCGTATGACTCGTTATACGTTTCCTGCAAATGCAAAGAAGCAAATGTACTTTTAACTACATGAGTTCAGTTTGTCTGATAAATCTTTTATATGAAAATATTTGACAAGGAAAAAATGTTTAAAGTGGATTTGGAAAGTAATGTTTAATGAGTTACGTACGTCCAGAATTAAAAAAAAAATCGATTTTGTTTCAATGTTTCGAAAGTATCTTAAGAATATACTGCGAAATTTTCATGCGAAAATTCCCAATACTATAGCTCATACAGCCCATTGACTAGGTATAGAGCGGTCCGCGCGTGCCAGAGCCTCAAACTTTAAACTCGTTTTGCTCGAAACTACTGTTTCCGACACGGTCTGCATGATAACTCATACAGTTTTGAATATTTTTTGATGCTGTTTTTTTTAATATTCGAAAGTTTTTCTCTATTTTATTATTTTTGATATTTTTATTAAAAAATTTTATAAAAATTATTAAAGTGCGACAATTATGACGTAAAACGCATACTTTTTTTAAAATGCCGTAAATTGCAAAATTTTTCGAAATTCAAAAATCCGGCTCGACGGACTACAACTAAAACTTTATTTTACAAGAATTTTTTTACTTTTTGCATATCCATCAACATTTCAAGGAGAAATGAAGCAGACCGTAGAGCAGCTTTTTTTGCGTTGTACTTTGGGTCACGTGATTTTTTACATACTAATTTTTGTAAAGAAAAATTAAAATAATTTTTTGATTTATAAAGTTTAAGTACTAATACACAATGTATACGATTTTGTTTATATTTACTTCTTAAAACAGTTTTTCTTTTAGCGCATTTTTAGCACTGCGGGACGTGTGTAAACCCTTAAAGTGGTTTGGAAAGCAATGCAAATATTAATGTATTTTTTTTTATAATAAAACCAACTTATTTCATTTGTGATATAGAAAAAGTGATTAAAAGAAATGTTATATTCAGCACAGTCTCAAAATTCTTTTCACATTTCAACAAAATAAAAGTTCAAATAAATGTACACGACTATTTTTATATTAATATTTAATGTGAGTTCCTGCAGCATCTGTTACCAATTGTAACCAGGGATTGAAATTGCCTCGTAGTTTTCATTTTTGCTCTTGCTACTATAAACTTGAACAGCTGGGTATTAGAGCAGGTAGCGCAAAACGCGCGATCAACTCTTTTACTCTGCTCCAAGCTAGGTTTCGTTAGGAATGTCATACTGCTGCTGAAAGAAAGGATGCCGCCTATAGAACCACGCTGCGATCGGGCGCAACGCGACCCATGTATGATCGCTACAGAGAGCTAAAAAAGGAAGAGAGGCGTATTATCCGAACGAAGAAACGAGAGGCCGAAATACGTGAGTGCGAAGAGCTTGAGATGCTGGCCAACAGGAACAACGCCCGAAAATTCTAACAGAAAGTGCGGCGGCTTACAGAAGGTTTTAAGACCGGGGAGTTTTCCTGTAAGAACAAAGACGGCGAACTGGCGACTGACGTACGGAGCAATCTTAAATTGTGGAGGGAACACTTCTCGAACCTGTTAAACAGTGACAGCTGCGCATCTCACAGAGAATGTGAAGATCCCGATACCCCAATCGTTGACGACGAAATTGTCGTTCCGCTACCCGATCATGACGAGGTGAGAATAGCGATAACGCGGCTAAAGAACAACAAAGACGAGGGCGCCGACGGACTGCCGGCTAAGCTATTCAAACATGGCGGCGAGGAGCTGGTAAGGTGCATGCATCCTTTTCTGTGCAAAATATGATCGGATGAACGCAATCCCGCCGATTGGAGCTCAAGTGTGCTCTGCCCAATCCATAAGAAGGGTGATTTGTGTTAATTAAAGCGGGATTAGTCTTCTAAATATCGCCTATAAGGTTCTAGCGAGCGTATTGTGTGAAAGGCTGAAGCCCACCGTCAACCAACTGATTGAACCTTATCAGTGTGGCTTTAGACCTGGAGAGTCTACCATCAACCAAATATTTACAATACGCCAAATTTTGGAAAAGACCCACGAAAAGAGAATCAACACACACCATCTTTTCGTCGATTTCAAAGCTGCATTCGATAGTACGGAAAGGAGTTACTTGTATGCCGCGATGTCTGAATTTGGTATCCCCACAAAACTAATACGGCTATGCAAGATGGCATTGCTCAACACCAGCAGCGCCGTCAGAATTGGGAAGGACCTCTCCGAGCCGTTTGATACCAAACGAGGTGACTCGTTTTGTCTTTTGTCGCTGTCGTGTGTCTTCTTTAACTTGATGTTGGAGAGCATCGAACGAGACGCAGAACTTAATCGCTCAGGCATAATTTTTTATAAGCGTATGCCGATGATATCAATATCATCGGCCTTAACAACCGCGCTGTTAGTTCTGCCTTCTCCAAACTGGATAAAGAGGCAAAGCGAATGGGTCTGGTGGTGAACGAGGACAAAACGAAGTACTTCCAGTTTTCAAACAAACAGTCGACGCACTCACGTATCGGCACCCACGTCACTGTAGACAGTTATAATTTCGAGGTTGTAAAAGACTTCGTTTATTTAGGAACCAGCATTAACACCGATAAGAATGTCCGCTTTGAAATCCAACGTAGAATCTCTCTTGCCAACAAGTGCTACTTTGGACTAAGTAGGCAATTGAGCAGTAAAGTCCTCTCTCGTCGAACAAAACTAACACTCTACAAGACTCTCATCATGCCCGTCCTAACGTATGGCGCAGAAGCTTGGACGATGACAACATCCGATGAAGCGACGCTTGGAGTGTTTGAGAGAAAGATTCTGCGTAAGATTTTTGAAACTTTGCACATTGGCAACGGCGAATATCGCAGGCGATGGAACGATGAGCTGTATGAGCTTTACGACGACACAGACATAGCGTTGGCGCCGGTTAGCACGAGAAAGAAACAACTGGCGCGCTTTGTTAAACTCGGCCAAAATCGCGAAATCGGTTATCGCGCCAATTAAGAAGAAGAATAAGCAGCAGCATATAATAAACAAAAAAAAAATGTATCTCGAAACGACTTTTTTCGGCCTGATGTAAAAAAAAAAACTATTCAACCGGATCGTCTGAAATTTGAATAGGTTGTTCACATCATCAATGGCTATAGCCCGTACTAGAATTATATTATTATATCAATTATTTCGTATTTTTTTATTGAAAAACTGGAAAGAACCCGATTTTCAGAGTGTCAAATTCAAAACTGCGCCATTTTGTTTACCTTTTATTCTGATACGGGACATAGCTACAGTCATACTGATTAATAGTTTTTTGGTGTCCGCTCAAAATGGACAACACCGTCCAGGTCCAATTTTTTCGGGAGGGTCAACTTCATTAAAAAAATTTTCTTTTTTCATTTTTGTATGTAAAAGAAGTTAAATAAAAAGCCTAAAAAAATTAAATATCGTTTTTCATTTATTTTATTGTAAAACAAATTCCTGAAAATACCCTAAATTTTCGAGCTCTAGACCGCTTTCTTTGGACAGGAGTATCTAGCACTTTTGAGCAAATATTTAGCAACCAATACCTGCATATGTATAAGACTTGTGCTTGAAGTCATTATCTTGATATAATTTGAATGGCAATTTATTTGGATTTTCTGGGCCAGTGAGTCCAAATTTTTACACATTTCGTTTCAAATTGTTAACGTAAAACGTCTAAATAGATTTATTTTGCCATGCTGTCTTCAATAATTTTAATTTCACCAACGCCTTTGCTACAAATATAACCCCGTTCGATTAAACGTTGGTTCCCGAATTTCACTGTGAGAGCAATGTTCTTGTTCTTTGAGGCTTTTAACAGCTTTCTCTAAACTGTTGAGTCCATCGTGGTTATACTATAGCATTATTTTTGTCTCATCACAAAAATAAAAACATTATTCCTATATTTCGCTGAGTGCGAAACGTCAGAGCACAAGAAAGTATTTTTTCACCATTAGGTTGCGATAGTAATAACTTTTCCCTTGCACTTCTTGATGTTGTGTTATAAAAGAACTCTTCGCACTGCTTCATGACCTATTTTAACGCCCTGGCGGCATGAGCCAAATCTGTCAAATCGTCAATATGTTTCACTATTGGCCTTTCCATCCTTGGGGTGAGGTTTCTTGGCCTACCACTGGAGTGTTTTAACTCTGACCGATTTTCATTTTCTGCACAATTTATAATGTTGTACACTATCCGTTCATGGATAGAACATTTCAGCGGATTTACTTTTATGGTAATTATAATAAATCGACCTAAATATTTTCTAATTGATGCGGTGTACTGAACAGCACTAATCATTTGTAACTACCTGAATCAGCGACTCTAAGTACGGCTGCAACCAAAAATATACAAAAAAAATTATAGTATACCGTTAAGTTTCTGGTATTTACTTATGTATGTTTCCACGAATTTTAAAAACAATTTTGATACGGCTCAAAATAGGACGCATTTGGGCTTTCTTTGTTGTTTTCGCGATCAAATAGCTATTTTTGTTCACAGGAACAAAAAGAAGGTGCCTTCCAAGTATTCTGCTACAAAAAACAGGAATTTATATAATATTCCCTAATCTAATCTACTAAGAAATAAAGATACTGTCCAATATTAAACTGTGAGAAGAATTATGAGACGAACTTTATATGTACTTGGAAAATTGTTCGCTGAAATTAAAAAACTGTACAATTGTAAAAACAAAAACAGTTGGCATTGAAAAAAAGAAACAAAAAACAACAATTGGTGTTGATAAACAATCGTAGTGACAAAAAAGGTATTGATAAAAACAAACAACAAAAAAAAAAACAATTAGTATAGAAAAAAAACGAATAATAAACAAATAAAAAAATTACCATTAAAAAAAAGCAAAAAACAAAATGGGCATTGAAAAAAACAACAACAACAAAAATTGCAATTGAAATAGAAAAAAATGAAAAATAAATGAAAAAGCGAAAAAAAATGGTATTGAAAAAAACAAAAATAAAAAATAAAAGACATTGAAAACCACAAAGCAAATTGGTATTGAAAAAAAGAAAGCCATTGGTATTAAAAAACAAAAAAAATTGTATTGAAAAAAAACAAAAATTGTCATTGAAAACAAAAAACAAAATTGGCATTGGAAACAAAAAAAAAATTGGCATTGAAAAAAACAACAACAAAAAAATAATTGCTATTGAAAAAAGCAAAAATAAATGATATTGAAAAAAAAACGGAAAAAAATTGGTATTGAAAAAAAAAAAAATTGGCATTAAAAAAAGAAAAACAACACTGCTAATGAAAAAACAAAAAACACAATTGGTATTGAACACAAAAAAAGAAAACAAAAACCAAAAAAAAATTGCTATTGAAAAAAACAAAAATAAAAAATAAAAGACATTGAAAACCACAAAGCAAATTGGTATTGAAAAAAAGAAAGCAATTGGTATTAAAAAACAAAAAAATTTTATTGAAAAAAAAAACAAAAATTGTCATTGAAAACAAAAAACAAAATTGGCATTGAAAAATACAAAAACAAAAAATAATTGCTATCGAAAAAAGCAAAAATAAAAAATAAAAGATATTGAAAAAACGGAAAAAATTGGTATTTAAAAAAAATAACAAAAACACGTGATATTGAAAACAAAAATACAATTGGTATTGAAAAAAGCAAAAATAAAAAATAAATGATATTGAAAAAAAACGGAAAAAATTGGTATTGAAAAAAAAAACCAAAATTGGCATTAAAAAAAGAAAAACAACACTGCTAATGAAAAAACAAAAAACACAATTGGTATTGAACACAAAAAAGGAAAACAAAAAACCAAAAAAAATTGCTATTGAAAAAAACAAAAATAAAAGGCATTGAAAACCAAAAGGCAAATTGGTATTGAAAAAAAGAAAGCAATTGGTATTAAAAAACGAAAAAATTTATTGAAAATTGTCATTGAAAACAAAAAACAAAATTGGCATTGAAAAATACAAAAACAAAAAATAATTGCTATCGAAAAAAGCAAAAATAAAAAATAAATGATATTGAAAAAAACGGAAAAAAGTGGTATTGAAAAAAAACAAAATTGGCATTAAAAAAAATAACAAAAACACTTGATATAAAAATACAATTGGTAATGAAAAAAAACAAACAAAACAAAAGAGTTTGCTGAAAAATAAAATATATTTTCGAATTCAAATCAATCTATTACAAATAAGCACTAAACTTAAATGCAATAACTGTGTATATTTATTACATTTATTATTGAACTATTTATGCACAAAAATTGAGTTCGTTTTTGTGTTGATGAAAATAAATATAATATATTGTATGTATATTTATATCAAAAACTATAAATGTTATTAGCTAAGCGAAATAACTTGATTGCTTTTACCAAATTGAAAAAAAGCTAGCAAGTTACTCGAAAAAATAAAAATAACAAATAACCAGAGATACATTATAATTACGTAACATTAAAATTATATTATTGCATTATTAAAATTATTTTACATCACGTGACGTTCGAATTTAAATACTATTTATAAGCAACCTTTATATCATATATTTAGGAGTGAGCAATAGATTGTTGGGCATTTATCATATAATATCAATAAAAGTTGGGCATCAATAATAACTCATTACAAAAACAAACAAAAAAACATTTTCTTATTAATTGAAAGGCAACAAATGGAATGAACGAGTAATCATTATCAGCAATCATGCCCAATTTCGCTGATTACCAATTACACTTTAGTATACAGCTGTAAATGCTAATAAACAAAGCAATAACAAAATAAAAATGTATAAAGCACATTCTCTATGAAGTGTGTAAAGTGAGATAAGTGTTCTTTAAACTTTCAACCTAATAAAAAAAAACAGCTACTACGTTTGCACAGAGAGCATAGAGAAAACAATAACAAAGCGTAATAGCATCTATGTAATATATAAATACTTTTAGAAAAATCAACTTAAAAGTTAAATTATGGAACACCATAACAAATCGAGTCATTCGTTCTTGCGCATTATTAAATAATTTGTTTGTGCTATTTGCCACTATTCGCCTTCTTACCGGATGTCACAAATGGACCAACATAATTACTAGGAAATAAGCCTGATAAGCCATTCAGCTCGCCTCGCCACCACTCGGGCTCGTCGCGGCCCAATACGCTGATAATATCATCTTTTTCGAAAGAGAGTTCATCGTCGTTTTGTGCCTTATATGGATACAAAGCAATGACCTTGTCTGTAAGGGAAATACAACATTCATAGTAATTATTCAAATACAAATAGAAATACAAATGATTGAAGGGTATTTCAAAAGTGACGCTTATATGACAGTAGTGAATAATTTCTAGACAGTAACTGTTTTATGTCATTTTTGGGACGCGTTAAAATTATTGAAACTTATGTATTATGAAAATGGTCGATCTTTAAGAACACATCGCAAAAATCGTGATTTTTTTGGTGGAAATAATCGTCCGAATGAGTCGACAATTCAAAAATTGATGAAACAATTTCGAGAAACTGGTGCTGTTGAGGATAGGAAAAGGGCTGGCAGACCAAAAACTAGACGATCTGTTGAGAATATTGCTGATGTAACGCAACAAGTCAACATCGATATCGAATATCTCGAAATTCTCAACAATTACGTGTTCACGAACCGACTATTTGGCGGATTTTACCTGTAGATTTGTTCATAAAAAAAAACATACACTTCTAAAGGGTGATTTTTGAGCAATTATCTTTATAACAGTTGGTTTAAACAGCTGACGCACGTTTCGTGTTTTGTTTCACTGTCAAACATCTTCAGTTTGGTCTATAATTCAACCATAAATCGTCTTACAAACGAACAACGCTTGTTAATCATTGAATTTTATTATAAAAATGCGTGTTCTGTTAAGAAAGTTTAAGATCCACTTTTTTATCGAAAAATTGTGTTCAGCGACGAAGCTCATTTTTCGATCAATGGGTACGTAAATAAGCAGAATTGTCGATTTGGAGTGAAGATCAGTCAGAAGAAGTGCAAGAGCTACCAATGTATCCAAAAAAGGTCACAGTTGCTACTTCTTCAAAGTTGTTGCGAATCGTAACGTAACTGTGAATGGTGAGCGCTACCGCGAAATGATATCCAACTTTTTTTTGCCCAAAATGCAAAAGATTGACTTTCATGACATATGGTTTCAGCAAGACGGTGCCACATGCCACACAGCACGCGTAACAATGGACTTGTTGAGAGGCGAGTTCGGTGAACATTTTATTTCACGTTCGGGACCTGTCAATTGGCCACCCAGATCATGCGATATAACGCCTTTAGATTATTTTTTGTGAGGCTATGTTAAAGCTCATGTCTATTCAGCCTGCTTCAATTAACGCATTGGAAGACAACATTAAAGCATTTATATGTGAGATACCGGCCGAAGCATTGGAAAGAGTGTGCCAAAACTGGACTAAGCGGATGGACCATTTGAAGCGCAGTCGCGGTCAGCATTTCCATGAAATAATCTTCAAACATAAAATTATATGGACTGTATTATCGATTTAAATAAAAAAATGCATGCATTTTTTTGAACTTTACGTGTGTTTTTTTGTGTGTTTGGCTGAGCTCCAACAGCTACAGATTTAAGCCGGCTCCGAACGGGTAATGGTTTTTTATGAGGAGCTTTTTCATGGCAGAAATACACTCGGAGGTTTGCCATTGCCTGCCGAGGGGCGACGGTATTAGAAAAACTTTTTCTATAATTTTGCTGTTTCATGCACGGAGATTCGAACCTACGCACTCCCGGATGGTACGCACGTACTCATGGTGGACATTTAAAGGATGTCACTTTTCATATAAAAATGTTAAGAGGCGTATTTTGAACAAAAATAGTGAAACCTGAAAGAATCTAGATTTTTTACTTATTTTTATTTTAAAACATCATCTACGCGCGTCTTTTGAAAGACCCTTTATAAATGTTTACAATTCAAATATGATTTACTATCAATATTAAAAAAACCACTGCAAATCTTCATATATACATACCTAAAATTTGTTCCGTCATTTCAATGCGACTGCCGGACACTGGCGTATTGCGCCCACTATTGCGTCCGCCTTGCAATACTTTCACATAGGTGGCTGGGAACCAACCGATTTGGCGACGCCGACCTTTCGCTTGCAGCTCGCCCTCCCACCAACCGGAATCGGTCTTCTTTCGTATCATTATCAATTGGCCACGGGTCAGTGACAGCTGTTCGGGACTAGTGGCCTCATAAGGCGCAATAACTTGTGCAATTTCTGAGCGTTTGGCGCGCATACCCTACATCGAAATATATATAAATATGGTATATATAAATTCAGCATTCATGTAAAATCTTATAATATAATTTTTATAGCAAAAAGGTTAATTTTAGTACGATAAAACAACATCACAAGATTACAACCTGATAATGTAACTACAAATGTAGGTTTATAAAATAGGATTAAGGTTGTTAACAAATTATTTACAGGCGTCATGGAAGAGGTGCGTGACATTGGGCGACTATACGACTCCGCAGTTTCATTTTGACTCTTTGACTGTGTATTGATTTGTGAAACTTCCGTGTCCAAGTCTTCATTTGTACGCGTGTCCTCAGCAGCTGCAGCCGCTGCAGTATTTTCAATTACCGTCTCTGCACTAATATCGCTACTAATTTTCATTTGTTGATGTGTTGTTGTTGTTGTTGCTGTAGCGGTTGTGTCATTACTTGTTATTTGATCGTGTGGTGTAGTGGCTGTTTTGGCGATACTGGCGATTGTATCAGCGTTGCCATTTTCCTGTGGAATGTGACAAAAGGCGGCAATGGAGCAGCATTTGAAGGAAATGTGGAAAAGCAATTTGTATTGTTAGTAGTCATACAAAATACATACACATGTAGTAAATGCAAATACGCGAACATGGTAAATGAGTGGGCGCTTGGAGCAACAGGAAGCTAGTAAATGTGTCACAAACAATTTAAAATCTAATGACAGCTACTAGTCCTTGAACTAAGAAACGAAATTGTTAACTATTACACGTTTTTTACTTACCTTTTGATCATCAAAGGCGCTGGTGATATCTGCTGGCGTCTCTGTCACCGCCGCACCTACGTCGGCCTTCTGTACGTAGTTGGACGGGAACATACCTGTTCGTGCGCCAATTGTTCCTGTCCACCAGTCGCCTTCTTTCTTGATTACCATGACCATTTCACCGGCATTGAAACTCAAGTCCCCTACTTCAGCAGACTGATATGGATAGGCAGCGATATAATATTCGACTTCACCGTTGTGTGCGTCTGCGCCGAGGCTGGGCAATCGAAAGAGAGAACAAAAATGTAATGTTAGTTGTTAATGTTAATAAAGTTAGTGTGTCACGAATTCAATTGAAACGAAATTGCCAAAATCTATCTCTCCTACAGTCCCCCAATTCAAATGTCTGCAGAAGAAGATATCCCATAAAAGTAGATGTGTAGACTCCAATGCACCTTCTCCTGGAATGCAGCGCTATAGCGCGGAAAAGCTGGAGACATCTTGACCAACTGCAGCCAGAAGAAAGGCACATACGCTCAATCCAACCCAACCCTACCTGTGTTTAATAATGGAACTGGGTCTGGATGAGCTACTGTAATGAGTAGAGGGCACAAAAAACCATGATGTCGAAATGCAAATCTCATAAAGTTTCTATATAGATGTACCATAAAAGTTTAACGGCCATAATTCCTTTTCGATTTGCCAAGCGATAGCAAGTGGCGAATAGATGAAACAACTGGCATAAATAAACATTTGCTGGTAGCACTGGAAAGTATCTGCCAAAAATTATATTTGTTTGGATGCACTTAATGAGTTTTAGTAAGGCCCCGTTCATACAGCACAACATTTGTAGCTTCAATTCGTTACTTGTGATGCTCGTGTCCTGTCAAAAGTCTTTGTTTTCGTTGTTCTCAATGTTGTTGTTGACTGTAGATCAAAAACTAAATAATTGCAAGGTGTGTGAACACGACCGGAACATCAAGAGAGAATTTTCAAAATTGAAGCAACAACACTTGCTCCGTATAAACAACAACAGTTTAATGAAACTTGCCAAATATCAGAAAAGAGAGTTGGCAGCATTCATTACAGTGAGCTATACTAGTTTAATGAAGTGTAACCATACTCGCTCGTGGCGAATCTTGCTCGATAACTTTGCAGTTGCTTTCACATGCAAATTTTTCGTCAGGCGGACAGAGAAGTGCTGAATCGAAGGCGAACATTCGCTACGCAGACGATACAACCCTGGTGATAAATAATTTGTAGGACCTCCAAAAAACTATAAACAAGTTTTGAACATCTGCGAGCAACTTGGCATAAGCGAGTCACATCGGCTGCCACGTCACCGGGGATTTGGCAGCAGAATTCTGCCCGCTCACTTCATACATATTCACAAGCTCGCCCAATCACTCGTTGTTCAGACGGCAACAAAGCTACGTTTTTTCATATACCACCTACACAATCTCAGTTTTTTCGCTGCTGACAAACTGCTGGCATAACCTCGGCTACGTAAACAAATCAGCTGATTCCTTCAAATTCGCTAGGAGCTGGTTAGCGGAATGATGAAATCTTTTCATCATGTAAATAAAGTGGAGACTTCGGACTAAATAAAAATATTGATAAAACCACATTTCATCATCACAGTTGGTGTGTCGGTCCGGATTGAACTTTATCCTCCAAACCAAACCGAAATTTATTATTGTAAACAAAAGCGACAGAGACTACTCAAATGCGAGGCTAACCATAGGAAATAAAACAATAGAAAGGGTAAACAAAAATTTCAAATACCCAGCAGTTTGGCTGAAAGACCAATAGGACCTTCAACATGAAATAAGCGGCAGAATAGAAACTGCTGGAGCGACCTTCATGCAGATTAGTAAACTCCTGACACGCCGGGACATGTTAATTAAATGAAGAACACGATCTTTAAAATACTACGTATGGTCGACACTTTTTTATGGATGCAAAGCCTGGAGGTATACTCCGACTAAACGCCTTTGGAATGTGGTACTATAGAAAAATGATGAAGAAAATAGCTGGACTGACAAATCCTCAAATGGCATAGTACCAAATAGGACAGTAAGACAACCAAGATGGCTCTACGCCGACCAAGAAGAAGAAAAGCAGGTTTGATGTATTTCTTTAATGATATTCAATAATCTGTCAGTTTCGTAGATTTTACAATACTTACCTTTGACTGTTGTCGTTGAAGGCATCTTGTGCCGCATAACCGCTTATTTGCGTATCAGTATCCGCCACCGCTGTAATAGCTGGCGCCGTTGTAACAGTCGAATATTCGTCTTCGATTTTCTCCACATAAGTTTCCGGGAACCAGCCAGTGTGCCCATTTATCTCACCAGCCAACCAGCCAGGCTCTGCATTTTGTTCCAGTGGTACCAGTATTATATCCCCAGGCACGAATGTAATTTCATCTTGATTGCGCGCTGTGAACTCGTAAACCGCACGATATTTGACAAAGCCTTCAGGTGCTGGTCCCGACATATCTACAGGCGCAGCGACAGTTGTTGTAGTATCTGTAAGCGCACTGGTATCATTGGAGAGAGCATACTGGTCTACACTGCTGCCCCACGCAGCGGATCCTGTATCCCAGGCAGATGTCACTGCTGACACATTGTCGTTCTTCTTGTTGTATTTCAACTCAAGTACTTGAGTGCGTTGCGAATCATAATCGGCATAGAGTTCTTCGCATTTGGTTATGAGTGCCGACAGTTCACCTTTTACTTCGGCCACTTGTACATCGTTTGAATTGATATCTTCTTTTTTGGAATCGATTTCATTGCGTATATTTTCGACTTTGTCTTTCAATTGCTTTATGATCAACTGCAAACAAAATTCGAGAAAGTATTATACAAAAAAGTTGCTAATCAAATGGCAAAGAAAATTTACTTGTTTGTTGGCAAAAGCAGCATTCAACTGCTCTTGTTGTGCAGCATCACCAGCTAAAATCGCACTCTTACTCTTCGTGTCCCATTTGGCGCGCTCCTGTGTAAGTTGTAGTAATTTTGCATTTTGCTCTTTGATACGTGCTTTCAGTTGCGCCATTTCTGACATTGAAGTATCTCTTTGTGAGCGCATGCCATCGATTATAGTTTTAACATTTGTTACACCAGCCCGTGTATCGCAAATTTTTTGAGACAAATCCTTAATCTGAAATTAAATAGCAAAATGTTCGGGGGATATAAATATATCGTACAATAACGCACACCTTATTCGGCTTATGATATATAAACCTTTTTCTCGTACAGCTTAACTGTCACTTACCTTTTCATTCAATGTACTCAACTCAACATTGAGCTGTGTGTTGTGCGCTTTCTGTTTTAGTACACGTTCTTGTTCTCGTTGCTTTTGAGCATTCATCTCTGCTATACGAGCCTGCTCCCACTCCATTTGGCGCTGCTTTTCCAACTCCCTGCATAAAGGAATTGTTAATTGTTTAGTTCAGCTCAATAAGTTTTCACGACTTACTTTCTGGCTGCCTCCTTAGCTTCTAGCTCTCGTTTTCGTTGTTCTTCCTTTTCCATTTCCAGCTCGCGTTGCTTCTGCAACTGTCGTTCTAACTCTTCTTGCTGCTTACGTTCAGCTTCAAGTCGTGCTTTCTCACGTTTCTCTGCCTCGTCCCGTTCTTTACGTTCACGTTCTTCCTTCTCTTTGCGCTGTTGATCTTGCAACAATTTACGCCTTCGATCCAATTCTGCTTGTCCCTTGTCAAAGTTCTCTTTGCGTTTGTCTTCAAACGATGCTGCAATGATATAATGGCAAAACTAATATAAAACAGATATTTTATTGAATTTGTTATTACTTTGGGGTAGGCCTGCAGCTGGATCAGCGTCAACAGCGCCTTGCGAGGACACGGAGGCATGTCGGGATGCTGGCGTAGATCCAGTCCGTGACCCAGGTCCTGATATAGATCCCTGACGTGATTTATTTTTCCTAAAGCTCGGCGGTATCCAATCAAGTGGCAAGGTTACAGGCACCTTTTCTCCATTCATGGCTTTATCGCATAGAAACATAGCCAAAATGAACTCGTCACAGCTTAGACGTCCATCTGAGTCTAAGTCGGAGAGCGTCCAAATTTGCGCCAGTGTAGCTTGGGGCAACTTACTTTGTACGAGTATGCTTCGTGCCTGTGCGCCGGTCAAATAGCCAGAACGGGTACGATCGGTTGCATTGAAGACTTGTGTGTACTTCCGCTTGGCTGGCCCCTTGATGGCCCACTCACTCTGCCTGCAAAGTTCAATAAAATAATATTCGTTTAAGAATCAATTTAAATTTACTAATTCGTCACTTACGGTGATTCGATGGATGGTGCACGGTCTGAAATTGACATATGTCGGCTGGGTGGGTTGCTTTGTGGTGGTGTTGGTGTTGCCGGTACCTTGGTAACCTCACCACTGTTCGGTGGTGAAGCAACTTTTCCAGGTTGTGGTAACACAGCACTTGATCCCGTTGTTATACCAGGGATCATAGTTAGAGGTACAGCCCCGCTAGTGGCAGCAACTGGCATTGGTACCATGCCGGGAACTGGTACGCCCCCTGCAACTGGTGGTACAATTCCGGGTATTATACCAGCCGTACCTACACCAGTAATTGGGCCTACTCCAGGTATACCAGCTGCACCTGCAGGCATCATGCCAGGCGGTATAACACCGCTAGGCAAAACCATTCCTACTGCACCAGTAGTGGTGACAGGTATAGGCGCTGCTGGCATACCAGCCGGTGGAATACCAGATATCATGCCTGTAGTCATGGTAGGTGGCAAAACTTGTGGCAGCACGCCTGGTAATGTACCTGGTACGACGGGTACCGCTCCCGGTAATGTTGCCCCTGATATTGGCATATTAGGAACAACACCAGCGACGACAGGTGGCTTAACGCTAGTAGCCATTGACTTCAGCGGATCTAGAGGGCTCAGACTACCCGTGCCAGTGGGTGTCATTGTTGGTGTGCTACCTACAGAAGTAAGTGACGCAAGTAAAGTGGGTGGTAAGACTTTCGGCACATCCATGCCACGTAGCTTCAAATTAATCAATTTGCATGCGATGCTGAACTCATTGATATTCATCTTGCCATCGGAGTCAGTGTCCGCTAACGCCCTAAAAAATCAACGGAAGAAAGAAAAATAATTTTAATGTAAGTGACAAGTTATTTCTGAAAACGTTGATAAAGAAAGTGAATTTGAGTAATTTATTCACAGAGGGCGTTTGCTAGATAATACTGATAATTTTGATACATTCAATTTACATATATATAAACATAATTATTTACGGATATATGCATGTAATCCACAATACATACTTCAGTATTGACTCACCATATTTGTCCCAGGATAAGAGGAGGCAATTGCGATTGCAAAAAGAAACCTTTCGCTTGGGCACCAGTAACGAAACCACCTTGTGGTTGTAGAACCTTAAATTGTTCCTGATACTTCAGTTTCTCTCTTTGGGTAATAACCCACGGATCCGTTGCGGGATTCATTGCAAATGCACTTTTGCTTTGGGTTTTTTATCGTATTTGTTCTACTTTCGGCAAGATGAAACGAATTCAATGACCGAAGAGGGGCGTAAGTGCTATGCGCAATGATCTGCTGGTATATGAGAACACAGATATAGATGCAGGTCGCCGGTTAAGTAAAAAAATATGGAACTCTGCCAACACCACCGACGGATATTTACTTCGGTTGCCGTTCAATTCTTTAAGAATTTTATTTATACTTTAAGCTGCGCTCGACTTTCTTTTGATTCTGTTATCGTGTGTATTCCTTGACGCCCCCTCTTGCTGCCGTCACCTTATCACTTTTATTTCCCTATTGCCAGCCCCCTCCTTTATTGTGTACACAGAATTGTGTGAGGCTGCTACTGATTTCAATGCAGAGGAGTGCAAATCTAAGACGTGAAAAAATCAATTAAGTATTACAATGTTCTATTTTTCAACTGGCAAAGAATTACTGTTTAGAGAATTCTTTTTAATGTGTATTAAAACATTTCACTAGCGCTTGATAGCGTATTAGCTATAAAAATATTAGCAAGAGTTTGAACTTCTTATAGGCATCGTCTCCACAGATAACTCATTATTATTAGTTATTATTTTTCGTTCGCGGATTCTTACATATTTTCTTCTAGTGTTTCACGATAATTTCTCGTTTAATTTTAAGCTAATTTGTTGCACAGAAAATTTAACTTTTTCGAAACTTTTCGCGACACTTAACTTTTTCACGAAGCAATAAACGTCACACCGAATCAATAAATCGAATTGGAACGGAGATGCCAGTAGTAAAAAATCGAGTAATTCTTATCGAAATCTTAGGTATCGACCAATATCGATTGTAGATATGAAATGGTCATAGGAAACATTTAATGCTATGTTGCTACGACACGGAATTCGCGAATTACTGTTCCCCGGCCCATTAGTAACTTACCCTTGTTAGTTGCTGACACGCCGGGGAATACCAATCGGGTTAAAGACAAGATTTTTAAAATGTTATGTATGGTCAACACTCTTATATGGATGCGAGGCCTGGATACTGAAAACCGTAAGCATACAACGGCTAGAATCTTTCGAAATGTGGTGTTACAGAAAAATGTTGAAAAAAAGCTGGAATGACAAAATATCAAATGACGTAGTGCTAAATAGAATGCAAACCGCTAGGAACATGCTTACGGACATAAAAAGGAGGAAAGTCGCTTATTTCGGACACATAACAAGAGGTGGCAAGTATGATATTTTAAAACTGCTGATGCAAGGAAAAATTGAAGGTCAAAGAGGAATTGGTAGGAAGAAAATGGCATGGCTAGACAACATCAAAGAGTGAACGACCTCAAAACAATCGGCGAACTAACAGCAGCAGCGAAAAACAGACAAAAATATAATGACATCATTAATAATATGACCTGACAACCGTACGACTAAGATCACAATGACGTTTGTATGTAATCGCGAACATCCAGCATAGATACGCTGATTAAGATGAAGATTTGCTTTTTATTATTATTATTGGTTTTGCATATCGGTGAAGGAGAAATGAATTTAAATATAGGATTTTACTTAGTTAATTCCTATAATTTTCCTGTAACAAGAAAAAGTGTCAGCAAATGGCAGTAGGCCAACGATAGGGCTCTAATAGAATAATGATAAGAGAAGATAAATTAGTTGCGTGCCTGCGGGAAAAACAGTTGCATACTATCCCTCTTTTATACGCCATTCGCTAGCGTGTCGCGAATAGGTGAAGTAACTGGCATAAATAAACATATACTGGCAGTACTGGAAAAGAGTTGCCAAAATTTACATTTGTTTGAAAAGGGATCCCTACAAAATGCTGTATATCAAAATTCTTTTCGTACGAAATACTGTAAATTAACGTAACAAAATTCTGTATTTACAGAATTCTGTATTTACAAAATTCTGTACTGTTTTAAAAAAATTCTGTATTGACAAAATTGTGTATTGACGAAATTCTGTACTAACGAAATTCTGTATTAACAAAATTCTGTATTGAAAAAATTTTGTGTTGACAAAAGTCAACGAAAAAAGGAGTTCTACGCAAAAATACGGTGGATTGCGTAGCCGGAGTTGGACTGATAAGGGTTATTTTTTTGAAGCGCGGCCGAAGGCCGCCCACGCGAAAAGAAGTTCTACGCAAAAATACGGCGGATTGCGTAGCCGGAGTTGGACTGATGAGGGTTATTTTTTTGAAGCGCGGCCAAAGGCCGCCCACGCGAAAAGGAGTTCTACGCAAAAATACGGTGGATTGCGTAGCCGGAGTCGGACTGATGAGGGTAATTTTTTTGAAGCGCGGCCGAAGGCCGCCCACGCGAAAAGGAGTTCTACGCAAAAATACGGTGGATTCTATCAAAACTGAAGAAAACAAGTGCGCACTTTTTTATAAAATTTGTTGAATTTCTTATCATTTACTTACAGCATTTCGTCAATACAGAATTTTGTCAATACAAAATTTCGTCAATACAGCATTTCGGCAATACAAACTATTTTTTACAGAATTTTGAATACAAACTATTTTTTACAGAATTTTGAAATACAGAATTTCGTATACAGCATTTTGTAAACAGAATATTGTATCATACAGCATTACGTACCCAACCCGTTTGAAAACACTTAATGGTTATTGGTAAGACCGTGTTCATCCAGGAAGATATCTGTTGCGTGTGCTAAGAAAATACCCTTTGTGTTCTCATTATTCTCAATGTTGTTGTTGATTGTAGATTAACCCTTTGCTAACACGCTTTTTCACACATCCGCGCTATCAGTTACAATTTTTCATTGTTTAATAAACCAAAGCCAAAAACCAACAAATGCAAATAGTTCATTTATCTATAATTAACATTATTCAACAATGTTTTTCAGTTATTTTAATAAAAATTTTAATTTTTCTAAGTTTATTTTGTAAATGATTTCGAAATGTACTGCTTGGACACATAATGGCGAGAGAGCAATCAGCTGACAGGGTATTACGGGAATTTTTAAATATCGTGAAATAAAATCTACGATACAACTATACGGAAGGAAGGAATATTGCATTTACATGGGGTTCTTATTAGTTTGATCGTAACAGCTGACAGGGGACTGCGTTTACGTCGTTCACTGTTTTCAGCATTAGCACGGGCCATTGTACAAGTCCATAAGTAAACACATTCTCACCTGGTCGTCACAAAATGCAAACAGCTGAGATCACCGATTTCAAAACGCCCTTTTCCGTAGCATGGTTGCACAAAAAATTATTAAAGTTCATAAACAATGGTATTAAAATAAGTGCAAGAAGGATTTCTTTACCTTCAGAAAATAGTAAGAAACAATAATTAATCATTAATTGATTTTTTCTTTTGCTTATATTAATTTATTTCATAGTTCAAAAAACTTAAAACTGCTACTTTTATGGAACTGAATTTTTTAAAAATATATATTTTTAATTATTTTTCTTCCATAAGCCGCATAAATAATTAAAAGTAAGAAATTGTATAGCTCGACAACTTTCGACATTTCGGAAATTTAAGTACCAAAAATGATTTTACCATGCCTTATAATCCTGAAATCGCTTCACAAAACGCTAATTAGGTATAGCAACGCTATTAATACACTCATGGGAAGGCGCATTCATTGAAAGTGGTGGCACTAGACCAAAAACAATGTTTGTATGTTTGATTGTCACCAAGGCGACTTCAGCAAGTTTAATGTCAGGCTTATTTCCAAAACAAAGCAAACGAACCGAATTCACTGCAACGTTCTGTTCCGAGAATATGCAAGGAAAAATAAGAGGAACTAGGTATGGGGAAAGCAATAGAAATTACCAAACACATCACGTTCCCACGACTGTCGGCTCTACGTTACCGGAACGACCCGAATTTATATCCGGCCAAGGACTGTCACTTCAGCAGCATTCCCCATATATGTGTGTGAAATCTTTATGCTGCTACAACAACAACAACCAAACTCATCAAATTATACATACACATGCAGTTTCTTGCCACTGCGACATCCGCATAAAAACGCAAACTATTGCATTTGGAGATATTGTTACAATTCGAGCTTTCACATATTATCACGGGTCTCTTCATTTTCAATTATTTTAAAGATGACAAATATTGCCAAGCAATTAACTGAACTTTTACAAACATGTAATTTCTCTTCCTTTTACTTGTTAACTTTTAAAGAAACGGCACATGAGGTATTCCGTTTACCTTGGTAGAAAATCAGCGTATGTAAATATGGCTTAATCCGCAGAAAACTGCCGATCAAACCTATTTGGTACATTTATATACATCCCTGAAGTAATTTTGAGGTTATGTGCATCCTCATGGAAATTCTTTCACTTATATTTTGGTTGGGGCAACGTGCACAGTATACAAATATTATATAGCTGCTGGTAAAGTTTGAAATTTCAGCGCGATTTTCTTATTTTATTAATTTGATATCCAAAAATGGGTACTTCAGAAGAGGACGAAAATTCTTCAAATGGGAGTAGTGAAGAGGAGGAAGTCGATGAGGTATTGTCCGGTGATGAAGAAGCTGCAGAAGACGATGAAAGCGAAGATGGATTGGATGGAGTAGATGAAGAAGAGCCAGACGAAAAGGTCGAAAGCTCTGTTACATGGAAAGACCTTGTAAGTATATTCAATTACAGTAAAATTCTTAAACTTTTGTACGTTTTGATATCGAATTAATTTATTTACAGGGCTTAACAGATGTATTGTGTAAAGCATGTGAGGAATTGAAATGGAAAGCACCTTCAAAAATACAGAAGGAAGCCATACCAGTAGGATTGCAAGGGAAAGATATAATAGGATTGGCTGAAACTGGTTCTGGTAAGACGGGTGCATTTGCTTTACCAATACTGCAAGCACTGCTGGATAATCCGCAAAGGTATTTTGCGCTCATACTAACGCCTACACGTGAATTGGCCTTTCAGATATCGGAACAGTTTGAAGCTCTAGGTGAGTCATATAGTATAAATGTAAAGATGTATGGATACGGTGCATGCGGTTCAGCCCCTCATTCCCGTTTTCCTTCGAAATGTAAATTTGTAGAATGCAATGATGTTAAACCTTAATTTTGATTTTCTTACGTGAAACCATTTATTTTAGTTTCGTCACTACCTCTGAGTGCCAATTATAAATTAAAATTGTTTTTTTTTTTTTAAATAGCATATATTCGGTTGTTGTAAAACGATTTTACTTCCAGGTAGTTCGATTGGTGTTAAATGTTGCGTTGTCGTTGGTGGCATGGATATGGTTTCCCAGGCATTGCAACTTGCGAAAAAGCCTCATATAATTATAGCAACTCCCGGGCGCTTGGTTGATCATTTGGAAAACATGAAAGGTTTTAATCTAAAGGCTATAAAATACTTGGTCATGGATGAAGCTGACCGAATTCTGAATATGGACTTCGAAACAGAACTGGATAAAATATTGAAAGTCTTGCCGCGCGAACGTCGCACATTTTTATTCAGTGCAACTATGACGAAGAAAGTGAAGAAGTTACAACGAGCTTCGTTAAAAGATCCAGTTAAGGTGGAGGTTTCCAACAAGTATCAAACGGTTGAGCAATTGCAACAATACTATATCTTTATACCAGTGAAATATAAAGACGTCTATTTGGTCCACATAATAAATGAGTTGGCGGGCAATAGCTTTATGATATTTTGCAGTACCTGCGCAAATACTGTACGTACGGCGTTAATGCTCCGTGCATTGGGTCTAGCTGCTATACCCTTACATGGTCAAATGTCACAAAATAAGCGTTTAGCTGCATTAAACAAATTCAAAGCGAAAAATCGTTCGATACTTATTTCCACAGATGTTGCATCTCGTGGTCTTGACATACCGCACGTGGATGTGGTTTTGAATTTTGACATCCCTACGCATAGTAAAGACTACATACACCGTGTTGGCCGTACAGCTCGTGCGGGTCGCTCTGGCAAAGCAGTCACTTTTGTTACTCAGTACGATGTTGAGTTATATCAACGAATTGAACACCTGCTTGGAAAACAGTTGCCAATATATCCTTGTGAGGAGGACGAAGTAATGGCACTGCAAGAGAGAGTGAGTGAAGCGCAACGTACAGCGAAATTGGAACTGAAGGATTTGGAGGATAGTAAAGGTAGTAAAAAAGGAAAATACAAGAAAGGTGGAGATGACTACGATGACTCCGAACAATTTACTGGCGCTCGAAAACGTATGAAGCCGCAAGGTGGTGGTGGAGGTAAGAAAAACTGGAAGAAGGCGAAAAGGAAATAGAGCAACACTAGTATGTACTAGAATTTAGTATTGTTAGCTCCTTAGACTTGATATTTGTAAATTTATTTTAATATTAAAAATTCACCTAAAATTACACTTTCGTTATTCAATTTAAACAGACGGGGAATACATAAATGCGAGTAGTAAGTACTATATACAAAAAATATGAAATTAGTGCATAACAGTGGATCTTTCACTGCTTTCGCATTCATAGTTCAAACGCTCCTGTGGTCCCCACTTTTGTTATATTAGCAATTAAGAATTATTGTAGTTTAAATATTCTGTTTACCCCCAAAACTTACAGAAACACGCTAAGCAACCACAAAACATATGTATGAACAAAATCAATGACACAACAAAATACTTAAACAGCATTAAAAATCTGTATAAAACTAACTAAATACTAACCTATTGTGCGCCAACACGAAATTATCCTCAACTGTTACCCATCCTCTATCCTACCCCTGAACGAGATGCTTAAAAAAAATATATAATGTATAACTTTCGGAAAAAGGTTGTTCCGCTCAGACGAATTTGGAACAATCGTTTAAAGCAATTCATAAATTTGAAGCGGATGGTCTTGTCTACTAGTGTCTTTCGTCATGTAACATTCTTCTTCTTCTTGATTGGCGCGATAACCGCTTATGTGGTTTTGGCCAAGTTTAACAAAGCGCGCCAGTCGTTTCTTTCTCGTGTTAACCAGCGCCAATTGGACACATCAAGTGAAGCCAAGTCCTCCACCTGATCTTTCGAACGCAGGCGAGGCCTCCCTTTTGCTCTGTTGGTACCGCACCAAATACTTTCAGAGCCGAAATATTTGTATCCACTCAGACGACACGACGCAGCCAAAGAAGACGCTGGATCTATATTCACTGTACTATATCTGTCGCTGTAAAGCTCATTATTTCATCACCACCAACGTGCAAAGGTCCAAAAATCCTCCGTAGAATATTTCTCTTAAACACTCCAAGGGACGCCTCATCGCCTAATTCAGAATTATTAAGTTCATATTATAAGTTGCAAAGTACAGCCGTTGGTCTCCGGCTGCGAGCCGTATTGTTTTTGTAGAATATTTAGTTTGTACAATAAGAAAAACAAAAATTCAAATACAATTGTTTACGGTTTCATTTTAGAATAGTTTCTTTCGAGCGCGAATATTTTTGTTAAATCTAAAATAATCAATTTAAGTAGTTGATATTTGTTGAAAGATAAAAACCCAAGCCCAAATTTACGTCTAAAAATAAATATTTATTAAAATTTTGCCAAAGTCTTTAATTTCTTAAATTTCATTTACATAATCAAAATTTTTACTAGTCATTATTTACATTGTTTAATATTAACTAAAAATTTTAAATACAAATATTTATATATCATTTTCGTGCTCATACCTAATACGCGTAGGTACTAACACAGTTTTAATTTACTTTACATTAATTAGGCTAAGTAAAATGAAAATTCAGCTACGCAAAGTCAATTCTACTTGTCGCGTTTGTATTGCAATTTGTATGGAAGTCATGTATGTATGTAACATACAACGACTATCAAAGATCAAAGTTTCCATAACCATTAAAGGCATAATCTCAGTATGTATTGCACTGTACGTCAAAAAGTTCACATACACCTTCGTCTGGCGTCAACACGAAATTATAGATATCGTGAGGGGGATTTAGTTGAATGAGAGGCGCGTTTTCTGAAATAAAATACGCAGCACATTAGTATTGAAGTTTGAAAATAAAATATTACTTCTCACCTAAATTCGGATCATCCGGAAAAAATCTGCGTAAAGAGTGTTTCGCTAATGAATTTTGAAATATTACACGAGCCGCCAATTGATTTTCCAATTCATCCTGCTCCTTTTTGTGTTCAGGATTGCAAAAGTACGTATGCTCTTCAGTGACTAGAGTTGCTTTATTGGATGTGCTCGCTTGTGAGCAATTGGACGAAGAGGGTGAAGGTGTTTCCAAGCGGGATACTAATGATGCAGTCTCGGGTTTAGGAGCAATGCAGGTGCCTTGTTGCGTTACCAGCCGTACATCAATTTTACCACCATTATCCAGCGACACATACAAAGAGTTCTGAAACGTAATAAAAAAAAAAATTAAAGAAAAAGTACGCGATATAAACGAAAAATTATGCTTCCTACACGCGAAGGCTCTATTTTGACCTCCTCATCATGGTTTGGTATTACAAGGACAACATTCTCTCCATACGTCGAAAGTAAGTCATCACGCGTCACGTAGGCGTAGGACTTGTTAACTGCATCTTGTTTTACGTATTTCAAATTACGACGGGCATACTCTAATTGCAGATCCACATCGGCCTCCAGCGCCTTCAAATGTCTGGCTCGCGCATGCGCCGCCCTAAGACTCTCGCGGCCTGTACTTGTATTAAGTGCGCCGCTGTTAGTGTAAATATGAATACATATTAATATATAATAAGTTTAAGTGTTTTGTTGTTTTCACTGCAAAACAACTTACCGCCATCGCACAGTACTACTGTGTCGTGTCTTCTCAATTAACCCGATACCCTCCAAAACATTTGTTATATCGTAGATTCTACGTTTTTGAACATCCAACAGCTCAGTTGCCTAAAAAGTTACAAATTATGTTCATATCAAGGCACAACCATTAGAACATAACCAAATGTTACTGCCCGCCAATAGCAGCTGTTTAAACTACTTGTATATAATGAGTGTTCAATAAGTTTTTGAAGCGCCAAATACAGTCATGTATTTGCACCACCCTCCATAACACCCCACCCATTGCTATAACATAAATAGCTTGAATGCTAATCTACTTGCAAGTTACCTCTTTGAGATCAATACGACCATTGTTCTGCTTCATTAACTGTACGAACTTTTGGGTAAGTGCCACTAGGGAACCAACCGCTCGCTGCTGTTGGTCTTGTCTATTTGGGGTGGGCGCGGAACCATTCACTACCACTCGTTCGCTCATCAATGCATCTTTCCCAGCTTTCACATCCATAGTACGAACGTTACTGCCTTCCCTACTTTTGTTATTATATCAGCAATTAATAATTAATAAAATACACTTGTCTACGAATTTATTTTAGAATAGTTTCTTTCGAGCGCGAATATTTTAGATAAAAAGTGGAGCAACTAAATTTTTAACACTGCCGCCATTTGGTCTTCTTCTTCCTTGCAATATTTCTTGTTGTGTTAAAAGCTCACAATAGTGTAGCCAATTACGATTCGCAATAAGTACACAACATGGAGGACTTAGACAAGGATAGCAGTTTATTGTGGTATTAAATACTCCATAATGCGCTATGAATTGGAAGCAATAAATTAAAAAAAAATATATGCATGTAATAAGCATTGTTACATTATAGAAATATTTCCATGGTTGTAAACTAGATAAAATCTGTGGACGATGGCACTCTTCTTGGAAGGTAGTGACATCTATCGACTATTTGAACTATTGATTTCAATTATCTCAATTTCCACGATTCATCAGTTTTGTGTTTTTTTCGTTGTTTTCGTCAGCGTGCATTGAGCATGCTTAAAATAATTTTCTTAACTTAGGATCGTATTTGCCAGCAAATAATTTATACATATATAAGAATGTCTGCCAAAAAAGCTCGTCCACGTCTTTCCAAGGGTATCTTGGAGATGAAGTTCATGCAACGCACCAAGGCCAAAGTGGACAAGGAGATTGAGGAGGCCGAGGGTCGTGAAATGTACTCGCATGAGATCACACAAAAAATGTTGAATAGCAACTCTAACT
Organism: Anastrepha ludens; assembly: GCF_028408465.1. Taxonomy (NCBI): domain Eukaryota; kingdom Metazoa; phylum Arthropoda; class Insecta; order Diptera; family Tephritidae; genus Anastrepha; species Anastrepha ludens. Next base: position 74,206,771 of record NC_071501.1, read on the forward strand.
TTATAATGGAACCTAGTTTTGTGCACTGCGAAGACCTTATTGAGGGTCGGTTAAGTTTTCGTGGCATGAATCCGGAAATCGAACGTCTCTTAGAGTTGGAACAGCAGGAGAAAGCCGCCAACATACGCCATGAACAACCTACTGAGGTGTCTGATAAAGAAATGGCTGAATTTTACAACGCTCAGCAAGTGACAATGCAAAAGAAATTCCAAACAAAAGCCCAATTCAAAGGAAAACGCCGGCCGGAGGATAATACACGACAAGGTAAAAAGATGAAGTTCCAAAAGCCAAAAGAGGACAACGATGAAGATAGTGAATAGAACATAAATAAAATAAATTGTGAGAATTAAAAAAAAATCGTTCATATTTTTAGTGTTTTTTTCGGTATTTTTATAGCCATTATATTTCTAATATTATATAAAATATCCAAAAACAATTTCCATATGTGTTTGTAATGATTTAACCAGCTTTAACCGCTTGGAGAGCGTAACACATTGCAGTGGTGTTGATCCATCGCCAGCGTTTGCAAAAAACGTCGTAAGTAAAGCCATTCACCATTACGGTTTGACAATTCACTAAAAATCATAGTTTAAAATTTAGTAATTTCGAAATGGAATTTCAAGTTTAGCTAACTTACGCGCAGAAAGAATGCGTTGCACATCCAAAGGTGATATCAATTTATTCCAATGGTGAGTGTTTTTCGGTGCGATACCAAACACGTATTCTCCTAGAATAATGCCACCAACCCACAACGGGATAGTTTTGTTCATTGTCGATATGAATATCGAACCACCAGGCTAAAGGCATCGGTAAGTACACAATTAAATAGTTGATTGTTACAATAGGAATTATACCTTCAATGCTTCTACACAATGTGTGAGAAATCCTGCCTTATCGTCAATGTGCTCCAAGACTTCCGAGCATACTACTGCGTCGTAATGATTCGAATTCGTTTTTGCATGCACCTCTATTGGTTCGATTTTATAAGTTATACGATTCTTCAGCTCCCGACTATGGTCCTCTAAATGTTTTCGTGCCGCTGTTATGACGTCCTCGCCCAAATCAATTCCTGTTACATTGGCGCTTAAGCGTGCCAATGCTTCAGTTAATATGCCGCCTCCACAACCCACTTCCAGCAGATTTTGATCTTGTAGAACTTTGGTTGTGTTTATCAAACTACGGTCGACATTCCCACGGGCCACCATACCGTCACGCATGAAAGGAACTCTGCCCAAATAAATACATATTAAAAATTTACTTAACAATGCTTACTATAATACCGCACCTCACTTCGTTAAGCGAGTGTAATCCATGCAACGGACCCCTCAGGTCCCACCATGTTGAAGACAAATTCGCATGATGATCAATTTCTTTTTGTGTGCTGTCTGAACGTGCATCTGATGTTGACGTATAAGTTGTATTTGTAGATGTCTGCGCGTATCGAAAATATGCGGAATTATTTAACAGCAAATACCTAAAGAAAGGACATTTGTTTATAAAAGTAAAAATCAAGTAAAAGTATAACCTTTGCGTGCTGAGTATAGGAGAAATTTGCTTGACCACCTTCAACGACATTTTTCTTTTGATTGAAAAGGAAGTATCACTGCACTCAAAATGAAAGCTAACCGATTAAAAGTACATTTTTTCACTAAGAGTTTTCTTATTAATATTTCGTGGTTATCAGCCGGGAATATGTAAGCAATACTATTTGATGGCTTAGACGAAAATAATAAACAAAAATCATATGGAAATGACAACGAACCGCGTTGCCAGCGAATGTAAGTAAATGCGATATCTTTAAACATCTTATCGAAAGTATTGAGCAGTAATCAGATTAAACAAAATATTTGCGTAATGAGTGGCAGAATTATAGTTTTTATTGATCGACTAAGATGACGAATAGATGAAAATACCTATTATTTGGCCTTGAGTGAAATTGTTTACACTATCAATAAAATCTTCATGATAATTAGCTTAAAATGATCAATTTACAATATCCGATAATTGCCTTTTGCTCCCATCGATTATCGATTTTTTCCGTTATGTATGCTTGATCTTGAAAAAAACGAGGACAAGTGATTTGACTTAATTTATATTTGTATCACAATTTGCGAAGTCTAAAATAACTTTAGTTGGTTGACAAGCGAATATTTCAAAAAGAGAGCGTAATTCTTTTGAACCGCTATTAATAACAAACAATACCACAACATTATTATTATTACGTATCACTAATTGCCGTATTATACAACTGGTAAACGCGTAGATTCGTACCTATATCGACTATTTTTTGATTAATTTTGGAACATGTAAACTAGATAATCACCCTTACATTCCAACCAGCAAGTTGAAAAAAAAAATCAGCTGCTATAACGAGCTCATCTTTTACGGGTTTATCTTTAGCTCATCTTCAAATAAACTTTACCCGATGTTAACTGACAAAGAAAATTGCGCTTGAGTCATTCATAAGTACACTGACGTGCAATAGTGTAACATTGAGCAACACTACTCATTTCAGCAATTATTACATTCTCAGTAACAAAAAAAAAAAAGCTAAATTTGAAGTGAATGCAAAACTGTTGTATTTCTCTAGTTTTAATAACTTGTCTTTTATTGTTAGATGGATTGACTACAAATCGGCTTGTGGGCGATGTACCAATAAGTTCATGAAAAAATATGGCTAATTTATTTCAGGGGTTAGGGGTAGTCAGAATTAAAAAAAAGATTTTTTTGCATTTTCTTAAAGTATAATATCTTAGAAATATTGTGTGAAAATTTGAAGGGAATCCTAAAAATACTTTTCGAACTATTCAACAATTAACAAAAGGCGCTCGGGCGTTCCGTAATCCATAGCAAAACTTTAAGTCCGTTTTTCTCAAAACTATGTTTTTTGAGCTGCTGATCACTGTAATTTAAGAACCGCTTAGTAGATTTCAATTAAAATGTATACTACTTTAGAAAAACATAAAAAACTCGTGCCTGATCGAATGACTTTTTCAAAAATTTCGATTTTTTTAAACAATTAATTGTCGGTTTTTCCTCGAAAATCTGAAAAATATTTCTTGTTATTGTTATTTTTGAAAATATTATCTATTAATAAAACTAATTTCTCTTGTCCGATTGATTTTAGATGAATCTCCAAGGACTTGTGATGATCACCGCAAGGGACTTCTGGAGAAACGGACTCCACACAAACAGCGATAACTTTTACAATTATATTTTATTTTTTTGAAATTTTAAAGTCAAGTCGAAACATGATGTATTAATGCTGTGTTTTAATTTTTGTAAAATAAAGCAATTGACTAACAAAAAAAAAATTATTGAAAATCCTAATTTTTTCGGGCCTCTGACTACCCCTAACACCTTAAACATAGACAAGATAATAGTTGCTGAAATCAAAAGTGTTGCATTTAAAGAACAGAAGTTGAGAGTTTTTTGCTTAGACGTAAAATAATGAGCTGCACATCGAGTGGTGATATGAATTTATTCTATTGCTGGATGTTTTATGCAGCCTTCGAATGGCAAATGGTTTCTACATGTAAAAAGCTAAAAGTAAAAAGCATATAGCTTATATGCAGTTGAAGGTTTAGCATTTGTTTGTTGAGAGGCATCCGCTATTAAAAAATATTCCAACACATAAGTGGGTATAAAACTCGTGCATATAATGATGCTTTCTTCCAAGTCAATGCACTTTAACTCGATAGTCAAGCGCGCTGAAGCTTCAGTGAACCGCAAACCATTTCCAATAAATTCTTATCTTTTACTACTGTGCTCCGAAAAAATACATAAATATATTCAATGTTAACATTTACTTAACGATCATTACCCGGAAATAAATGTGCCTTGATTCGTTATGCTTGGGTAGTTCACGCAACGTGCGATTTACTCTAGATTCTAGAAGACATGTAAGTGCGCATGATGATCAATTTTACCTTTTGTAACAGCTTACAACAATAATAACATCAATTTTTGGGTGTCAGCCGTATGTTGATGTGGTTTTTTTATGTGGCGGCTGAAAGTTCTTCCCAGTCGGAAACGGTCATGTATAGTCATGTACCCAGGAATGCATCAGTTTTCGGCCTTATACTATACGTTCTTGGATGCATTTTATTCCTTACGGCAATGCCCTACGAAAGTTAAGTATTCGTTTATACATACTTACGTGTCGGTGTAATAAGCCTGTTGCAATGGCTCCGTTGCGTCCGTTGCGGCAATGAGTTTAACTCAAAGCTAAATAGATTATGTGTATTTGAGTCGAAGGCGCCACATACATGCCGTACATGGAGTAACCCATTATCACACTTCACTGTAACTTAAGAACCGCTTAGTAGATTTCGATTAAAATGCATACTAAAGGGTTTTTCAATTGGCGCGGGTCGATTTTGGCGCCCTGTGGCAGCCATTTTGTTTTGGTGACATCTGTCAAATCTTTTGTTTATTATTCAGTTGTTTATGCCAAATCATCATGGCAAGTTACACGATTGAACAGCTCGTTCAAATGATAAAACTTTATTATCAAAATGAGTGTTCATTAACGCAAACGTTGCGCGCATTGCGCCCATTTTTCGGTAGACGTGGTGGCCCTTCCAATTTCTTATGGTCCATATTGAACCATATGGACCTAGACGACATGTGGTTCCAGCAGGACGGCGCTACGTGCCACACAGCAATCGCCATTTTATTCCATTTCAACATCTACCCGCTCTGTTGAGGTCGCCATATTGTTATTTTTGAAAATAACTCATTTCACACTTCCCTGTTTAAAATATATTATATATTATTTACTTCTTCCGCTTTTTCTTTATACAGGTTGGCAATATATAACTTAAAATATTTCATAACATGAATTGCCACATTTATTCAATTTGCTGTCTCTATTGGCAATTTCATTCAAATTGACCATTGAAAGTCATCCAGACGTTGAGTTAGTAACGTTACACGCATGAAATACAAGTTAAACAATCAAGAAGATTGCAAAATCACCACAAGACTCACACGCACTTTAATTTCGATTTGCTCGCTTGACCACTTCGTTATCGTTGTCATTCCCTTGCATCTGCAGTGAAAATTCTCACAGCCTACAATAAATACATGATCAAAATAATTTATGTAGTGAACTCTCTAGAAGCGCTAAAATTTCTCAATTTTTTTTTATATCCATGTTCACTCCGCTCGGGAGCATAGGGCTTCGACAAGGCTCTTCCATCGTACACGGTTCTGGGCTGTTGTTTTTGCGCCGTCCCATGTTACAATATGTTGGCATTTGCTAGCTCGCGCAACATCGACTTTCTCCAAGTGATCTTTGGCCGACCGCGACTCAGCTTCCTTGCGGATTCCAGTCTAGTCTAAACTTCTCCGATGAAACTGGATATTTATTATTTTTGGATTATGCTCGTATTTTTCCAAGGTTACAACTTACCTAATAATATTTCAGTCAAACGCCACTCAAATACATTCGCTTTATTTATTTAATTTTATTTACGTAGTACAGTGGAAAATAAAAGTTAAACTATATACTTAACAATATCACCGATTTATGAGTACCTAATGACATAATTTACGTTCTGGGAAAAATATTTTTTCTAAAGCTAATCAATACACTAACGGGTATGAAAACGAACATGTACTATGCATTTTAATTTAATATTATATGTTTTACATATGTAACAACATTATCGTATTTATAATTTAGTTTTTGAATGAAACCGAGGCAAATTATATGCTTTGGTATCTAAATAAAAGTATTTTGTATAGCCTCTACAGTAATTATCTCTCCGTCTTTACAACAAAATGAAACAAGTATACTGACATGGCTGTTGTTGTCGTAATTCGTTATTCGGTTACGAGTACCTACCTTTGCCGTGCATTTTGTTTTTTGTTACTACCAAAAGCAATAACAAATAACTTGAAAAAAATAGTGAATAACAAATTGCGACAATATAGAACTCGGCCTTCATGGTTATTCTGCATTTTCTTTTAAATTTTATTTTATGAGGTGCATTCCAAGTATGAACTGGATATTTTTCTACATATATAGTATATATATACGAGTATAATATATTGTGAAATGTCGCATGCATATATTTTGACTGACTTTTACAATTAACGTTAGATTCGTGATATCGGTTATGTTGCTGCTTGATTGTTTTACATCGTTAAGGTAACTAGTTCATATTATTTTGTGGAATTTTCCTTTCGACTCTTGTACAATTTTTGCTGTCTGGAATGTGCGATGCATAGTGCTTGTGTATGTACGTGTGGGCATGGGTCTAAAGTTCTTTGTTTGAGTTTTTATCGGAGATTTCGGCATTATTTAACATTTTATTATTTAACATTTAAACTTTTTTGCGTGTACTACATTTACTGAAGTATGAAAATAAAATTGAAAATAAAAAACAAAGTTAAATATTATATAATATTTATGTATATAGATTTCTTATGAGCTGTTTAAAAGCCACTTAATTTATATGGGATTCTCTCTATACGACGGTTGTTACATATTACTTTCTATAGATTTCCATTCCAGTTTCTTATCGAAGTCTCACTTAGCAGCAGCGACGTTTCGTTGCCTGTCGTTTCACATTTGTTGTACTTTAACATAACCGCATGCAAAATGTGTTCGTAATCGAAATGAATTTATTAAGGCTTTGTTTTTGGTTTTCATTATAAATTAAATGTGCTGAGAGCATTTACTCGTACATGTTTTCATCTTTTCTGAATTTTAAAGCTAATTTACTACCAAAAGGTTGGGCATTCGTGATGTCATTAGCCTACTACTTAATGCGCCTAAAATTATACTATTATATGATACCTTAAAAGTATATAATAAAATTTGCCATCGTTTGCGGCGTCATCTATGCACTTAGAAAGAAATCTGGGGGAAATAATTTACAATCCATTTATATATATAATTTTCTTTTAATTTTTGAAAGCTCGATGCAATTCTTGTTTAATATTAGAGTTCAATATTTTTCACTAACTTCAACACTAGTACAACATGTTTTGTTTTTTCTTGGTTTTAGTTTTGAGAATTGCTACTAAGTATTTATTTTGTATTCAGTGGTGGTGTCAAAATGACACAAAAAGTTTTTCTGCAGTTACACTGTTTATGCTATTTAGTTAAAAGTTCGCATTTTCGAATATATGTATGTATGTGTATATATTTTTTCTATACCTTAATAAATTATTATTTTTTGTTGTTGAAATTTTCAAGCAAATAACGTATTCCCTAAACATTACGTCATATTGTATAATAAGTTTGTTTTATAGAGTTCTGCAATTCTTTTCAGGTTTTTTAAAGATTTATATGATTTAAAATTTTATAACACTTTGGTTGAAGACTGAAGGAAATATTCTTCAAAACACGACTCACTTAAATACATTTTAAATATATCTGCTTCATTTATTACTTAAAATTATCATAAGGATGGTAGTTGCTGTAGTAATGATGATAGTTAATGACTTTTCAATATACCATTTTTTATGTTGATATTTTCCTTACATAAAATTTGTTATTTCCTTTTTAGTTGTTCCTGTTGTTTTTTTATTGGACAATTTGTGAACGCTCATATATACACATGCAACCCTAAGAGTATTTAAAAATCGATTATATTTTCAAGAAAATGTTTTGTTGTGGTTTAGTTGAAGAAACACCTTATTTTAACTCCAAAGTGTGGCGCAAAATGGCAATTATGTAAGTTAAAAATAAAAATAACATTTAAAAAAAATCCAAAAGACAATACTAAATTTGTGTGCTTAATATTTTCAACTAACTGTTTCCTAAAATACGAAAATTTTTATAACAAAAAAGAGCGCAATTTTCAATTTATTACACTATCCACACATTGCGCAATTAAAAAAGAAAGTAAAAAAAAAACACTTTATAGTTAATTTCACATGCTTTGCGTTCAACATCTCAAAAATAATCAAAATAAATCTTTTTTTGCTTTATCTTTATAAACCTTTATCTTTAAATAACCTTTACTTTTTCTTGAATATATCGTGACTTATGTATATACTCTTTTTGTGATCTGTTGAAGATCCGCTTCCTATTTAACGCGATTTTCACATACTTAAATATCATTTAATTTTTCGCGAGTTTATTTTAATTGTTTAATGTATTTACTGAAATTTAGTATATCACATTTTTTCTCCATTGGCCAATTCCTCCGGCTCAGTCGGACTGATTGGCGACATTTCAACGCTGTCCAGCAGCGGTGTCTTCTCCTCGCTACACTGGCTGCCTTGGGCGTCGTGCATGGCAAAAATCTTCGAGAGTTCAGCGCCACTTAATGTCTGATGTGTTGGTGAATCGTCGGGGGAACTGTTGTCGTCGGTGGCAGTGCAGGTACCGCTGCCTCCACTGCCAACACCACCGTCACATCTTTTCTTCTCGGTCAAGTTGACAAATTGATCGACGGATTTGAAAATAGCGCTACGTGAGACGTGTGGCAGAGCTTCTATAGTACTGGCTGCTGTATTGCTAACAGCATTGGGGGAGTGTGCTGAAGCGGAGGAAGCTAGATTTTGATGGCAGGATAGTGTAGCCAAAGAGGTGGTTTTCAGATTGATCGTCTTGAGCCGATTTATGGAGCAACTGCTCCAGCTCAATTGATTGGGGTAGGGACGTTTGGACTGTTGTTGTTGTTGGTGGTGGTGATGTGATTGCTGTTGCTGATGTTGTTGTTGCTTTGCTTGCTTGACTGGCTGGTGTTGATTATAATGACTACGTCGCTGCTGTAGTTGCTGGCACTGCTGTTGCTGGTGCTGTTGTTGCTGCCGATTGTGCTTTTTCGCATGATGCTGATGATGTTGTTGCTGCTGCTCCGCGTAATACATATAACTGTAAACATTATTGTCATCATAGAAGCTCATTTCATCCTCAGAAAGGCAACATTGCTCACTTCCGCTCATCGTGTTGTTTATGGCAGTTTGCTTTAGTTTGGTTAGTGTAACTAAATGCCGCTCCGAATACGATTTACGTGCGTCCATAACACGTAAATAATTATTCGAATCACCGAGATCTTCACTCTTTGAACTACAGTAACGTCGGCCAGCAGCCGATGTGCCGACGTTGCTGCAGAAGCTGGTGGTAACCGCCAAGCCTTGAGTGCCGCCCCCACCAAATGCCTGATTTAGACCCGATATCTCATTGATAGAACTGCCACGATTTAGTGATTGTCGACTGTGACTGCGACTGCCGTAAGAAGAATTGCTGTCGAAGTGATTGTCACGCAACGAAGATGGCGACAGTCGAGCTGAATGATTTGGTGATGTTTCCAACAAGGAATCATTCGATTTTGCTATGCGATTCTTGCGATAGAATTTGCTATCGCGCCACATAGTTTGTCGGCTGGTCACCGAACCCGATGCTGTGGCTGGGCGCTGCAGCTCGTCACTTGGTATGACATTTGTAGTGCCTGCTGGTGAGGTGCTGATCAGTTGATTGGGCGAATTGTCATAGACAACCACTTGACTCGAAGTCTTGCTGATGCGAAAAGAGGCGTGAGTGAGTTTTTTATATTTTTCATCTCGTTGCATGTTGACGCGATTTTCCGAGTTTGTGCGATCTACAATGGGCATGAAAGCGCTATCAATGCGTCGTTCCTCTTCGAGGGAACGGAATGCCATACGATTAACATTTTTCAAGAGTTTGTCGGAAGATGAGCGTTTATTAGGCGACATATCTTCGAAAGAACTGACGCGATATTTTTGTGAAAATACTTCAATGGTGCCGGTACGTTTCGAGGGTGAAGTTGTATAAATAGAGTTTTGATCGTTAACAAGAATTTTGGGTGGATCGAATTGTTGTGCTTGGGGTAATGCGGTGCTAGACGAAGAAAGTGACGAATTGCTAGAGTTAGTGGTGGCAGTGACGAGTATTTTAGGCGAAAGAGAGACGGGAAACTGTTGCGGACGTATATTGCCTGTTGACCCGGACGAAGTGGATGCACCCGAACAAGAGCCGGACATGCCATCGTCAATGTTCAAAAAGTTACTTGGCGACGTTTCTCGACATGGTGAAGATATAGCGGAATCTTGTGATACCATGCTCCTTGGTATGGTAGCTAGTTCTAAGCAAGTTTCTTTCCCACCTGTTGTTGTCGCTATTATCACATCCTCTACACCCTCATCAATTGGTGATGAAATCGATTGAAAACTACTTATGCGAAAACTAGACGACCCAACTGAGAGATCATTGTCTGTCAACGACCCAAAAGCCGAATCCTGCGACGGGTTACTGCGACCATACTTCAAACACTTGAGTGAATACTCGAGCCGTCGGCTCTTTGAATTTTTGTAGTTGCATATGTCGGCCGTCAATTGATGGTTGAATGAAGCACCAGCCGATACGACATTTGCTGCTGCGGCCGCTGCTGATGTGGATGCCTTTGCGGTATCGTTGCCATGACTTGGGCTGGTTGAATCAACTTGATGAACAGACGATTCACTGCTAGCTGTGCTGCCATTGTTTGATGTGCTATCATCGCCTTCGAGCTCCAATTGACCTGGCTGCATTGTATTTTCGCCAGAGTCATTATTCTCCTCAGCAATGAATGTAGCCGGTGCTGAAGCAGCAACGCCAGTTGTTGAAGCAATGCTTGTGCTACTTCCCGATAAGCGACCAACACTTGAACTCAATGTTGGTGCATTTAAATTATTGCTGGAGCTACAACGTATTGTTGGCAAAGGTGGTGGTGGTGGTGGTGATGGCGGCGGTGGCGTTGGTGACGGTGACTCGGTTCGTAGTTGTTGTGATTTTGAATGTTGTGTCGAAAGTTGATTTTCTTGAGTACTATAGATATTGTCATCAGATTGGGTGGTGGTATTTTCACAATAGTGAAGGGGTGACGACTCAGTGGCATCATACTCCAGCTGCTTGTTTTGTTTACAGTGCTGGTGATGTTGGACGTGATGTTGTGAAAATGCTGAGAACTGACCGTAGTAGTGCTGTGGGTAAGAGTGATGCTGGCGCTGGTGATAGTTTTGCATGCGCTGCAGCTGTTGTAAGCGTTGCTGGTGATAATTGCCATCGACAAGGATTTCATCAAGCAACCCTTCCTCGGAATCGCTAGATATATCGAAAGAGTCCATTGTACGACTAAAGCTGCCAGTAGGTTGTTAGTTGTTTTTGTTTTCGTTTGTTTTTTGTCATGATGTGGTGGCACCCAGCATTGACAATGTTGTGAGTTTATCAGCACAAGCGAAGTAATTGGATGTGAAATGAGAAAAGAGACGAAGTTTTAATCAAGTTGCAGGCAAAATACTGTTATGTTTTATATTTATAAGCTTTCTATGTTCACTCGCACAAAATTGAATGAGCTGTAGATGGCGTATGGTGGCGTGAGTTGTGAGTGTGAGCATTGATAGAATGAAATCATAAAAGTGATAAGCGAAAACAGGTAAACCAGCCAATAAAGTATAACAGAAATTATGCAAACCATATGGAGAGAGGAAGCGAGCTTTAAAGCGATCAAGTATAAAAAATGTTGGGAAGTTTACCTAGTAATTTATATATGTACAAGTATATACAATATATCGGTGTGTAAAAATACTAGAAAAAATTATTTTACTAATAAACTACTGATAATGCTTACGAAGAAGGATGTGAGAAATAATATTCTCGAAGAAAATATAAATCTTCTCTTACAAAATATGAATCGCTTGAACCCCTTTGCAGCATATGAACTAAAACAAACAAATATAATATTGTACAGTATATTTTATGTTCTAGTAGAACCGAGCTTCATACCTGTAATATTTTTTTTATAAACACAATAGTGCCAGACATCTGCCAAGTTTGATACTGTTCTTCGGGAACGAAAAACATTCCTCACTCTACTAATTTTTATTCAGTTATCGGCAGATTTCAATTAACCTGGATCTTTGTATACTAAATATAAGCTGATTTTTAAGAAATTTCTGTTGGAGTCTTTTGCTGTCAAGAAGACATTTGTTTCCCAAAATTGGTTCAGTTTCGGTAAAAGTTCACGAATGAAAAAAAAAATTTTGTAAAACTTATGTTTCATCTGAGTGCTGCCATTGCAGAGCACAAGCAAGTAGATAGTAGAAGCGAGGGCTATTTTGCACATAAGACCTTTTCTATTCGCCATTTCCCCCTTCGCTATCCCTATGCTCAATTAACTTGACGAAAAATTTGCATGCGAAAGCAACAACAAAGTTATCGAACCGCTAGCGAGTATGGCTATAGCTCATTAGACTGGTATAACTCACTATCGTACAGACACAATTTAAGGTAGCTCTATTCCCGCGTTACCAACATACATATGTTCATTTATTCCAGTTTCTTTATCTATTCGCCACTTCTTAACGCTTGGCGACATACACCAGTGTTCAAAATAATAGAAGCTCGAGGAATTATAAAGTTTTAACTATCTTATTTGGAAGTCATTAAAATTTTATCAAACGCCATCAACATTTCCAACTTTTTAATCAGAATTTTTAGAGAACTTCAAGGCATGCAATTTCTAAGAAATTTTGAAGATTTTTTTTGAAATTTGTTAAATTTGTGTAAATTTTGTACAAAGTTTGGAGCTTTGTGTTATATGGTTTTTGTTGTAGAACGCACTAGCCTTTTATTAAAAAATAAAAAAAAAATTGAGGAAAAAGTGTGTGTAGCGTAGTACACATAACATAAGTAAAACTTTCAAGGCAGCCAAACAAAGAGCGAGAGACCCGAGAGAGAATGAGAGAGAGAGAGAGAAAGAGTATATATATCTAATAAGTGAATTTGCAGAGAATACAAATAGACAAAATTTACAAAAATAGTTTTAGACGAGAATTCATAGAGCATACAAGTAAGAGTTGCTCAATATATACATACATATGTATATTATGTTAGTTATGTTTGTGCAAAAGTTCAATTGCATCTTCAATTCTTATAGTGTTACATTGTATGTGCATATGCACTGCAGCAACCATGACCGAAATTTTTTTCAATGCATTTTCTAGATAGTATAAAATTTTAAAATTTAAAATAAATAAAGATAACTTCAAAGAAACGTGTTTGTATATATGGGACAACTAAGTTCAATTGCATCTTTATTGAATATAGTGTTGCACGCATACATATGTATGCACTAATGGTTGCGACCTACCTTACGAGCATCGCCTTATTTCATGCAATAATTAGGGAGTAAATATCCTAATGATCAAATTCCTGCCTAACAAATGCTAAAACAATTATCTTTTGCATATGCATGTACATGCACGTATATATTTGTATTCTGAACTTCCAGCAAAACAATGCTTACTAATATACATACACATCCGCACGCACATATAACCGCACACACAGCGCTCTCACTTTATTCCTCTAAATGCGTATGTCGTCCAAAGCTAAAATTCTATGCCTAGCGACTACAAGAACAAAATGCATTAATAGGCGCAGCCGTAGCGGCCATCATTCTAGTTGCCATAGTGCTGAACAGTCGCGGGGGCGCCGAACAGTTTCAACTATTGTACAGTACAACAAAAACTCATCATAAAAGGTATGGCTCTCTCTCTCTCCTTTTCCTCTACGTTATATCTTTTTTCTCTCTCGCGGAATGAAAATGCCCAAAACGTTGAATGGCTTTGAAATTTTACTCTCCATTCTAGCTCGTCCATCGACGCCCAAGAAGTTTCACTTCAAAAAACAAATTATATAGTAAAACTTAGTAATTCATAGTGCTCCTATTACACTGAATACACGAAAACTTCAAAAGGTAAATGAAATAGTTTCTATGGTTTCATCTGCAGGCTCTTTCCAACACACCAAACTATTTATGTCGGAAATATTACTCTCGAACTTTCTTGCAAAACCCAATCACACAAACTCACTCAGAGCTAAAGAATCAAAAATGAGATATTCTAGAGTAGTTTAGTTTTCATCGGGTATTTTAGTTTTTATTTACCTATAGTTCCTGAAAAACTTGGGAGATATCTGGCTCGGCTCCACTCAAACATAAAATACCATATACTGCTGCAAAGGTGTTTGAGTGATTTATATTTTATTTATAGTGGACTGGAATTTCTAGTTTGGTTCATTGTGATTGACCGCAAGCCTATAATTCCAGACCAATTTGAGCCACTCGGAACAGAGAAACAAAATAAGCAAACGGAGGAGAAATTACATGTTTGTGTAAATTCAGTGAATGGCTTGGTAATACAAGTATTGTGATTTGTGACATTGAAACTAGACAAAGTAATGAAAACGAAGTGCCGCGTGTTAAATTGTGAAAGCACAAATAAATATAAAACCTCAAATGCAGGTTTTTGAGTTTTTATGCGGATGGCGGAGCAAGAAGGTGTGTGTGTGTGTGTATAGTTTCTTGTGTTTGGTTGTACCCATTGCTTTCGCCTATTCTTCCTCTTTACAAACAAGTAACTCGGTTTTCTTTTGTTCGTTTATTCATGGGCTCTGATGACATGGGGAATTCGGAAGGCGCAATATCTTATTAGGCCTCTTTTGTTTGCCTCTCAGCGAGTATGGTTGTACCTCATAAAACTGGTATAACTCACTATTTTACAAACAAATGAAATTTTAGGCACGTCTATTTCAGCGCTGCCAAGAAATGTTCATTTTACCAGTTGCTTCAAACTATTCGCCACTTGCTAACGCAGAAAAGGCCTATTCTAACATTTTGGAGGCAAAATTATACTCACTAGCGTCGAATCTTGCTCGATAACTTTCTTGTTTGTGATTTCACATGCAAATGTTTCGGCAAGTGAGCAGAACCCAGACATCGCGAGCAGAGAAGTGGCAAATCGAAGGCGTTGATTGGAACAGCTGATTTGTATTGTGAGGGTTATGACACCTCTAATTTAACCTTAAAACGGTTCATTTCGCATTCCAGTGTTATAGGGCTGCCACAATGGGTCCGTTGCATCCGATGATATTTAAAGCAAATATGTACTATATTTTTATTTAATACTATATTTATGTTTAACATTGTATTTAAACAAGTTTTTGTGGGTTGTGAAATATATTATAAAAGTAATGCTTATAGAAGTGAAAGAGGGTTTTAATAGTCGAAGTCTTAGCGGGTGAGTGCGACCATAACTTCGAGATCGGGACGCACATTCATTTTTCAGGGCAACTTAGTCAATCCTAGCCTTTTCTCTACTCTTTTAAGCTTTTATCGAAAATATAAGGGTACATTTGAATTGACTCAATTAATTTAAATTAAGAAAAATCCCAATTTGAGCGCTTCTAAGCTAGGAATAGAAGTCGCCCAATACCTTAATATTAACTGCAACCCCGAAAATATACGTATAGTGTTGCGAAAGAATAATTATTATGGAAGAGTTGCACGAAAAAAACCTGTCATCAACGAGATTAACCGACCCAAGAGAATAAAATTCGTAAAGCGTCATGAGGATAAGGATTTCGAATTCTGAAAGCACGTTTTATTCGCAGATGACATCAATTTTAGCATATTTAGGTCAGAGAAACAATCATATATGTGGAGAAGGCCTAATGAAGAGTTGCTGGAAAAAAACATACGTCCGACAGTTAAGCATGGGGCTGGGTCGGTAATGGTATGGGGTTGTACGTTCTCTGCTAGTACTGGAAAATTGTGCTTCATTAAGGGCAATATGGACAACAAACAATACCTAACAATTACGGAAGAAAATTTGGTCCAAGTGCTGAAAAGTTAGAAATTAAGGATAATTTCCAGTACTATCATGACAACGATCCCTAGCATAAGGCACTTGATGTCCATCTATGGCTTATGTACAACTGCCCTAAAATACTTGAAATACCTCCGCAATCTCAGTCATTAATATAATTGAACATCTATGTGCTCATTTGGAAAACCAACTGAAAAACCTTGTTATTAGAAACAAGAAAGACCTAGAAAATGCTATTAAAGAAGAGTGGGGCAAAATAGATCCTTTAACATGCACGAAGCTGGTGGAATCCATGGCAAAAATACTGAATGCTGTGAGGAAAAATAAAGGCTTGCCGACTAAGTATTAATTATATTGTTTTTTCTCAAATATTATTTGCCTAACTCTATTTTATATAAATGCCCGAGTTCTTTTTTGTCATGTATTTTGCTAAGTTTTTATGTTTGCATTTTCTATGTACGAATTAGATAAAGTTTGTTTATGTTTTTTGTAGTATTGAAACATACGCTTGAGGAACAAAAATAAATGTGACACATAAACGCATTCGATTTGCATTTTAATATGTTTTTTTTTATTTAAAACCATATCACTTGGGTGCCCGAGTTCTTTATTGCGCCACAGTGTGTAATCTCTTTTTTCATGTCAGTCAAATTCGTTGCCGAAACGGACGCTACGGGCCCATTGTGACCATTGTGGCCTATTACACCATCTGTTTTATTCGCTGGAGCTGGCACTGCGCGACTTCTATCTTTTTTCTACTTCCAACTTTTTAAAGATGAAATCTGTATTATAAGGAATAAGAGGACGTAGAACATTGCTTCACAAACAATACAAGACTCAAATGAAGAGTTGTAGGGATAGAGGAAAAGATAGAAGATAAATACGATATAACTAAAAATATATATATATACATACTCGTATGCAGGAAATTAAAATAGAAAGATTAGTTATTTAGTAGTCTTGTGTACCTATAATTTGTCGCTTTCGAAGCAGACTTACAACTGTTTCACAATTTGTGACAAAAATTAGATTTATCCAATACAAATACAAAGTATGCTTGGCCGAAGCCTGACAGGGTTGTATGTATCTTCCATGCCATAGTAAGTAATATGAAAATGTGTGTAATATATGGACAACCATCTCTTTTAAATATGATATAAGCGTGCTATTTAACTAATAGGGCATATATCTGTACTTAATTAGTGTAAACCAAGAAGCATCTTATCAAAAAAGCGAACAAAATACAATTGAATAAGCAAACAATCAATAAGTTTGGACATCAATACATATCCACATACACTACTACATACTACAATAACTAAATTGTATATCCACAATGTAAATAGAGTAATATAAAAAGCCAGAGAAACTCTTTTATTGCACTCTACTAATTATTTTTTTTTTTGTATACCAATGGCACTTGCTTGCTACATACATACATACATATAGTTTACTTGCGAATAAAATTTTGGTATTGTGTAGTTTTGTTTGTCTGTGGTGTTGTAGCGATAGTTTTCGTTTTTATTTTGTTTTTGGTTTTGTTGACAAAAAATAGCAAGAATATATAAAATAAATCACACTTACCACTTTGACTAATATTTGCACATTAAATTTATATGTAGTAGTAGTAGTAGAAGAATTAATTAGTAGTAGGTAGGTGGAGGTACATAGGCTGTTGGGTTGTTTTGTCAGTTGTTATGAAGGTACGAGTAGGTACTGTATCCAGTTTTTTTTTGATTGTGATAAACAAAACCGCAAAATAGGCAATTTAGTAATTTTTTGCATCCATAAGTAGTAGTAGTAGTACAAGTAGTAGTAGTAGAAGTTGTAGTTTTGAGTTTATTTGTATGCATTTCTAAAAATGTTAGTACATACGAAAGACTTCATAGGGCGCAGGTAGAACACTGTATATATTTTGGTAACATATAAGTATTTGAATTAACTATAAAATGTGGCAAAAATGTTTCAACTTAGACGAAAAGTAAAAAAAAAATTAAATAAAAAAAAAACAACTAAATCCTCAATAATAAATATGTATTACAAGAGAAAACAGCAAAATTAATGCTATACATACGCGCACATTACAAATGAAATATATTGTAGAAATAACAGATTTTTATTAGATTACGTAGAATTGTATTAAAAATAATCATAACTTTATTTGAGTTAGTATAAGTAAAAGGTATTGAAATTTATCAAATAATTTAGTATCAAACTTCATGTTAGTGGCACAGTTATTGAGTGTTAGGGAGTTTCAGTAGTTTTAAGCAAAATTGACTATTCATAACAAACATTTAATATGAATTTTTTTTAGTAAATTTAAATAAGATAGAAAAATTAATAAACATGCTCGATTTTGAACATCTTAGCAGCTAAACTGGAATATTTACTTTGGTTGTAAATTTAATCTCATTTCAAAAGGATATTTTAAAAATGATGTTTAAGTGTCGAGCAACAAACAAAGTGGCCACTTTATAAGACAAAAAAATTGGTGACAAAAAAAATTTTGAGCTAAGCTACGCTGCGATGATGAAAGTGATAAATTTTATTAACTAATTCTAATATAAGGTGGCGCAAAATTAATCACTATATAGAAAAATTTATAATTTTGCATATACGTCAATCATAAGAGGGTCGTTTGAGAAGTCCGTGCAAAGTCAGAGAGATGGCGTTACGGGTGCGTAACGAGGTTATGGTTTTTTGAGCACAGGGCGGCTGTGTGAGGAATTCAATATTGCGGTTGGTGACCACAACATCATGTCTCAGCCGCTTATAAAAGACTTGGGAGTACTGATGGATTCATATATGGCATGCAAGTCATGACAGTCATACAGTTAGTAAGTGACAAAGCTACACGTTTAAATGGTGCGCTGTGGAGGCTAATGCCTAACATCGGCAACAGTGACAAGCTCTGTGATCCTGCACCCAGCGCCGATTTGGGCTCATACGAAGAAAATTTAATCAACATACAGAATTGGTGCGAAAAAGGTACCCAATGATATTTTAGCGCATGAAATGGCACAGTTGTATAGCGACATAGGCCGACGAATGCAGGAAAACAGGAAGAGTCCCACATCACGGCTTCGACCACAGGCTTTTGTTGCTCCCCCTCCTCTACCAAACAAAAAAAAGGTTATGTTTAGTTAGTAGCATCTCTTGGAAGAACACACACCAAGCTTCAGCCAAGTCGGTCTTGTTCTTTGTATTTGGCGGGTTTTCTCCCAATTCTCCAGATTATCCAGACTTGGCTCCAAGTCTCCATCCCTTAGACTACTATTTGTTCCCCAATTTTAAAAAAATGGCCGGCAGGAAAAAGATTTTATTCAAACGAGTAGGTGATTGCAGAAACGAATGACTACTTATCAGACTTGGAAAAATCCTATTATTCTGAAGGGATCAAACAACTTGAGCAGCATTAGACGGAATGTATAGACCTAATAGGCCCCAAAGGTGGCCAAGAAGTATCCTAATTATAATAAAAGTTAATAATCACTCTTCAGTAAGGGGGCGTCCATAAATTACGTGAGGTGTTTTTTTCAATTTTCTGACCCTCCCTCCCCCCCTGGTGAGATGTTGTGAGATTTTATTCAACCCCCTCCCCCATCCCCCAATCTCACGTGAGATTTTTCAAAATGTGGGTTTCTTATGTAAACGCGTTGGATTGTTATTGTTAAAAGAAAAAAAATTTGCTTTGTGCTTTTATTTACGACTAGTTAAGACTAGTAATCAATATTGCTGAGAGTTATAAGTGTAATAAAAATTTAACAATAGAAGACTTAAATCGTAACTACTGCGATTAAAAAAAGAATATCTACTCTAATTCAGTCCATGGAGAATCATGCGCGGTTTCAAGAGAGACTATTGGGACCAACATGTCCATATGATTTTCAGTAAAATCATGTGCTCCTTCAACTTCGTTCTAATCTAGTCACTCTAAGCCGTTGACGCTTGCGCACAGTAACTCATTAGCTCGTCTTGTGACAATCCGTGAGGGTCGCACTTTGCGGAACATACGCGCTTGCTTAGCTGGTGCAATGTGAGCTGCTCTCCTGTGCTCTGCAGCACTTGTGATAGATGCGAAGTAAATACCGCATGTACTGCAGCATATTTTCTCTAAATCATCACGTATACTTGGGCAATAGAGATCAATAGGCGTGCTGATGAAGGCATTCAGCGGTTCAATCGGTACGCGTATTAGAAATGGAGCAAATGATTTTCCGTCATGTTCTTTAAAGTCCGGAATTGTCAAACGTCAACCTGAGTGATAGGGCGTTCGGCTCATAGTGGCGCGAAAACAACCGACGGGCTACACTGTACCGCAAATTCAGATTAAATTGAGCTATTTGGTATAAAACAAATATGGTGGCTTGACAGTAGTAATGTATAACGTCGAAGTATTAAAGAAATTATTTTCTTTCGAACGAATTAGTGAATGATCTTAATCATACTACGATTACGCTTGAGATTAAATCTTAAGCATGTACAATTTTTTTGTTTCTATCAGAAAAAAAATTGCGTGATATTTGCCGAGACCCCCCCTCTCTCCAACGTAAGATTAGATGAGATTTGACTCGACCCCCTCCCCCCCTTAAACATCTCACGTAATTTATGGACGCCCCCTAAGCAATGGCACAGCGGCAAACGCATTTCCATATTAAAAATGTTTTTCATAAAAGACCACTTATATATGTCAAGGGTGTTCAATTGAGAGGTATCGGTTTTTAAATTGAAATAAAACAACGAAAATTCAAAATGATTGGGCTCTCAAACAGTTGTTTATCATGGCGCGATAGCGTTCGCCATTCACTGTAACATTGGTGCCAGCCTCGTTTTTGAAGAAATATGGGCATATGATTCCTCTAGCTCCATAGACGGCACCAAACGCTTGTTTCCAATGGAAGTAATGGCTGTTCTTTAATGGCTTTTGGTTACGCTTCAGTCCAAATAAGGCAATTTTGCTTATTGGCTTATTGACGTAGCCATTAAGCCACAAATGGGCCTCATCGCTGAACACCATAAGTTGGCCTGAGCGATACGATTTTCTACGGAGTTGTACGATTTGTAAATGTTGTTGAGGCATCAAATCTTTCTCTGATGAAATGTCAATGAATACTGAAAAAAATTATGTATTTAGTTTGAGAGTAGTCTCGCGGGATCTGTCGAAAAACCCTATTAAAAAAAGTATCTCCAACCTGATCACCCTTGATATAGAGAAACAAAAATTATAAATAATAAACTTTTTCCATTTGAATGTTCATAATTCTTTTATAAAATTTTGGCTCACAGCCTAACAAAAATCAATATGTAAATCTAAATTTCAGACTTCGTATAAAAATTAAAAAAATTCCATAATCTTTTTATCATAATTCCACGGTTTTTAATTAGAGTGTCATGTGTGTCAAATATGATTAAAGAACGTACTATTTGCAAAAATTATAAATCATCCGATTGAGTGATAAATTTTGCGCCACCTCGTACATGTATGGCAGTTTGGGCCCTTGACCTTATAAGCTACTAAAATTAAAACTGTTTTATATGTTGCAAAAGGGGATTTTGGAGGCTGAAAGAGCAAAACATCAATTTTTAATTTGAAACACTTCACTTTCAACAGTGTTTAACCACAAGTGACACCGCAAAGCACACTGGCTATTAAGTACTTTAGTGCAACGTTAATAATAATTGAGTTATAATTATTATTTATTCTTCAAACAATCGGGGAGTACTTAATTATGGGCTAAAATTTTGTTTCCCTAAAATTGAATGCCATTTTCACTGACTGGTGGGTTGCCTACTCAAATATGCTGAAATGGCTCAGTCGAACTCAATGTATGTGTTTTGCTGTTTGTTGGGTGCGTTGCCGAACGATTTTCTAATTAAGTTGGACCACCTTTACAACCGTGTTAACTGGCAAAGGTGTGTGTATGTGTGTTTTCGCATACTGTTCAGAGAGACACACACATGCGCTCTTGAAAACCTCGTGTATTTTTGCCTTTGGCACTTTATTTGTTGAGGACACAGTACAGTTTTATGCTGATTAAATTCGTTAATCCAAAAAACCAAAAAAAAAAAAAATAAACTATAATAAAAAACACTGACAAAATACATACAAATGAATATGTTTAAATGACGATGAGAATATGTCATAATGAAGCGAATGTTGATAAAGAGTTATAACCATAACGGCGGTAGCAGCACTCACACAAATGAACTTACTGAAAATTTACGATGTTATGAGAATGAAATGAAGGAGTAAAGGTGACAGAGAAGTGATGAGAGTACATAGTAAGAACAATAAGAAATTTTCAGGACACAGCTAACAATGACATTAAAGGAATTTTTTTTGTTAAAAAGTTAAAAACACGAAAAATACAGCGAAAAGGTTAGTAGTTATGCGTTTATGTTAGTTAATATGTATTAGTATGAGCTCAGATGAGATATGAAATGCTGTGTATGAGCTTAATGCAATAGATTTGTGCTTGGATGAGGTACAACCTTTCATGTTTTGATATACTCGTACATGTTTTATATTTTCTAATGTAGTTTTTAATGTAAATTAATGTCTCTAATGCTTGTTTATTTATGTACAAACTCATGTGTCTATGTATGTATGCTTATGTTTGTGTCGGTTTTCGTAGCAACTTACCCGCGTTGGCTGTCACGTGGTGTTGATGGCGGCGTACTTGGTGAACTCATCTCGCTAAGTGAGCTGCCCAGCGATGCACATTGCCGCTTTTTAACTGCATATAGCAAATTAAGTGTGGATCTGCTGAGGCTCGGCTTGATTGTCTACACGTGGCATTAGGTTTGATACAAATTTAAAGCAATATTATTAAATTTCTATTTTTAGCTTTTCTCTTTTTTCTGGCGCATATTTTGCGATACTTACGCTAAAGCATGGACCACGCAATTCACGCAAATCGATGCTTCTGAAGAGATCACATAAAACTAAGTCCTCGACGGAGGGGCACACACCGCTGGGCGGTTCGAATATTAGGCCAAGTACATCTAAAATCTAATGCGTGTTTGAGAGTAATTAGAAAAGGAGGATTAAAGAATGGTTGTAAATATTTGAATTTATTGTAAGTAGTTTTTTGAAATCAAGAAAGAAGACTGGATCAAAATTCCAAATATTTCCATATAAAAAATGTTCCCCTGAAGTTTTGTATTATAAAACTCTGTTTACACCTGGGCATGACCAGAAAACTATTAGAGGAAATAAAGCTAATCTTGTTTAGTACGAATATATTACGTGCGCAACTAAGTTCCCGCTGTTTGTCAATAGATGCCGCCAGCAGTGTGTGCTAGTCTATTCTAACATAACCTAAACGTCATAAACCAAGCTTAGACATATGGTAAACAAACTGCTTCGACATATTAGTGATTTTGTTTTGTTATCATATACATTTGGTCTTGTGAAAATGTCTGATTTTGTGCCGAATAATCATCATTTGCGGGAAGTGTTGATTTTCCTCTTTCCTTTCGCATTGAGAGCTACAAAAAGTTTATGGAGATGCTGCTTTAAGTAAAACAACGTGCCGAGATTGGTTCCGTCGCTTCAAAGACGGCGATTTTAATGTTGACGACCGTCTGCGTGAAGGAAGGCCAAAAATGTTCGAAGACGCTGAATTAGAGGCATTGCTCAATGAGGATCCGTGTCAAACCTAAGAAGAGCTTGTTTCAGTATTAGGAGTTACCTGCCAATGCATTTCCAAGCGATTGCATACATTGGGAATGATGCAGAAACAGATTCAGAACAACTGGTCCAGCGGCAAAAAAGAAACGGTTTTCTTCATCGTATCGTGACGCGTGATGAAAAATGGATTCAGTACAGCAATCCCAAGAAAAGGAAGCCATGGGAACTGCCCGGTCATGCTTCTAAGTCGTCGCCTCGGCCGAATATTCACCCTGCCAAGGTTATGCTATGTATTTGGTGGGGCCAAGTTGGTGGTATTTATTTTAAACAGTTAAAAACAAAGGGAAACCATCATTGGGGATCGGTATCGGCTTCAATTGATGCGATTGAGCCCACCACTGTGCGAGATGCGGTCGCAATACGCGGAGAGGCATGAAAAAGTGATTCTACAGCATGACAACGCTCGGCCTCCCGTTGCCAAACCCGTTAAAACCTACCTGAAAACACTGAAATGGGAAATCCTACCCCACACGCCATATTATCCAGATATTGCGCCGCCCGATTATCACCTGTTCCGATCCATGGCACGTGGTCCTGCTGACCAGTAGTTCCATTCATAAGAAGACATAAAAAAATGGCTTAATCCGTGGATAGCCTCAAAAGATGAACAGTTTTACCGCGATGGAATACGAGATCTACCAGAAAGATGAGAAAAAGTAGTAGCCAGCGATGGGCAATACTTTCAATGCTTCACTGTAACCATATTTTCAGAACAAAGTTGCATTTTCATAAAAAAACAGCGAAAACTTAGTTGCGCACCTAATATAAAAAAAAATAAAATAATTTAAACATACACTTACGAGCAAAACTGGTAATATACAAGGTATACTAAGTTACAAATTTTTTGATACTTTAAATAAAATTTTTTGAAGTAACTTCATTCTTCAAGTAACTTTAAAAACAACATTATCCATGAGGCCAATATTGCACGGAGAGATGATGATGCATGCTCAACTGCTAGGCTACTATAGCCGCAAATAAACAAGCAAAAGATAAAGGAATTGCTTAGGCTCTCAAGAGATGATATCTCGAAGGTCGTGGCTTGTTTCACCGGTTATTTGGCTATTTGGCAGAAATTTCTTGAGACTAGGAGTTTTCTTCCATCAATATTGTAGGAGTTGTAGAGATAAGGGAGAAGAAGAAATAGTTGAGCACTTCCTTTGCAATTGTACAATCTTAGCTAAACTCGGAGTTGGTTGTCTAGGTAAACACTTTTCAATTCTCTTACTGAATTGTGTGACGTGGGGATTAGACCAATCCTGCGCTTCTTAAAAGCCCCAAAATGGTTTCAAGAAGATAAATAATAAAGTTCCCGTCTCGAACAGTGGTATCACAATGGACCTGTAAGTTCTAAGTGAGTTGGTCGTACGGACCGACTACCACCATAACCTAACCTAACCAATAACATTAAAAAATATGAAGTTTTAACCAAATGTATGTTTAATTTTATATATTTAAATTAGATATTTTATATATTACAAAATTGTAATAGGTCTATTTATAAGTTCGTGCGGTTTTACAACAGATGGCGTAACTTGATTATTATTCCATCGATCCACATTTCCAAACATTCATTGGAGAGCTACTGTCGTAAGGCACAAACGTCAGTATAAGTTTTTTATTTGAAGCGTAAACAACAATATTTTTACCACACTTGAAAATGTCGAATTTCGTGCCAAATAATGTGTTTTTGCGGGGAATTCTTCTTCATTATTTTAATATGAAGAAAAAAGCAGCCGAAAGTCATCGTATCTTGGTGGAAGTTTATGGTGAGCATGCTCTATCTGAGCGAACGTGCCAGAAGTGGTTTGCACGCTTTAAAAGTGGTGATTTTGGCTTGAAAGACGAAGAACGCGAGGGTGCGCCGCCAAAGTTCATGGATACCGAATTGGAGGAATTGCTCGATCAAGATCCGGCTCAAACGCAAGAAGAGGTTGCAAAAACTTTGGGAGTTGATCAATCAACCATTTCCAAACGTTTAAAAGCCATGGGAATGATCCGAAAGGTAGGCCATTGGGTGCCGTATGAATTGAAGCCAAGAGACGTTGAACGCCGTTTTATGGCATGCGAACAACTGCTTCAACGGCACAAAAGAAAGGGTTTTTTGCATCGAATTGTGACTGGCGATGAAAAGTGGGTCCATTACGACAATCCAAAACGTCGGGCAACGTATGGATACCCTGGCCATGCTTCAACATCGACGTCGGCGCAGAATATTCATGGCCTGAAGGTTATGCTGTGTATCTGGTGGGACCAGCTGGGTGTTGTGTATTATGAGCTACTGAAACCGAATGAAACGATTACGGGGGATGTCTACCGACGACAATTGATGCGTTTGAGCCGAGCACTGCGAGAAAAACGGCCGCAATACGCCGATAGACACGACAAAGTTATTTTGCAACATGACAATGCTCGGCCACATGTTGCACAAGTGGTCAAAACATACTTAGAAACGCTCAAATGGGATGTCCTACCCCACCCGCCGTATAGTCCAGACCTTGCGCCATCCGATTACTATCTCTTCCGATCGATGCAACATGGCCTGGCTGACCAGCACTTCCGTAATTACGATGAAGTCAAAAAATGGATCGATTCGTGGATTGCGGCAAAACCGACCGAATTTTTCACAAAGGGAATCCGTGAATTGCCAGAAAGATGGGAAAAAGTAGTAGTAAGCGATGGACAATATTTTGAATATTAAATTTGTAACCATTTTACGTCAATAAAGTTTCAAATTTCGAAAAAAAACCGCACGAACTTATTCATAGTCCTATTATATAATATTTTTACACTCGAAACTCAACAAATTTATCTACATTTTGAACCTTTTAATCTGAATATTTGGAAAACTTTCGTGTGTATAGTAACATGGCTCATGAAATTTTAGTAAAATAAGTGCTAGTTTTAAGCGACTAACAAATCGCGTCTATTTAATAATTTTCTTTGCTGACAGCTCTTGCAATTTTTCCATATGACAATGCATTAGTAAAAACTGACGATCGTTTTTTAATTTTTTTTGTAAACTATGGTTCTCTGATGTGTTAGCCCGAGACCACATCTCTGCAGTGTATTTCAGCGAGCGAATTGTAAGCTACATTTTTATTGGGTTCCAGACCATAAGGGCATTAAAGGGAACCAGATAGTAGACGATATAGCGAAAAACGTGGTTTTTCTATCCTCGGACTTTGTCGACGGAATACCAAATTCAATACGAATATTATACAACGAGCTGGACAAAAACATGCTAAGAAAATTTAGGACAATATAGGTCGATCCCAGTCGTACTCGATTTATACTATCACTAACACGAAGAGGTTGAAGAACTATGATAGGTGTGCTGACAGGTCATGGCCCAGTATCTCGGACAGCGAGGAAGGAAGAAACACGTTTGAAATATCTGAGGGTACCACAGTTTTATGGATAGGAACATATCTCAGCAGTAGATTGGAAATGTCTCCTTAAATTCGCAATAGAAACAGGCACCATGCGGGTGGACTATTTCAAAACACAAAACTCATAACTAATGAAGTACATCAGGTATCGCTATGGAGAGCGCAGATGATTTATTTAGATTCTTTTGCATTTTTCTCGAAACCAACTTTTTCAAAGTGGTGGGCATTTACTCAAACAGTTTTAAACGATGGACCTAAAATTGGAACATATCTTTTTAAATACTTATACATTTCTCCCAGAGTGGCAGATTGTTTTTGATTATTTAATTAAAAAACAAATTATAAATATCATTAACTAACTTTTTTACAAAAAAAAAACTTAAAGTGCTACTATTTAATAATTTTGGATTCGAAACCGGCTATATGACTTTGTACGAGGGTCTATTTATTTTTCCGGTCTTGGACACTTATAGTGTGATCAGGCACCATCTAACATTTCCATTGGAAAGTTTGACATATTTTAGCATTAATGCACTCGAATATTTTGATGTGTGAGCCATATTAGCATTGTTTAAAGTAGCTTTAAAAATAGATCTTGACGAAAATGTGGAATTAAATGGGGATAATTTTCATGGGATTATTTTTAATATTTTATGACGTGTATTACCAAGGCAAAAATTTAGCGATGAACTAAAATCATTGTACGGCAAGAAAGCACCGTAAAAAACAGACACAACGAATATTTTCGTGGTTGCTGTTCGCTCAACGATGAATTCCGGGAAAATCGTTGAAAAGCAGTTGTTGAGCCAAAAAATATCGATAAGATTTTGCATTATCAATAAGATTTTGCATTATAATTTTGTGGTAAAAAAGTTGTGCTTGCATTGACTTCCAAGCAATTTAAAAAAGCACTTTGGAAACGCGACTGAACAGAGTGCTTTGAAAATCGTTTCAAACGAATCCGAAAGAGTATTGATAATTATGGAAAATATTTTGAAAATCAATAAAACTATCCTCAACTACCAATGCTCATTCGTTTCCACGACAGTCGGTTCTACGTACCGGAACGACCCGGATTTATATCCGGCCAAGGACTGTCACTTCGGCAGCATTCCCTTTATACTTCTATGTATCGGGAATATTTATGCTGCTACAACAATAACAACAACAACAACAATACTAATTTTTTCATTGTTAGACCAGAAGTATAAATAACACTCCTCGTACCTGTTTCACATAAAAATTGTGGTAGGTACCACCAAGACAACCATTCGCCCACCAAGAGGGAGTGTCACAGAAAATCTGCTTCAATCTGAGGCGTGTATCTCCATCATATAGGTTTTATGAATTTCTAATCGCTAACAAAGGTGAAAAAGTTCTACGCCTAAGAGTTTAGCAAAAAAGTTATTTGCAATCATCTAATATTCATGCCATTATGGCAGTTAAGTTTGTTAGCTTGCAGAAAAGCTTTTCAAAAATGTATAAAGAACTTTTTAAACAATTTTGGTTCATAACAGGCTCAATAACGTAAGACTCCAGGAAATGCAAAAACTTCTTATTCAATCGTCCACAATTCTATTGCTGGTGCTATCAAAATCAAAGTCAAAAACAAAAACGTTGATTTTACTTACCTGTGGGAAATGCTCCAATTCCATTTCGAGCACCCGCATGGACGGTTTGGGTGTGGTCATTTCTTGACCGGTGCACATTTCGTATATCAAATGGCCGAAGCAGATGATATCGACATTTTCGATTTCCGTTGTCGAACGCGACCACATAACAGCATTAATACGAGAACTAAGACCAAGCAGGCCATTCTCGAGGCCGGATAGTCTAAAAAATTTGAAAATGGTATATGAAGACGATTGTTATAATTCTTTCAATTAATAAATTAAGGTTTTAACAATTTTAGAAATTTTTATTATATTATAGGTATCATATTAAAACTTCAACGCATGTTACTTATACGCCCGGGTATCTCTTCGAAATGAACAAACAAACATCTATTAATCCCTTTGTGTGCATACTTTTTGTATTATTTATATCTTGACTGCAAGCTAGCGAATCAAACGAACGATATAGGATATGCAATTTTCTTTTTTCTTTGTGGTGCTGCAACTGAGATTCGGTTGGGACGATTTTTCACAAATATGTACGTATGTAATAAGGTGAATTTTCAAATTTCGCAGGCTACGTACATTCGGCTTTTTATGTTAGTATATTTGTCTCGAAGATAAGTTAACGGTTTTAACAATATACAGGGTGTGCCATCTCGAGCTTCGGTATGGAAATATTGAATAACTTTGCTATCCATTGTCAGAAGGACTTGAGAAAAAATAATTTGGAAACGTCAATTCAGTACAATTTTAACGATGAATAACTTTACACCTAAAGAACGCGCGGAAATTGTGACCATGTATTTGGAAAATGGTCGTTCAATTGTGCTTGCTCAACGTGCATACCGTCGAAAATACCGCGGTCGTAAATTGCCTTCTGATAACACCATACGCAATCTGACTAAAAATTTTGAAGAATCGGGGTCTGTAGCAAATCATCAACGTGTTTCAGTTCGTAAAAGACGCTTCAATGAAATTGTTGAAACTGTCAAGCAGAGTGTTTTGAAAAGCTGTTTGAAGCTAAAGTTCCCTGGCCGGTTGATGTCGAAAGGTGGCGATGTTGAGTGGCCTCCAAGTTTTTAGTTTGATTGCGAGAGGCATAAATAAATGGAATTAAGTGCTCAAAAATACTTGAAATGTTGACAGTGGCATACGGTGAGAAGACTTTGAGCATCGCTCAGGAATTGTTGAATGATGTCAACGATGATCCAGACTTGCTTAAAAGGGTCATAACTGGTGACGAATCATGGGGAAATGGTTATGACATCGAAACTGATGCCCGATCGTCCCACTGGAAGAGTCCAGGAGACCAAAAAAAGCACGCCCAGTTCCATAAAATTTCAAGGTTTTGCCCACTGGTTTCTTCGATTACCATGGCGTAGTGCGTCAGGAGTTCTTACCCCCAAGTCGTACGGTAAATCAGGACGTAAAAAACAATATTTGTGCAATATTTGTCATTTCATATTTACTATTCTCTGTTCTCCTCTATTCTGCTGAACGCTGTTTTACATTTTTTCATCCTTCTTCATTTGGACTTTCAATAAACCAAATGTGCGAATAAGCTGAGCTCACGATTTTAATTAAATAAATATAATGGACACTGTTATTCCAGTTAGTTGGGGATGGAGGTTTTCTATGATGAGACAATTCCGTCGGCATGTTAATACTTCGTTGCCATCTGAACAAGGCCGATTGAAAAAGGGAGAATTCCGCTGTCGAAGCCACTAAGATGTGGCAGCTCAAGTTACTATCCCAATTTAACTTCATATGGCCAAAACTTGTAAACTATCAACTTAAGGTAGCAGTAGTATATATATACGTGAATTTTGTTTTTGCAAATTGGTGGCTTGAGTATAAAAATCAGCTGAATATGTCTATAACGAACCTTTGTGAAAAGAAAACTAGGAACGTATATTAATTCCCCGAATTTTGGTCAAAATGTAAACAAAACAAATTCTTTTGACTTGCAGTCCAATCAAGCGAAAGAAACCAAAAAAAAACACACAAATCCGTTTTTCTAGTAATAACTCCATAAATGAATTGAAATGGCTTAACTCCTCCACAATGATCGCTAGAATATTAGGGAATGGGCGCCGATATGCCAGCAAAACAAAACGAAAATATTTCAAAAGGAAATCTTATTACAGACATAATAGTAATAGTAATCATTTTTGTTGACAAAGCAAGTATTGCGAATTTACTTTGTTGAGTTTTTTGCGGCCAAAGAAGTCCTTCATGTGTACTTACATATATACATACAAAGGTATGAATTTCCGCATACATTCACATAAATTTGTAATCCCTTTATGATCTGATTCCATTTCAAAATGCGTTGGATTTTGAGTGCAAAAACTACTTGAACAGATTGGGTAAAGTGTAGCCAATGCATTTTCAAAGGCAATTGAGAAGTTTTGAATTGACAATTTCATTGGAAAAATTGCCAACCTAAAATAGCGGCACATATAAATGTGAACTTTATTAATAAACAATTTTCGTATGCAACGATGAAAGCTGTATTATTACGCAGTATTTAACTCGGTACTACTTCTCAAAAATTTTTATATTTAATATCCGCATTAAGGATAGAACTCAGGACCCGGATTGAAACATATAGGTTATTCGGCTTCAGAGACTTTAATACAATTCCTCATTTATGGTAAAATCCGTGATACTTCATTTGAATTGCTTAATTGAAATGCTTCTACAGATATAAAAGAAAATAAACTAATTATTTTTATTCACCATTTTATGACTAACAAACGACATTTTGTTTTTATTTATATGCAATGGGTTGAAAATATGTGTATGCCTCAGTGGACTTGACTATGTTGCTTAATTTTGGTATGCATTTATTTCTAAATACGTTTTTTAAATTTTTTTCTCTTTATTTAATTCAATTGCAAAGTGGCTCAAGAGCACCATTAGCATATACAAAAACAACCAGAGTTGAAAAAATTAAATTCCATTGCATATTCATAGATGTGTATGGAATTAGTTTGTTTTTGTTTGTTGTTCGTTGTTTGTTGCTTGGAGCGGCTTAACCTAGTTTTATGACACACTCAGAGAGTAGAATTGTTCCAATGTTTAGGTAACCCGGTGACTGTCAACATCAGACTGATTGTCAGAGTTCGTGCGTGCAGCAACACACTTATGCACATTTTTGACAACTATGCCATGATTTTGTACAGTGGCAATATAATCACCCACCAATGAGGTGTTTTAATTAAACTGGGTGGAATCTTAGGCCACAGCTGGATAAGAGAAATAATCGATTTAAAATCCCCGAAGGATATATACAGCTGGGATAAAGTATGCAGCGTTTGTTAAGAAGAAGATGTTGAAGCATAGGATATTTCCTTGTACTCACAAAGAGTATTGAAATAACTCTGATTTGGTGAAAGACCGTTAATCTATTTTAATTAAAGTATTGGGAAATACTCGAATCTGATAATCGTATGATTTTCTTGAATTTTTGCAAATTAAAAATTTAAACTTTAGAAAAATACAAAAAAAAAACACAAATCGATTTTCGGAAAAATCAGTGAAATATACTTAAAGCTTCACTAGGACAGGATGCACGTTGGAGCGTCGAAGCAAATATTGGCTCGATTTATTAAGTACTTTGGCGCTACTTAGATATATGCATTCATGTGATTCTATGTCTATAGAGAAAATATAGAGACTCCATGGAATGGCTTGATGTTGGAAACCAACAGTCACAAATAATAGTAGACGATATTTGTCCCCGACTATCCGCCATTTTGGTTGGGATGAATTTTTTTTGAACTGGCAATATGAAGAACGAAAATTTTTTCGTAAATTTAATCTTATAGCTGATAATAAACTAGAAAACACTTAAAAATATATATCTAGCCACTTAGTTATAGTTCCGTAAAACCACAACCGATCGGCAACGGTATAAATGACTTGATTTAAAGACCGAATGCCACTTCTAGCTACTTACCAGGTATACTTGTTTTTATGAGTAAATATTTTGTAAACGGGTTGCTGGCATTAGTCAACAGCAAAAAAAAAAAAAACATACTATACAATTCTTATGTAAAATCTTTTGCTGAGTTCCAAAATTCAAAAAACTTTTTTGTATAGTTTTTCCAGATATTGTTAAATAACGCGTTTGGAGTAAACAAGGGGAGATTATAAGAATTATAATATTTGGTGATTGCGTTAATCGATCAAATATAAAACCGATCGATATATAAAATTTTGGGAATATTGTGTTTCACTAATTTTTTAGGCCGAATATATTTCGAAGAGAATTTCAGATATAAAAATAGTTTTGTTATATATTTTTTCAATATATACTAATTTTGGGGTTTGAATCCGGACTCAACCGAGTGGTAGTCAAGCACAAGCACAAATTCTGCTACGGCAGCCACAAACTTCGTCGCTTTTGTCTTAAGGATGATGGGATATCTGATCATAGTTATATTGCGAAAATTTTCGGACGCGGTCAGACAAATAATTCATTTGTATAGCCAAACACCTGGGTCTTGTCTTAACTTCGTCTACCAAGATAAGTTTCAAACAGCAGATATACTTATATTTATATTTATATTTATATTTATATTTATATTTATATTTATATTTATATTTATATTTATATTTATATTTACATTTATATTTATAATTTTTAGTTTTATTTTCTTATTTTTTTGTTTGTTTGCAAAACATCTGCATTCCTTCTCAACTCGTGCGAAAAATGTCAAGTTGTCCATATGAGAGCAATTAAATTATTTTGTTAAGTGTACCCACCTGGCGGCGCCATTTTGTAGAATCACATTTCCGCTATGCAAATGTCCATGTAGAGGGAAGCCGCGCTCTTTCAGAAATAGCAATGCCTCTAAGATTTGTCGACCCAGTCGCTGCACTTGAGAGACGGGCAGGCCGTTGGGCTTGCCTGTGTATTTCCGTGCCCATGGTTCATTCCATTGCGTCTAAAAACAAGAAAGAATGGAGGTGGAATTAAAAACCAAAAACAAAAAATACAAAATACAAAATGAATACAGTGAAAAAGGTAAATGCGAAAATAATTGCTCCACAGCGGACAAAAATAAACGAAGTGCACTTGAGGCCAATGCCATTTGCATGCATTTACATGCGTACACATGACGAGGCATACATAGGGGCCCACATGCACTAGTTTGCACTCGGTAGCAAGTATGACATCTGCAACTGGACTCCAGTGCATGAAAATATAGTGCATTAAATAGATTTTTTTGCATAGTTTACCCTATAAATTAAATCCTTTAAGCTGCCGCGCGAATTGAATGGCGTAACCAGACAGGCGAAATTACTTGAACTCAACTGCAGAAAACCCAAATCCAATATCGGATAAATGTATGGGTGATGCAGTGAGCCAAGTAATTCCATCAGCATCGGCTTCGGATTCTCATTTGCGGGCAAATCCTCAAAGGCGACACAGTCCGGTGGGAGTGGCAGCAACGTCAGTAGACGATCCGTGCGCACCTGTGAAGATGAAAATAAATAAAGTAGATAAATATTGATATATGTAAATTCAGTAAACTTTGGTGCAAAACACTTTCACCAAGCGCCACTCACCGTCGCATCGGTTACGAGAAACCAATTCTTGCCATGACGCGAGCCAATCTCATCCAAATGTGCGATTATCTCGTAACGACCATTCGAGTTCTGCACCCACTCCTGCAGTGTATTAAAGGCGCGTTCGCGTTGGGCACGCTCACGTGGACTGCGCTCCACAATGCCATTGCCACTATCCAATGCCGAGTATTGATATTTCAGATTTGGCCTGCAAGGTGAATAAAATGTTCGAAAATATGGCAAACTCTGGCTTAAATGACTATTGGTGGAAGCGTTTAGGAAGTTGGTCGGAACGAAAGGATGGCATAGGGTGGTATCGGGAGGGAGGGTAAAATAATATAATATATGTACATACATAACTATACAGTTTCTTCTTTTATTGGGGAGGGGGAGTCTTTACAAAAACATATAAATTTTAGCTATATAATTTTGGTAACTAATTTAATTAACATATTTTATAACAATAAAATTCTTGCAGTTTTTTTCTCAATAATTTATATAAAATATTATTATATTCTAAATTTTAGCGTTGTACTGAGACAAAAAATATTTTATAAACGTTTTTTAAAAAAATAAATTCTTTATACGGCAAATGCTATTCGCTGATGATTAATATGATTGTGGCAAGGAAGTGTGTAAGCGGAGTTTGTTGTCGGATTGATCTTTGCAAGAACATAAATTTTATGAAAAATATCATAACTCCATAAGTTAAAAATGTAATACCCAATCTCTTCAAAAAATTAAGAATTCCAAAAAAGAAAATCAAAAACATAAAAGACAATAACAAAAAAATAGTATTTTCAGCAAATATTATATGTCTAACTGAATATGTATTTGCTAATGTTTATTTAGGGTGTTTTTTAAGAGCTTGAGAACTTAAAATGTTAATACAAAACAGAAATATTGTTGGAATGTTTTTTTTATTATAATTATTCTGTATATAATTTCATGAGATTTATTTTGTGAATATGATAACCGGCATATGTTCGCCGCGGCAATGACCTATATGGTTCATTCGATCCGTCCATTTTTTGACTGATTTTTCAATTTTCCACAATAAGTCTGGCCGTACGGCCGATTGTTAAGCGCGCTGTATGGCCAGTTGCGCCATCTAGTTGGCACCAAACTTCGTCAATGTTTTGTTTTTGTAAACAAAAATGCAGTTAGCATGGCTTGATAGCGCTCGCCACAAATAAGAAGAGGAGCTCTGCCGAACACCTCAAAAGGGTGTACGCGCCAATTATATAAAGGGTGGTTAAATTTCAAGGGCCGATGTTGAATGTGAACCACACCTAAAGGTCAAATTTTTTTCTGCATTTCATTTGACTTTTGTCAATTTCAGACTTACTCAATGTGAACCATGGAAACACACATAATCGAGGAACGCGTTAAAGTTATCCAGGCTTATTATGAAAACGGGCGTTCAAATCAAAGTGCATTTCGCGCGCTTCATCTTCAGTGATGAAGCACATTTTCACCTCAGTGGATTTGTCAATAAGCAGAATTGCCGTATTTGCGCCGGCGGCATCAATGGGCCGTATTTTTTCCAAAATGAGGCCGGTCAGGCAGTTACTGTGAATAGTGTTCGCTATCGTGAGATGATATCAAACTTTATATGGCCCGAATAGGAAGATATGGATGTGGGCGATATGTGGTTTCAACAGGACGGTGCCACTTGTCACAAAGATAACGAAACAATGGCTCTTTTGCGTGAAAAATTCGATGGCCGAATAATCTCACGTCGCGGCGATGTCAATTGGCCACCAAGATCATGTGATTTGACACCGTTGGACCTCTTTCTTTGAGGTTATTTGAAAGAAAAGGAGTACGTAGATAAGCCAGCAACAATTGAAGAGCTAAAGGATGAGATAATTCGGCACATTAGCGGAAAAGAACCTCAATTATGCCTCAGCGTCATCGAAAATTTGGTCCATCGGATGGAGGTGTGGCCTCGGCGGCCATTTGGCTGATATTTTATTCAATATATAATTGAGCCATACCAATATTATCATAATAAAGAGAAATGAAAATAATTTCTTAAAAAAATTGTATTTTATTCAAAATCAATTCCGGCCTTTAAAACTTAACCACCCTTTATATATTTTTTTTTACAGCACTCTTTACTGATTTGCTTGAC
The DNA here is from genome assembly GCF_028408465.1 of Anastrepha ludens. Lineage (NCBI taxonomy): Eukaryota > Metazoa > Arthropoda > Insecta > Diptera > Tephritidae > Anastrepha > Anastrepha ludens. Next base: position 74,242,822 of record NC_071501.1, read on the forward strand.
GCCCTATGCTCCAAAAAGGAGTTAAAGGAGTCTAGGTATTTTTTCTGTTTTCACTATTGACGTGCATAATTCACTGCTGCCAATATGCCTCTATATAGCTTTATGCTGATGATACTCAAATTTGTTATTCGCGCCCTATGTACCTTTGTGAGGACTTAGTTCTAAGACTGAATGATGATTTACAGAGAATATCAGTCTGGGCGAAAACAAATAGCCTTTATTTAAACGCTGATACTACCTCCATCGCATGATAGTTTCAACCTTCGAATTATTCTGGAAGACACGGAAATCAAATTCAGATCAGTAATGACTAACCTGAGATTTAAAACGAACTCGAACAACAATTGTGTGGATCACTTCAGTTATAGTGGGTCAAAATTATATTACACTTTAAGAAATCTATGACATACGAGTACTTGTTACTGCCTATTAGGGATGTCAATATTAGTGGAATTTCGGGACTCGTCTCGGGACTCACTTGTGAACATAACTTTTTTAGATTTAATTCAAAACTCTATAATTCAATGCCTGTAAGCATACCATGAAATGAAACCATTTAAAATTTAAGATAAATTGACTTTGATGAATTTCATATTTATTAATACAACCAATCCTGATGTAATATATGATATTTCCTAAATTGTACAAAAAAATAAAATTTAAAATGCAAGGGCGTTTGGAAAGAAGGGTAAAAAAAATGTTTAATTTTTTTCCTTAGCAAAATTAAAAAAATGTATTTAATTCTAAAAACATTTTAAAAGAAAAAAAAAATATTCCGATTAATATTCCAAAACAAAAACCCCAGAAGAACTTCGCGCTTTAGAAGTGAACTGATACATTACTTTGCTGCTAATATGTACGTATATCTTTCTTTTCACCTCTTCTTTTCTCTTCTATATATTTCTATACTTTCACAACTTAAGAATAGTATTCATAAGTTCAAACACTGTAAAATAACTTTTGGTTGTGTGTTTGATAAGCAAAGAAATAAAAATAAAAATTTGGCACTAAATAAATCTTAAAACGATTAAATTTAATTTTTTTCTTTCTTTCAGCTTACTTATAAATGTAACCAAACATATAAATAAACCATTGCAAATATTCAATTCAAATTTGGAAAAAATAGCAAACAAAATTTAAAAAAATTTATGTATTTTATCCTTAAAACTGAAAGAATTTTTTTTGATAAAAATAAAAAATAAATAAATAATTGGCGTGTACACTTCTGTTAGGTGTTTGGCCGAGCTCCTCCTCCTATTTGTGGTGTGCGTCTTGATGTTGTTCCACAAATGGAGGGACCTACAGTTTCAAGCCGACTCCGAACGGCAGATATTTTTATGAGGAGCTTTTTCATGGCAGAAATACACTCGGAGGTTTGCCATTGCCTGCCGAGGGGCGACCGCTATCAGAAAAATGTTTTTTATTAATTTTGCCTTCACCGAGATTCGAACCAACGACCTCTCTGTGAATTCCGAATGGTAATCACGCACCAACCCATTCGGCTACGGCGGCCGCCGTTGATAAAAATAGTCAAAGATATTTTATTTTAAAAATTCGGTAGCAAAATTTTCGGCTCTCATTGAATCTTGAAACTATTACCTTTTTTTAATTTTTTTCCAATTAGTTTTTTCTTTCAGTTTACTTCTTGATATAGTCAAACATACAAATAAACCATTTGCATTACAATTAAAATTGAAAACGAAGGTAGTTTGGAAATAACAGCAACAAAATTTAACCCTTTTTCTTAAAATAAAAATTCATTCATTTTTCAGGTTTATTCTTAATATACTCAAACCTACAGTTTATTTCCATATTTTCAGAAAAAGAGAGGAATCCCGAAATCACGGGACTGCAAGATCAAACGACTAACAAATAAAAAACTTAAATACTGCCTCATATGACCTCCTTGGATTTAGTATTTTGCAAGCTAAGTTATGAAATAAAAATAAATTTATTTATTTTATTTAAGCTTTAAATAATACTGCCAGATTCATATATTGTAAAAGCGATAATCGATAACTCACTACAGTGACAATGCAAACTACAAAGTGACGCAACACCATCCAATTTCGTTTTTGAATATTTGTTTGTTTACGCGCTCCATTGCTTGGCTGTCTGTATACTGCAGTGCTTGACGTACGCCGCCATTTACAAAAATTAAAAATCTTTGGATAAAAAATAAATAAATAATTGGCGCGTACATTTCTGTTAGGTGTTTGGCTGAGGTCCTTCACCTATTTGTGGTGTGCGCCGTGATGTTGATGCACAAAGGGAGGGACCTACAGTTTTACGCTGACTCCGATCGGCAAATGGCCATTCCCTACTGAGGGGCGACCGCTAATAGACAAAATGTGTTCTATTATTTGATGTTCATGCACGGAGATTCGAGCATACGCACTCTCGAATGGTAGTCACGCTCCAACCCTATCGGCTACCTGCGGCCGCCGTAATCTTCAGATAGGATGATTAATTTTGCGCCACCCTGTATACACATTAATTTCAAGGATTACATTCATTCAAATAATTAGAAAAAGTTCTTTATATTTTTTAATTTTTTTGAATTTAATTGTTTAATTTTTTAAATTTAAAAACTTTTTTTTGTTAATTTAGAACCAAAATCAAAAATCACTGGAAATGTGTCACGTCTGCTTTAACTTCTTATACATTTATCAATTTAATGAGATTAAATTTTAAAAATTAAAAATATTGAATTGAGCTGCCTTTTCATTTAGTTACTTTAAAAATAAACAATAAAAACAAACAAGTGCTTATTTTAAATTATTTTTTTGCTATTTAAAAAAGTAAATTTCGTGAAATTTTTCTTCATGTGGATGAAATAACAATAATAAATTAATCAAATACATTTTACAGTTTCATGTACAATCCCACAAACTTCCTGCGCACAATAAAAATCATCAGCTGCAATAAACAATGCACAAGATCAACCAATACATTCATATGTTTATATGTATGTAGGCTTGCAAATTGCACATACATATATACAGTTTTTGCAATGGCATTCAGCAAATTGTGTGCTGTGCAGTGTGGTGCCACTGTCATCTGACAACTGACTGCCTGGCCGTCTACAGTTGAGCAGGAATAGGGGCGACAGCAGCGGTAGCAGTGGCAATGGCAGCACAATATAACAAAATACAACACCATACGACAGCGTAGCACAACAGATGGTAGATATGATGCCACACAGCGGCAGCATGGCACAGCGGAAACGGAAGAGGAAAAAGATCGACCATTCGCGGTGGATAAACACAAAACACGCTGGATAATTTTTGTTGGGACTTGAATTAACTAATTAAATTTTGAAATACACATTTGTAAGCTGATAGCTTTTCGCATAATTTTTGGGAGAAAATGCAAGAGATTTGCTATGAATTTTGTGGTTAGTTAAGTGACATAGACACACAAAAATTGAAATTCAGGCACAAATTGTGTAAGCAGTTAATTTTTAATAGTATTTAATTTATTTAAAAGTCGTAAAAATGTTGGAAATACTGAGAGTAGTTTAAATATATGAATATTTATAACAAAAACAAAAAAAAAAAACAACAACATACAGCAACAAAAACACATTTAATTCATTTTTAATTGAAAGCACATGTAAACATAGAATTATGCATTTTATAATTCTTTTTTTTTTGGATTTATGGTAAACACAGTTTTTGTATTATTAATGTGAAAGTGTGTGTGTGCTTGAGATCAAATTTGCTTTGAGTGAGAATTCAATATTGCAATTTTGTTAACCATTAAAGCAAAAGTGAAATTAAAAGAGAAAAATTGTAGAATTTGGCGTAAAAGCGAGTGAAAGTAAGAGTAGAGTAGTAGGAAAAATCGGACAGTATAGCTAAGAATTTGAATATATAGTTTTTTATCAATTTCTTATATTTAATTTAAATTTTGTTAATTAATTAAAGAAATTAAGTTTAAGAAGCAAAGGTATTTATAGTGAAAAAATAAATTTACAAAAAAATGCAATAGCTGTTATAAGAAATCTATAAGAAAATCTCAAGTCCAAGAACCTCTTATTAAACTTCCTTCCTATTTTTTTAATTATTCTTTATTTTATATTGATAAGAAATAATTTTACTGCATTAATTTTGTGGCAATGCAGGCAAATATGCAACCCAAACAAAAATATAAATTAGTCTGCATTTTTTCCAAGCTGGGTGAATGTAAGGGAAATATCTTCTGTATTCCACATAATAACCGCATATAAGTTTCGTAACGAATAAAATAAACGAAAATAAAACGAAAAAGCGCCATAAAACTTAACCAAGATATCAGTAAGCAATTCATGCTGGCTGCTTGCCACTCTTTCTATTTTTGTTGCTTGCTCAATGTGAAAGCTTATGAAGGCTTTTCCGTGCCCCTAAAAATATTTCTAACGCAGCCAGTGCGTATGTGAGCACATGCAAACATACACCATACACAGGTCTACTTGGCAAATACATATTTGGGTGGATGTGTGCGTGTTGGCAAAAAATCTAAAGCGCCTTTGGCAGCAAGATACAAACAACAAACAAAGTCCAAACAAAAAACGAAGTCACATTTTCTTTCAACCATGAATAGTGAATAACTTTAAATTATTCATATGTATGGCTAACAGCCTTGAACTATGCTTCTGAGGAAAAGCGCGCTTGAGAAAATAGTATCTAAATTAAAGCGCATAGCGAAATACATAGGAAAGCAGACATGCGATTAGGCTCAGTGAAATGCCTATTTTGGACGCGCGAATATTTATAAAATTTTGACTTGCTTTGTATAATTTGTGCTTGCGCTCGGTTTTCTTTATGTTGAGTAGACACGCATATTTGTATGTAAAACCGTTAGTAAGTTGGTATGTACTCAGCCGCAGTCAGCATTTAAATTGGCGCTGAAATAGCGGAAAAGACAACTGACAGCTGGGAAGGACAGCGCAAAATTTCGCTGTTGCTGGTTATGTGGCATTTGAACGAAAAAATTTATAAAATAAGTTAAATAAAATAAATTAATTAATTGCAAGAGATTGCCTGGGCAGATGTGAAGTGAAATGAAAATAATTGGTGTTAAATTAGCTTAGCCGAGTGACGTTTGAAATGCAAAGGAAGTTGAGTAGAGACAGGAAAATAACGGACAGGAGAATATAATGAAAATAGTAGGACGACGAGTGGAACTAATGAAATACAAGGCACGAAATTAAAAGAAAATAAGATATAAAAAATGTATATGAAATTTATAATATTTTTACGGAAAAATAAAATGGAAGAAATCAAAAAAAAAATTATAAAGTAAAAAAAAAACATAAAATAAGAGATGGTTGAATACATAAAGTGTAATAAAGTCATAAGATAAACAAATTAAAAAATAAATAAAATAAGGTAAAAAAAAATTTAAAACAAACCAAATCAAATAAGACAAAATAAAAAGAAATAAAAAATGAAATAAAGTAGAATAAAATAATGTAAAGTAAAATAAAAAATTTATAAATAAAATAAATAAAAAAATAAAATTAAAGTAATGGATAGGAGAACATAATGATATAGTAGATATAAAAGTAGTAAAATAAAATGAAATAAAATAAAGTGTAATTAAATAAAATATGGTAAATTATTGAACAAAAATAAATAAGAATAAGGTATAATAAAATAAAATAAAGAGTAGTTAATTAATGCAAAGTAAGGTGAAAATTAAAAAAATGATAATGAATAGGGTGATGTAAATGAAAATAAGATAAAAAATAAATAAAATTAAATTAAAACAAAGCAAATCCAATGAAATAAAATAAAAATAAATATATAAATGAATTGAATTATAATAAAATATTGTAAAGGGACAAAAAATAATAAAATTAAATAAATAAAAAATTAAGTAAAACAAAAAAATAAAACTAGATGAAATTACTGAATGCAGAGAAATTCCTAGAAATTGCATCGCAAATGAGCTGGCTAAGAGGAGATCTGAATTCCTAAATTAGTGAATTCTGCCCAAAATGTGGGCATCCCTTTATCCTCAAGTAAGTTCTGGATCAGATTGGTCTACATCACGCTTACCAACAGTAGATGGACTACGGAGTCCACTTGTGAAATAAGTAGATAGGCTTGGGCTAGAAATAATGAGCACAGAAATAGATGCCTCATCAAACTGGATTAGCATTGTCTAATGGGGACAGGATGGGAAAGGATAGGGTTTCATTCAAACGAATTCCGTTACAGTCACAGAAAGAGGAGGAGGCGGAGGGCGTTGAACACTTCCGCTGTCACTCTTGACCGAACGCGATGTCGCTCTTACTGCTTTGGTTGTCTTACAGACTAGGGGCGGCAGTTATGCAGAGTATTTATCGTTTATCTGAGAGACCAAGTGATTTCACCACATAAGGAATTAGAGGAGGACTTCAGTCCCAACTTCTGATATCACAATGGGGTTCCAGGCCTAAGTAAGCCTCGAATGGAGAGTGGTAACCAACGTACCCTGAAATAGGAAGAAAAAATAAAATAAAAATGAAATAAATAAAAATAAAATAAGATAAATAAAAAGTACATTAAAGTTAAAATTAAACCAAATTAAAATTAAATTTAACCAAGTATAGTAAAGTACATAAATATTGTAAAGTTCGATAAAAGCTTTAATAATTAAAAGTAATAGAAAAAAATACAAATAAAATGAAAAATATATCAAATCCAAAGAATTTAAATATTAGTTTAAATTCAAAAAAAGAAATCCATTATTTTCTCGGTAGATGGCTGTAGTGATCGACATCTCGTACCATCAAACAATTTAAAGTTTATATTCGTTGTCAAGGCGAAAGCTAAAGATCGACGATGAAAAAATTTTGAACCATTTATGTAAAATTTATATGCAAAAATAATGGATTTCATTACTGCACTATTAATGGCAACTGGATGAAAGCAAAAATTAATAAAAAATAGAGAAGAAATATTAAAGTTTATTAAGAAATATAGAGTTTATTAACTTATATATACACCGCAACATTAGGTTCTTTGTTGGAGAATTCGCAAATTATTTACTGAAAACTGAGTCTCATGATAAAAAAGCATAGTAAATAATAGGCGCGTTTCTACTCCGATTGCAGGTGTGACCCCTAATTTCCTCATAATTGTGCTCGAAACTTAAAATGTATGCAGCTCCGAATAACAAATATTTTACTGAAGTGGTTTTGTTTGGCAAAAAAATATTCGATATTTCGGAACAGTTGCCTTTAGCAGCAGTAGCTTTTAAATATTATTTAATCAACTCACAACAGTGGCAGCGGCGGAAGGTGTGAAAGCTATGCTTAGTGGGGTCATCAGTTTACGTGCGCCATGCCTATCGTTACTAAAACTTTGGTGAAATAATAGAAGACTTTTGTTTAATTACATTAAGGCCCCGGGTACTGCAATGAGTCGCTGCATCAAATATGCGTGTGTGTATAGACTCTAACAAGTGGTATCCGAATACCCTCTTCATCATATTAATTTTTGTACTTATAACCAAGTTGGAAATGTAAGAAAAAAAAAAATTTTGAGTGAGGAAAATTTTTATTTTGACCAATACGGGCTCCATTGCTTGCCTGTTTACAAGCTTCGTCTAGTTTACAAGAGCAAAATAAACGATGTGCGTCGCCATTATAAAAAATTATAGATCTTACAATGAGGAGATTGTTTAAAATCTTATTCATTTTGCGTCATCTTGTATATTACAAATTTGCATGGTAAATTTCAAAGCTTTTTCGATTGATTTCCGGCTATTTTTTGCTTCCTTTGCCACTCAAATATTATATATAAATATATACATAACTGGTGCTTCAACCCTTGTTTTTTGCTCTTTGGCCGAGCTCCTCCTCCTATTTGTAGTGTGCTCGTTGATGTTGTTCCTCAAATGGAGAAATATACAGTTTTAAGCCCACTGAGAACGGCAAATGGTTTTTTATGAGCAGGTTTCTCATGACAGAAATAATCGCCTGGGCTTCCCATTGTCTTCCAAGGGGTGACCGCTATTAGTAAAATTTTTTTCTATCATTTTTCTGTTTTATGGTAGAAATACTCGCCCAGGTTTGCCATTGTCTATCGAAGGGCGACCGCTATTAGAAAAAACTTTTTCTATTGTATAATTTTTCTGTTTCATGGTTATATCGTTTTACTACTCAAAGGTTGAACATAAAGTTTGAGCCCGATCGATTTAGATTTGATAAATTCGATGTGAGTTTGAACAATTCACTTTGCTTAATGAAATACTGATTTCTTTAATTTTAATTAATCAATTAGTTCACTTGGGAATCTCTAAACCTAAATCAATTTTTTTGTAATAGGACTATGAATAAGTTCGTGCGGTTTTTTTTCGAAATTTGAAACTTTATTGACGTAAAATGGTTACAAATTTAATATTCAAAATATTGTCCATCGCTTACTACTACTTTTTCCCATCTTTCTGGCAATTCACGGATTCCCTTTGTGAAAAATTCGGTCGGTTTTGCCGCAATCCACGAATCGATCCATTTTTTGACTTCATCGTAATTACGGAAGTGCTGGTCAGCCAGGCCATGTTGCATCGATCGGAAGAGATAGTAATCGGATGGCGCAAGGTCTGGACTATACGGCGGGTGGGGTAGGACATCCCATTTGAGCGTTTCTAAGTATGTTTTGACCACTTGTGCAACATGTGGCCGAGCATTGTCATGTTGCAAAATAACTTTGTCGTGTCTATCGGCGTATTGCGGCCGTTTTTCTCGCAGTGCTCGGCTCAAACGCATCAATTGTCGTCGGTAGACATCCCCCGTAATCGTTTCATTCGGTTTCAGTAGCTCATAATACACAACACCCAGCTGGTCCCACCAGATACACAGCATAACCTTCAGGCCATGAATATTCTGCGCCGACGTCGATGTTGAAGCATGGCCAGGGTATCCATACGTTGCCCGACGTTTTGGATTGTCGTAATGGACCCACTTTTCATCGCCAGTCACAATTCGATGCAAAAAACCCTTTCTTTTGTGCCGTTGAAGCAGTTGTTCGCATGCCATAAAACGGCGTTCAACGTCTCTTGGCTTCAATTCATACGGCACCCAATGGCCTACCTTTCGGATCATTCCCATGGCTTTTAAACGTTTGGAAATGGTTGATTGATCAACTCCCAAAGTTTTTGCAACCTCTTCTTGCGTTTGAGCCGGATCTTGATCGAGCAATTCCTCCAATTCGGTATCCATGAACTTTGGCGGCGCACCCTCGCGTTCTTCGTCTTCCAAGCCAAAATCACCACTTTTAAAGCGTGCAAACCACTTCTGGCACGTTCGCTCAGATAGAGCATGCTCACCATAAACTTCCACCAAGATACGATGACTTTCGGCTGCTTTTTTCTTCATATTAAAATAATGAAGAAGAATTCCCCGCAAAAACACATTATTTGGCACGAAATTCGACATTTTCAAGTGTGGTAAAAATATTGTTGTTTACGCTTCAAATAAAAAACTTATACTGACGTTTGTGCTTTACGACAGTAGCTCTCCAATGAATGTTTGGAAATATGGATCGATGGAATAATAATCAAGTTACGCCATCTGTTGTAAAACCGCACGAACTTAAAAATAGACCTATTATATCCTAAGGTTGGGGTAGTAAGGGAGCCAACAAATAAAATTCGGAAACCAAAATAAGCTGATCATTCGTCACCTTTAATTGTTATAGCAACATTTTTTTGAAGTATGTAAATTCTCTACAAATACAACTGCGAAAATATATCTTGCCTACTAAATTTATTTTTCGGAGACTTTTGCATATACAAATCGTTTTTCCCATTGCATTATCGCAATCATTCCATTGCTCACTCCATACTCAAGCTCTTATTTAGGCACTGGTATGGTGAACATTTTTATCTCTATTCGATATGTGGACGTACTCGTATTATGAATTATTGGCATAACTGTTCGTGACCCGACATACCTACCGCCCCACACAGTCGTATTCCTACATACATACAAAGTGCAAATGTCAATCCGGTAATATACTTATGCATATATTTCCATATTTCCATACATTTGATTTCGGTGTCTGCTAGATAGCTATGATTCTATATGTTCTTCTGCTGCCATCTTCTCATCTACACTCATCCGCTTACGAGATAATAAAATGAAATTTTAATGCCATAGCGTGCTCGATCTTATCTTACGTTTGTGCACATGTGCATAGACTCGTTCGATTGCTGTGCTATGCTGAGCTGTGCGTCGTGGTCTGCTAAAGTTCACATGTGTTCATATGTATAATAAAAAGTATATAAAAATTATGTAGCCCTGCCATGCTATCCAGTGCTTCGTGTGTGTGCCTTGCCGTGTGTCGTGTGTAACGGTCGTCAGGTGGAGGAAGTGCCTTGCTATCTTTTGTGTGTGGATATACTTCGGCACACCTTTCTGCGCAACAACATACTGAAATACATTTCGTTCCACATAGAAAAGGGTTTGCACTAAGTGAATAACTGTTTTTGTAGATAAGTGTGGTGGCCCAATGATTGCCTAGCGATGATGTCATAAGTAGCTTTGGAATTGTATTACGAGCTTGATAAATTTATTATTACCGAATAAATTTTCTTATTATAAATTTGTTACTATTTTATTAATATAACTGTTTATGCCAATCGAATGGATTTTTCTTTTGGAATAGTAAAAGGCTAAGATCAAATTATTTTAGATTAAAGTTAAATTTGGAAATAAATAGATGATTATTTTAGAAGACACAATCAGGAGATATGATGATATATTGTAGTTAGATATTGTTAATTTGCTTTCCCTAATTTTTATGTGCGAAAAGTCCGTGCGAAAATAAAAATAAACTTAATTTTGTCTGATAACCATTTTCTATTTCTCAACATAGTTTCTCTTTAGGCTTATACACTTCGACCAACGCTGTTCAAGTTTGTTGATCTCATCTGAATGATAAGATTGGTTCGCGTCTGAAAATATATTAGCCATTCGTGGGGGATGTGAAATAATTGGAATCTTATTTCCATTCATTTTGCAACCACAACTGCTGAGGTGTGACCTGCTGCAATGTCGTGATGGAAAACGGAAATTACTCGACTTCCTCGATTCAAATGAATTCCAAACACAAAAAAACATACCGATCTGGTTGAAACTTGGTGTGTGTTCTTCCAAGTGATTCTAAATACCAAAAATAACTTCACTACACGACAGTTGTGACATTACATTTTTAGTCAAGCAAGGCACTTTAATCTTAGCTTTTCATCCGGGAACTTCGGATTATTTTAATTAGAAACTTTCATCCAAAATCCATACCTTTATGGGCGGGAAGTGAGGCAAACCCTTACGCCCTCCCTCACTCATTGTATTTCTCAAATAAATTTTTATAATATTTTAGGCTGCCTTTAAATTTGTCGCATGAGACCTTTTTTGGATTCTTCAGCACTCGATTTACATATCAAAAACAGCTGATTTCTTGTGAGGTGCAATCCCTTTAAGGTGTATTTTACTATTTTGGCAAGCGGCATAAAGGTATTTTGCTTGCTAAGTGTGTAAAAATAGAAAGCAAAGGAAAGGCAAGGGGTCTATTGGCGGGGTCTTGATAAGTTCTAAGATGCCGTTTATATTTAGGACTCAAATTTGAGCTTGTGATATTAAGCTAATTTGCTTTAAGGAGATAAGCCAAGCCGGGTATTGAAAACCAAGTATTATAGGGTACCTACTAATGAAGCTAATCCACAGATCCCGATATTATATATAGTATGTATTGAAAATCCCGAGAATCAGTTGTTATGAATTAAACCTCTCGACTTTGCTCCCATATTTTCAAGGAGTCCAATCAAATAAGTACTCGAACCTGTTCGATGCTCAATACTCGAAAATTTAAAACGTGAGCTAGGGTATATCGAGCTTTTTCGAGCAATAATACATATATTATACAGGGTGGGCCATATAGCGTTTGCTTTTTGAACCACCTATTTTTTTGAGAATGGTAACACAAATGACATGTCAAATGTGTTCATAATTTACTTAAAGGCTTGACATTTACGAAATTTTACGCTATACGCTTGAACAAAATTGGGAAGTATCGAAAACCTATTTCCAAAGTGGTGAGTCTTCTTCTTCTTTTCTGATTTTCACATCGGTGGCTACGTCAATAAGTAAAATTATCGGGTTTGGGGCTCAGAAGATCCACACGTTACTGTAGAGAAGCAAATGCATCCACAACGAGTCACTGTTTGGCGCGGTTTTTGGTCTGGCGGCATCATCGGGCCATTTTTTTCGAAAATGAGCGAGGAGCCGCGGTTACAGTAAATGGCGAGCGTTACCGTGACATGCTCAACGAGTTGTTTCAACAGGACGGTGCAACTTGTCACACTGCCAAAGTTACACTCGAACTTTTGGCTACCGTTTTTGAAAACCGAATAATCAGCCGAAATTCCGATATCAATTGGCCGCCTCGGAGCTGTGATTTAAGCCCGTTGGACTATTTTTTGTGGGGAGCCGTTAAGGACAAATGCTATGCGAACCATCCAGAGACGATTGATGCTTTAAAACACGAAATCGAAGTAGCCATTCCTGAAATTGGAGCCCAAACAATCGAAAATGTGCTTAAAAATTGGGTTGATCGAATGGCCTACTGTAAAGCCAGTCGTGGCAGTCATTTGAACGACATTATTTTTCATTCATAAATGACAATGTTTAATCTTCAAAATAAAAAAAAAGTTTGAAAAAATATTATTAGTTTTTTTTTTATAGTCGATTCGAAAAGCAAATTTTATATGGCCCACCCTGTATATATACATGATTGACCCTTTATTTGTGGTATGCGTATTGAAGTTTTTCCACAAATGGAGAGATCTACTTACAAATAAAGAAAATAACTTTCCAATAGCGTAGTAATTCGACAGGATTTGTGTGGAATAAATTTATATCACGCACGCAACTGTTCGCAAAAGAGAAAGGTTCACTCGTGAATATTACGTTTACCCAATTCCACTGTGTATTTGCTTTAACTCATGCAAACGCAGTTTTTTGGATTTGCTCCGGAATTTCAGGTATTTTGGTCGTAAACGTCTTCGAATCATGTTTTGGGATACATTAACCCGAAAACTGCTTCAGCTTCACGCAACGGTAAATTCGGTTAAAAAAAGGAAATAATCTTCTGATCTTGCTTTGGAGAGGTATTTTTTATCGGGTGAAGTTGTTTATGAGCGTCTGAGACTTCTTCAAATATGTTGTTGCTGATGCATATGCCATTTTTGGACCTTTAGCGTGTGAAAATAGGAACACTGCTTCAAATCGTTTTTTATACTCGGAACTCATTTGGTAAAAACAACGTAGTTTTCTAATTTTCTCGGAAAGCTAACAAATTGCGCAATATGAGAAATGATTACTCATATTTAGCAGCATTTAAATTTGTTTTATAACGGAACTCTTAAGTTTAAATTTTGCCGGTCACGCTTCCATTAGACATACTGCATTTTACAAAGCAATATGACGATACTCGGACTATGGTTGACTCGCAGATAAGATTTAAATACAATTTTCTTCAATACGATTTTGTACAGTTTACAAAAACTGTATTAGGACGACTCAAAAAAAATGAGGTAAGCAAGTTTTTTTCTTATTTAAAATTTTTTTTTAATTTTGGGAGGCATTGGTGGTTAAAAAATAGTTCGAAATATATTATTTTTAAATAAGGCTAGGGTATAATTTTTGGGCATTAATGGAGTAATATTTGAAAAGCAGAATAAGTTAGTGCATTCACTTCATAAACATGAACGAGATTTCGAACTCTATTTCGTTTGATTTTCCTTTGCCCAAGAATGTGTTTTCTAAATAATTGAATTCAACTTAATTTTAGTGCTTTTTGCAGTTTAGTTTATTGACTTTTTTGAAATAAAAAATAAATAAAAAAAATAATATCGATCTTTAAACATTTTATATCAAATTTATGGAAATTTTCTTTTTTGCCATAAGAATTCAGCGGTAATTTTAAAAGAGTTTGCGGTACAAGCAAATAGATGAATCGTTTTTCCCAAGCGTCTGAAGTGACAGACAGAAAAAGAAGTGGTCACCCTCGCGATGTTCGAACTAGTGCAGCCATAAATGCTGTTCGAGAAAGATATCGCAAAAACGCCTTTAGAAAGCAGAAAATCCTGTCCAAGGAAATTAATGTATCGACCACATCTATAACAAGATTATTTTGAGATGATCTCGATATGAAAGCTTACCGTCGCTCAACTGGTCACCTTTTGGCAACGCTCTTGAAGAAAATTAGACTCGACAGATGCAACCAGCTTTTTCGGTGGCATTTGACCGCGTGAAAATATTCTTTTTAAAGATGAGAAAATTTTCATTGTTGAAGAAGTTTTTAATAAGCAAAACAACAGAATCTTTGCTAAAACTTCTAAAAACGCAAAAAATGTTGTTCCAAAGGTTCAGCGTCGCCACCATGCAGCCTACGTAATGGTGGGGAGGGTCCTGTAAAGGCGTTACATCTCTTCATTTCTGCGAAAAAGGGGTTAAGGCCGTACAAGAAGAAGACTTGGTGAAGCAGTTGAGCAGTACTCTTCTCAATGGAGAGAGTCAGATCTTCCAACAAGATTTCGCTCCAGTCCATAAGGCCAAAACCACCCAGTAGTGGTTAAAAAACAATATTCCTGGGTTCATATCCGCAGATCTAAATCCATTGGACTACAGTTTGTGGTCAGAATTAGAGAACATGACCTGTCGCATGGCCTCACAGAAATTTGGAGAGTCTCAAACAATCTTTGGTTCTAGCAGTGACGTCAATATAAATGGAAACAGTCCTAATAGTTTGAAGGCTTGTCTAAAAGCAAATTGTGATCATTGCGAATGCAAATTAAAAAAAAACTTTTTTAATATTTACATGAGTAAATAAAAAAAGTATTATAGTTTTATCCTATAATGGATTTAACTTGTAACAGAGCTTACCGCAGAACTAAGTAATATACAGGGTGTGCCTCACACATCGATCGAAGTAAATTGAAGTAAAAGTAATTCTAATGAACGAGGTAACTAATTTTGCATTGGGTGTTTAGAATTACAGTGTAACCTCTCCTAACGGACCCTTCTACTAGCCGGACACTTCTCTTGAGCGTACATTTTTTTTTATACCAAATCTTATGTATCAGAAGAAGCTACGCTCTCTACGTGGAGGCACTCACTTGGGCGGACAAAAGTTGGCTGACGGCGAGTGTACGCCCAAGAAACATTTCTCTATAAATATATTTTTGGGTATTTAGAACAGAAATAAAACTAAGACCCCATTGTTTGAGAATAAATTTTCAAGCATTTACACTGTTTCTGACCCAATTTAAAATTTTTTTAGATACTTTAGCAGATTCCGGTAGCTTAATTACTTACCTAAACCATTTTTTTCACATGAAAAATGCTGGAGTGATGTAAGATTTCAGGTTATTAAATTTTGAAATGCCACTAATTTTCTGATTATTTTTTATCTTCAACAGTCCCAGCACCCATCGTGCACGTATACATAAGTATTCATATATGTATTTATGTACATAAATGTAATAAATGATAAGATATGAAAAGCGTTTGTGCGAAAGGACATTGAAAGCGTAATTTCAAAACATGCCAGTGCCATCTAAATGCATACATATTTATATAAACTCACACATACATAAAAATACAGACGTCCATAAAATACAGCGCTACTGTTGTGTTCTACTAAAGTGTTCATAAATGAAAGTTAAGCAATACTATTTTTTTTTTGTCTGTGTAGGTGTTTAATACTTAGAAAAGTACATAAGTACATCAAGATATTTAAAAACAAAAACAAAAACAAAATAATATCGTTTCGCTCGTTCTGTGTTAACATTTAGTTAGTAGCGATAAGATTTAAAAATTTTAATACATACAAGTATTTAGGCAACATAGTTCCATTTAACATATTTTACTTCAATTCATACTTTAGCAACACGATTTGAACTAATTTTAAATAGTTTACTTTGAATAGAAAAATATTATTTACTTAGCATTTACAATTGGAATAATTGGAAAGAACTTAATTTGAATTCTTAAGTCAATATTTTTAAGGTAGAAAGTAAAGAAATTGCAACCTTGTTGTTAGCACAGAATCTATGGTATCTCTACTTCCGGTTTCCGCTGGCATCGATTTGCTAAAAAATAGCCTAGCTAGATTGTCTAACCTCGCGCTAACCAATGGTGATTTTTCCGAGTGCTCGGATAGATCTGAATTATCTTGTTCCGAACTGGCTGATCGATTGCTGCAAGAGAACAATTTTGTTTGCATCGAAAGAAACGAAACGAAAGATAAAAGAACAGAACAAAGAAAATACACACAAAAATTAGAAGATCAATTCAAAACTGAAATCTTTCGAATTGAGGTATTTCAAAAAATGTTAGGTAATTTATGGATATTCTGTTTTTGTTATTTTTTGTTATCAAAAAAGGGCTTGGATATACTAATAAAAAACGTGGATATTGATTTTCAATCAACACTTTTTTATGGAAATAAAAAACAAAATTAAATGGCACAATTGGTGTGAAAATTAAATTTGAAAAAAACTAACAAAAACAACTAATAAAAATAAATTATGGGCAGAGATATTGTTCATTTCTCAGTTAAAAGAACTTACCTGCTGTAGATGTGTCGACGGTTGGCGGCTGTCAGTGCGGATACGTCAAATTCGATCGCTGAGTTAGAGCGTTTCAGGCCATTTTGTTTATGTAGTTTCTTCATTATATGCTTAACTTTCCTGCGATTTTATTTCGGTGTTACGCGTATGAGTAGATTGTTATTTTAATTTTTAGTAGATTATTCACATTTTCACGTGTTTTTGGTTTTATTGTAGGGCAAGCAAGTTAAATGGATGTATTCGTTTTTTATATTAGCAAAAAAATGGAAATTTTTAGTTTCTTACTTTGTGAATTGAAAGTGGTGGGAAATTTTGTTGTGTGCATTAAAACTCGAAATGGCGAGTTATATAGAGACTAGAAAGGTCTGTTAGAAGATGGATATTTTGTAGAAGTTTCTAACTTAATCAGTAGAGGATTTTAGAGGAATTTATTTCTTAAACTACCATCTCTCAAAAACTCAAAGAGTGTAGATTCTGTCTGGAGGATTATGAAATTACAGAGATTATTCTATGCAACTGTAATGCCTTGGCAAAGGCAAGACTGCACATCTTTCATCGAGAGCAAATGGATCCGAATGAAATCAAGAATGCTCCTGTTGCAGATATTTGGAAATTTGTCCGTAAGATGGAAAATTTACTGAAAGAATTTGGCTTTCAACTAATTCTCAGTTTGAGGCAGGGAACATCTACGTTAAATCAAACCCGATTTAATACGTTTAATGGCAGTAGCGCCAGTCAATCGGATTACCATTAAATACTTCTAAAACATGTAGTAGGACACAAAAGATCTTTTAGGTCGAAGTGTTGGCTATTGGGTACACTACAGATACTGAATTATTAATTAGATGGCAGTTGGCAGCATGTAACTATTTATGTTGGTAAATAGTAGCCTTCTTTATTATACGAGCTCAAATGAAAACCAACTTAACATTTTTTTGGAAAAGGATACCCAACAAT
This sequence comes from Anastrepha ludens, assembly GCF_028408465.1. Lineage (NCBI taxonomy): Eukaryota > Metazoa > Arthropoda > Insecta > Diptera > Tephritidae > Anastrepha > Anastrepha ludens. The sequence continues at coordinate 74,260,384 of NC_071501.1, forward strand.
GTCAGCAAGAAAAAAAATTGTCAAAAGTTAAAGTAATTTCTGAGCCATGGGCAATAAAACTGCATGCACGAAATGTTTTTAAAAGCCTTGTCTCGAAGTTTTGATGAAAATTTGTTGAATTTGTTTTAAATTTCATAAAGTTTGAAAATTGGATTTATATAACTTTTATGCTAGACTATATTTTCATAAAAAAATTATTAAAAGAAAATAAGAAACAAATAAATCGTGAGAATTGTACATTAAGTCACTGTGCTATAGTTATGAAACGCACTGTACTTATATATAAGTATGAGTAGGTAAATAAGTTATACTAAGTAAAGACCAATCTTCCTTAGACCCTGCCTGGTAAATGTATTATTTTTGGGCTTAATAAGTCAGCCATATCACTAAGAGATGTGCATCATTTTATGTGTGGCTATCCCGAGTATTTTTAACAACAAGGAATTTTGCAGCCACCTTAGGCTAGGTTAAGTTAGGTTCAGTGGCTGTTATACGACACACTTTGGCCTGAGTTGATACCACTGGAGGTCATTCTTTATACTCCTAAGTCTTCTCGGCAACCCTATTTGTAAGACCTCTTCAAAGATGACAAGCAAGGCGAATATGAGTGTGGAAAGCCTTTTTCTGTATAGAACAAATCATGCACATAGGAGGTATTCTACGGTTTCTTCTCCTTCAATATCCTCCTAAGGTTCAGTAGTGATTTTTTGTGGCCGTGGTTCCATTCTGACCTGTTTATTTGATAAAAGGGTGATTGCTTTCAAGGCAGAGTGTCTATCTATTACAGCCACCACCCTTGAGGGTCGAATGCTGTGATGAGAATTGCGGTGGGTAGAGCATAACGAACGTAACGTAGAGCAGGAAGCTCTGGGAATTTGGTAGTTTTCTCCCATGATAAAAACTTGTGCTTGACTACATATTTAGAACCTTCAGTTGAATTGGCGCACTATATGAGACGGTGCTGGGAGCATTATTTGCCATTCTTCGGCACTGTTCGTTTGACCGATGGGTACCGAAGTAAGGAGTTGGAATGAAGAGGCTCGAAAGGTTATGAATATTGGAAAATGGCTAAAAAATCAACGCCTGAGTTGAATTACTTATGCATAGTTTTGGACAATGGGACTGTGTTGAAAATATTTTTACATTTAGCATTCTTGGGCTAACAGCCAAAGCGAAACGCATACGAACGCTATCAAAGGAGAAAGTTTTGAGGGACCTCACTGCTCTTGATATAAATACTTAGTGCTGCTCTTCAAAGGAGAAATGTAACTTACAAAATTTTTCGGTATCGGCAAAACTACTTAAGAAGAAATGGAAAAGAAGATCAGAAGAGGAACGAGGTTTTGTTGAGTGATTTTTCCTATATTATGCCATCATTGAGGTCTAGCTAGAAAATATACTAAATACTAAACTCTATTACTCGAGTGATCCTTACCCCTCCTACTGTTTTATTTTTAGCAAAGTAAAAGTCATTAAATTTCCCACATCAAATCATAAAATTTCCCACCACCATCTATGATAAACAAACACTTTTAAATAATTTTTTAGTTCACTTCCACACTCACTTTTCGGGAACTGGTGGACGCACGAACTGATCGTGACCGGTGCAGGCGTTTGCTCGATTTTCTGCGCGATTTTGCGCAGCCGCTTTATTGAATTTGAACATTGTGAAAGACTTCTTTGCACTGGCCACCTCACAAACGCGCACTATGATCTTGCGACTGCTCTTGAATACCGTATTAAGCGTTTTGTAGACGAGTATCGACACGGACTTGGATGGCGGTGGATGATGGCTACCGTTGACCGCTTGCGGTGGATGTAGGGTGGCTGGCAACGATTGCTGTTGCTTTAGTTGATGGATAGAGTGCTGCTGTTGTTGGGAATGCTGATAGTGGTTGTTATTGTTGTTATTGTGCAATTGCTGCAACTCCTGTATAACTTTAGATGATTGTGATCTTGTGATAACTTTTTGATTTTGTTGGCGGAATGGTAGTGGCGCTGGTGCGGTGGTTGTGGCTGGAGTGGCAAGAGGGTTGTGGCCGTCGGATAGGGGTGTGGAAATGGATTTCGTTGGGTTAGTTCCTGGTTGTGAGGTTGGTGTGGGTGCGGCGGGAGTGGTAGGTGTGGTGGTCTTGGTGGTTGGGGTTGTGGTAGTGTTGTAATGTGATGCTTTGCACGGCTGTTGATGCCTTTGTTTTTGCTGCTCAACAAGCAACAGCTGAGACGGAGGCTGCGTATGACTGTGCAGCAGTAATGGCTGCTTTTGCAGCTGCAGTTGATCGTGCTGCCGGCAACTGTTGCTGATGATGACGTCGTCGGCAATGTGCACTGGCGTCGACTGCAGTGACGGTATATCGCTCGTAATGTCCTGTAGTGGCTGATGAGCGTTTACAAGTACGACGAAAGTATTTTTTATTTTGGAAATTATATCGAGTTTTATTTTTTTGTGTTTTTACATTTTTAGTGTTGTGGTTTGTTGTTATTGTTTGATTTATTTGCGTTAAAGAAACCGAAAAAAAGAAAGAGAAAGAAAATTGGTTTTAAAAAATGTGTATTAGTGAAAAATGGCAGAAAATCTTTAACAACAACAGTAAAAGCATTTTGACATTTGACTTTGCGCAGAGGCTAATAAGAAATATTACAAAAAAACAAAAAAAAAAACAACAGATAAGCACAATCGTTGCGCATAAAACGAGTTGCAAGTATTGCTGCACTGCCAGAGCGAACGAGTGAATGTCGAGTGAGCGGGTGTGGAAATACGAGGGAAGCGCGCAGTTTGGCGTGACATGACTTGAGGTGTGGCATGAGGTGTGGCATGTAGCATGTGGAATGTGAAAAAGACGTAACAATGCAACAGTTGCAATTCGATATAGCCTCGACCGAGTGGGTGTGGATGGGGGTACGACTACTACGATAGGCAATATGAATGATGGCACGCAATAATAATAAGTTCGATGAAGTTAAATGCACTGAAAGAGGATATTAAATAATTCGTTTTGCTATTGTTTTTTGTTTTGCTTTAGGAAACATTGCACCATTGCTATAGATATACATATGTACAAGTTTCTGCGTGTTGGTGTTTGGTGAAAAGTGAAAATTGCTGTACAGCTCCTTACTTCAAGGTTTTACGAAAGCTTTTGTTTTTTTACAGTGTTAGAAATGTGTATGGGAAAAGCCGCAGCACATGCTGCATACATTTGCGTTAAAGTTTTTAATAAATTTTTAATAAACTTTTTCTAATAATTGAACTGTTTTATAAACTCACAATTAGTTAGCAAGAACTTGATGCAATTTGTTCTGCTTTCAATTCGTTAACGTTGATAAATAAATACAAAAAAAAATAGTTTTTTATCATTAGGACAAGTTCACATACGTATGTATTGGGATGATTTTACTAATAATTTTGATACGAAAAAAACAAAAAAAAAATTAAATAAAAAAAAAATATATATATATATGCACGAATGTGAAAAATGCGTGTAAGTGTAATTCCTGAGAGCTAGAAATTTCAGAATATCTAGAAAGCGTGATCTTCAATAACCTCAACAAATAGAAAAACAAGCTTGACGAAGTACTAAAAGTAAAGAAAATGTATTAACTAAAGTAATATAAAGTAAATCCACGAAATTTATTGAGGTTTTTGCAGAAGTTTCCGGTGTATTTTCATAGCTCAGAAGTGGGCAGCTAAACACCTCTTTGGATTTTTTGTTTAATGGGCTAAGATCTTTTCTAATTAATAAATTAAATAAATATTAATATAAATTAAAATATGCAAGACTTGTCGTTTTCTTACTCTCATCGTTGTGCTAAACGACTCGAAGTGTATACCTGTGAAACCGGAAAGTATGACCTTTCGAACGGAATTAGTCGTGTATTTAATGATTTTTACCTCTGTTAGTAATAATCTGTTATAACACTATACGTTTTTATACAATGTAACTTTTTCAGATTTTCTTTAAATTTCTGATACGAGGCTCTAGGTTCAGTTGAAACTGCCATAAATCAATTCATCGAGTTACACTGCGGTTTGCTGTGAATATGGTAGGTCTAGAAAATCGTGAGTTGCAAAAGAAAGTAGTTTTTTCTGATGGGAATGCACATCTCTCAGTGCAATACGCACCAATCAAATGGCAAAGGTATTTATATGAGAATAACTGCCCCATGCGACTTAAATATTTGCCAGATTCATACACCTACTATGGTCAGACAACATCAAGTCACCCGACCAAATAAGAGTATGAGCTCCGCCAAACATTCAAAAGGGTATACACTTGTATATATACACATACAGTATGCAAAATTCGTATTAGTACACCCCCTTATAAATAAAAAAACCACATATATTTTCAAATTAATTTTAAAACAAATGCTTGAAACCGTTTTATTTTATAGATAATTAACTAAAATAAGGCCAAATAATAAAACCGCTCACAAAGTGTATTGAATTGCAAAAAAAATAAGAAAGAAAAAAATTAACACTTTTCACAGAAGCAAAATTCGTATTAGTACACATGTATTTTTAATGATTTAAAGAGTAAATAAAAGATAGTTCAGAAAATTAATATTTTGTAGGATACCCTCGTTGCCTTAGAACAGCAGACAATCTCTTCGGCATAGATTCCACCAATTTTTTTGTGAGATTTTGAGAAATCTTCTTCCACTCTGATTTGAGGACTTTTTTTTAAATGTTCTCGCTTCCTTATTTGATGATGTTTCAGTTGCTTTTTGAAAATCGACCATAAATTTTCTATGGGATTAATATCCGGGCTTTGTGGGGGTGTTTTGAGATGATTTGGACAGTTATAAAGGATCAATAACCTTGTATCCAACGCCGTGTGCTTAGGGTTGTTATCTTGTTGGAATATAAATTTTTTTTTGCAACCCAATTTTTTGGCACTTTTGCGTAGATTCTTTTTTAAAATATCAATATATTGCCTCGCAGTCATAGTTCCATCAATAAAATGCAACTTTCCTACTCCGTTTGCCCCAAAACATCCCCATTCCATCAGAGAACCACCACCGTGCTTGAAAGAAGGCTGCAGATTTCATTTCTGAAGGCTAGTATTACACTTTCTCCACATTTTTATGCGTCCATCGGACATTTTTATATTAAATTTACACTCGTCTGAAAAAATTACCTTTTTCCAAACCCACATATTTTTGATTAAATATGCCTGGCGAATATAACACGCTTTCTTCTATTGACTGAGCTTACATACGGTTTTCTAACCGCAGTTCTGCTTCCCATTTTTTTTACATAATTGCGCACTGTTTGAGGTGTAACTTTGATAGAAGAGTATTTTTCCAGTTCTGCAGCTAGTGAAACTCCACTGACAGTCCGATCTTTCCTGATAAGGCGTTTCAAATAAGTCTTGTGCCTCTGTCCAAGCTTTGCCCTGTTCACATTTCGAAGCTTTTTGTCAATCCTTCCACTGCCTCTATAAATTTTGACTACGTTTTGTATTGTAGACAAACTTTTCTGCAATGTTCTCGTAATTTCGCGTAAAGACTTTCCGTTTTTGTTCATATTTATTATTAATCTCCTAGTTTCGTTTGTTAATTCACTTAGTTTAGGCGACATTGCAAACTACCTCCGTGAACTTCAACAAATGGCTACTAAAACGCAACTGCCCAATGTTAAACATTGAATGTTTAACACAATCGTTTCGAAAATAACGGTAAATACCAACAAATTGTTTACAAATTCAACGCATACTAAGTGTACTAATACGAATTTTGCCTGCAGTAGAAATAGCTAAATTTGAAAATATACGTGGTATTCTTATTTGTAAGAGGGTGTACTAATACGAACTTTGCATACTGTATATGGTCAGACATGCAACTTAATTGCGCAATTAGGAAATTTGAGCAATTGAGGTCTAAATGAGGTAGATTCATCATGCTGTGGTTTGCTCAATGAGAAAATCATGAAATTAGGAATACAATGGAAACGAAAAATAGGATAATACATAAATAAAACCCGATGAAGGTAAAATTGACGGTGGGTAAATAAAAAACAATTAACGAAAATAAGTTTTAAAATACTAACTTAATTTAACTTAAAATGGTACCACCACTACCACCAAAAATAAACAAAAAACCGAGTGTAAAGTTGGGTGGAGGTAGGGAAGTTGTACTCCTTGAATAGCGGCCAGAGGGCGTGAAAGAGCTCTGGGGAAATCGAAAAAATGGACACACCTACGCATAAATAACAGATAACCTCTCTAAGCTGGGGTAAATCTATAACCCATGGTATATTAGTAAAATGCAATATTTATTTTTAAAACTGAATGTTTTTCCATTGTTTAAAATTCACAAACATAAGTTTTCACAAGCAAAATCAAAACATTTTCAGCATCCATTTGATAATTGAGGAAGCTTAATTTAATATGTGTGATCAGGAAAAACCACAATTTAAAAGAATGATTAAAAAATTGAATTAATTTAATTTCTTTAATTAAGTTGCATGTCTGAGCGCGTTGCGCATGCTTTTATGCGAAACCCTATCTGCTGTATGGATGCAAAACTTGAAATGTCTCAACAGCTAGCAATAACACACTGCAAACCTTCATAAATTGTTGCTTCAGGAGAATTTTGAAAATATTGTGGCCGAACTTATAGAGCAAATGTCCGTGCGATTTGAGATATGAAAAAGAAAATGCAGCTGGATTGCCAACATCGTGCACAGAGGAAGTGGAGATCTAACAAGAACTGTCATTGGTTGCAAAGCTTACGAAAGCGGTAGACGAGGTAGACCAACAAATACCTAGAGAAAACTTCTAGCACTGAAAATCCGCTCCATGAACCCGAGCTGGAGTGAAATGAAAGCTTTGGCGTACAATTGACCGGAATGTAGAAATACTGTTGTGGGCCTTTGTTCTAACTTAGGACAAATATATGTATATACACATATATGTGTGTACTTACATATATATGATCAGCACCACCTTGTTTCTTAAGAAAATGTAAAAAATAACTCGAGGATTAGTTTGGATGAAAAAACGAAACATTTGATCATACTATTCATATGTTCGTGGGTGAAGAGGGAAACACAAGGTGGCGCAAAACTAATCATCCATTTTTGTTTTTGAGTCACACTTTTACTAAATAAAAAACAAAATGATTTTGAAGTGAAGTGATTTTGAGTGAAGGAAATCTTATTTTGACCTTTAGGCGCTCCATTGCTTGTCTGTTTGTATACTTCAGCTGTATAGTTCACAAATGTTAAATGTGAATGACGTATGACGCTAATTGCAAAAATTATAAATCTTCCCTTAGGGTGATTAATTCTGCGCCACATGTTACATTTTAGTTCTTTGCATACACACACCTAAAATCTTGAATAAAAAATTTCCGGAATTTTCAAATAATAAAAAAGTTTTTTATTGGTTTCATAAGTATAAAACTGCAAAATATCTGTTTTGGAACATGATTATTTATATATATATATATATATATATATATATGTATAATTGTGCCGCGTACACCCTTTGTGGATGTTTGGCCGAGCTTCACCTCCTGTTTGTGGTGTGCGTCTTTATGTTGTTCTACAAATGGAGGGACCTACAGTTCGAACCTACGTTCTTTCTGAACTCCGAATGGTAGTCACGCACCAAGTCATTCGGCTACGGTGACCGGCGACTCTTTGAGATATTTATATATATATAATATTTGCTATTAAAAATTCTTAGATTGAGAATTGGAACGTAGAGACGGAATTTTCAAATGTTATACTATCTTTTTACATGTTTTATCTGAAACAGAGCAAAAAGAAAAATAGTGGTTTCGGGAAGTTACAGTCACGTATGGGCATGCCCGCAAATAGCGTAAACATCCTGTATGCCAAATTTTGAGCGGTAGGGAATGATATAATTTTATGGTAGCAAAAACATGCGTTCCGAAACTATGGATGCTTTTGCCTAAACTTTTACCTAAACAGAGAAAAATCTTTAATCACTGGAAAGTCTTAAAGTAATGCAGTGAATAGGAGACTATATCGATTAGAAATTTAGGAAATTTAGACCATTTCTGAGCATCCACTTCTAAATAAATTTAAGTGCCTAATTTGTTAGAGTGAGCGTTAAGTGCGTAATAGAATTTCAAATGCAGCTCAGAGACAGGAAAAAAAGTTACCGATGTAATCAGCAAAATGCCATCCAAAGCAAAATGGGGTAGGGCCATCCGTGATGTGCGGAGCAATGAACGCCTTAACAAGTTTCTATTTCGTTTGCTGTGCTAATTGATGGCTTTCTGAGAATACATTTTACTAACACCCATTTGGGTGGAAAAATTAAAAATATTTTCCCTTCTCAAATTTCTTGCTCTTCCCCGGTGATTATAAACCTGTTATTTACTCATCTGTTAAGGTCCCAGTGGATGCTGAGAAGCGTCAATTCGACTTGAATATTTTTCGTCGATGGCGCTTGAGGTCGCGCCTGTCTTTGTATATTAAAACATGTTTTCCTTTAACATTTTCGAGACCTAAGTACATTTTTAAAACATCCTACACGATTCTACCATATAATATACTTGGAGTTTTTTCGATACGATATTTTCCTTCAGTGGTCACATTAATTTTATTATTTCAAAATCTTTTCTGATCTTATAGATAGCTACTGTTTACAGCTCTTGTTAGATCTCACTTAAGTTACGCTATTATTTTTGGGAGACCTTATGACCAACATTCGATAAATAGAATTGAGGGCGTTGAGAAATTTTTCTTAAGCAGGCATTGTGCTTCCTACTATTTTAGGCCACTTTTCTATTCTATAATTCTCGGCGAGTTAATTTAGAATCTCTAGAAAAGAGAGATTCGTTAATTCTCAGTTTTTTATTTATTTCAGCTCAATAGCATCATCGGCTGTCTAGTTCTACTTGAGCGGAAAGCAATTTTTATTCCGTTTCATACTCGCGCACTTCGAGTTGCTTTAGGGGTTTCGGTGACCTAGAACTTTCAAAAAATTGATTTTTTTTCAGAAGTATAGGCTTTTAAGAATATACTGCAACATTTTTGTAAGGATACCTCCAGCAGGTAGAATCAGGTTCGTCACGCGGCTACTCTCAAAACTTTAAACCCAATTATCTCAAAACTACTTCTTACGGCCTGGTGTTGTCAAAAAAACAAAAAAAAAAACTATTAAACCAAATCGTCTGGCTATCGCCTGAATGGCTATTGCCCGTACTATGATCATATTATTATTTCAATTATATCGTTTTTTTTTATTAAAAAAACTGAAAAAAACCGGTTTTTAGAGTGTCAAATTCAAAACCGCGCTATTTTGTCAATTTTTTGTTTTTTAGTACGGGACATAGCTACAGTTAAATTGATTAATATTTTTTTTTAGTTTTTGTGTTTCAGTTAAATAGAAGAGTCAAAAGGGACAACAGCATCCAGGTCCAATTTTTCGGGAGGGTCAACTTCAGCGCCATTTTTAAAATATTAAAATTAAAATTTTTATTTTTTTCAATTCTATGTAAAAGAGGGTAAATAAAAAGCCTAAAAAATTTAAATATCGTTTTTAATTTTTTTATTGTAAAAAAAATCTTGAAAATACCATAAATTTTCGAGCTGTAGACCACTGGGATCCCTTAATATTGTACTCTTAGTGATTGCTAATATTTTAGTTGCCAAATTTGGCTTGGGTTTTTTACATTTTTGTATAATCTATAAGGTAATTTTCACCTGCAGTTTATCAAAATAAGTAAGAAATAATAATAATGCAGAAATTTTCAGGTTTCATAGAGGCTAAATTTCCCACATAATAAACGTAGTTTTAAATCTGTTTTGTGTATGCATGGTTTGTAGATAAGGTTAATCACTGTTCGTTAAAATAAAACAAAATTAAGATATTTGTATATTAATAATAAAAAATTAAATATTCAATTTATGTTCAAATTTACAAAAATTATTTAAAATTTTGTGCTAACTAATTACTGTATAAATCTAATGTTTGTAAATTTTGCATTACCAAAACAAGCTCGCATGCAATGGCACAACTTTTATTTACATAAAGTTCTTTTCATATAAAAACATAAAGTTCAGATAAGTCCAGGGCAGCCAATTCAATTCCAAATTCAGCAAATTAAAAAATAAAAATTACGGTAAGTGTTACGGATAGACTCTATAATTTTAGTATGTTTTTGTTATTTGTTCGTTGCTGACAGCTTAGAATCTTTATTGATTTGTGTTACTTAATGAATGAAAAAAAAATTTACGTTTCGTCTTGATTGTATTTTTTTTTTTTATTTGTATATAAGTTTCCATATATTGTATAATATTTAAATACAGAAGATATCTGCTTAAGTAAGGGATTCCGATAAATATGAAAGGTTTGCTTCTAAAACTAACTACCACGTTCACAAATATGTGACAACGGTTTAACTTAATTTAATTAACACATGGGCTGAAAAGCCCCGGGCCTAACAAAGAAAACACGTTTTTTGTTTGTCAAAAATTAGTTTTATTCATCTACGTAACTTCCATCAAGAACAGCATTCCAGCGCCGCTCTAATATTTCAGTACCACTTTCGGAGAACGATTTATCTTTTGCTTCAAAGTAGACCCCAGTTTCAGCGATACGCTCTTCATTCGAGCGAAATTTCTTACCGGCGAAAATTTTTTTTGGTCTGCGAACAGCCAGTTTTCGCTAGGAGCCAAATCTGGCGAATACGGTGGATTCGATGTGGGAGCAATTCGAAGTTCAATTTATGTAGTTTTGCCATTGTTTTGCCATCATCAACACGTTGAACCCATTTTGAACAGAGTTTTCTCATTTAATATATTTACGATGTTAGCTAACTCACGCAACTTCACTTTTCTATCATTCAAAACGGTTTTGTGGATTTTTTAGATGTTTTCTGGTGTTACCGCCTCATTTGCACGTCCACAGCGTTGTGCATCATCGGTGTCTCTACGACCACGTTTGGAGTCAGCGAACCATTCTTTTATAGTTGTTTCTAATGGGGCGGAGTCTCTGTAACACTTTTAAAGCCATTGCTTTGCTTGAACGGTATTTTTTTCCATCAAGAAGCAGCGTAAAATTAAAAAAACGAAGTTCTTCTTGATGCATTACTCTCAAAATAACAAAAGTCACGAACTAATGAATCGAATATCATGAAACTTTAACATCTGTCTTTTTAAGGTTAGTACTAACTAAAAAATGAACTAAATGCAATAAAATAGGCACGAGACTTTTAAGACGTTTTGGTAATTTCTGCAAAACACAGGGTTGAAACTATGGGTGTAACAACAGATAAAAGAGGAAATAAAAAGTCAAAACCAGTTACCATAATTCATTATAATTTGAATATGTGAGGTATTGACAGGTGCGACCAAATGGTTTCTTACTTCTCAACCCCGGCAAAATATGTCCGATGGTACCTAAAAATATTTTTCCATATCCGAGATATGTGTTTTCCTTTAACTCTTTGTAGAGCATAGGGCGTCCAATCAAAATATGCTGGTTGTATAACTTTGTAAACAACAAGAAAAAAATTATTTACAACTCCGTGAAGATATTGCCTTGGATCCTCTTCATATTGATGCTCAGTTATTTACCAGTTAGCGACCACCTAAAGCGAAGATTCATTTTCCGAAAAAATTAGCTAAAAAGTTAAGATGCTATGTCTGTGTCTATCAAAAAAAGAATACGTCGCCAACCTATTTTACGTATGACGGTTGCCAAAATAAAGGCCAAGTATTCGGTCTACGTATGCATCCATGTTTACGAGATTATCATATCTAAAATAAGCCATAGCATCATTTAGACATAATATTTCGTAAGTTTTATATTTTTGAGTAAAACGGAGTTGTGTAAAACCTTACATTTGACTGTCACATAAAAGTAACCCTGGTTTACACCAAAAGATATTTACCATGGACCAGCGTAAAAAATATGTGACAGTATTAAAAGAATTACTTTTGTAATAAGTTTGAGTTTCTAAGATACTCAGTGACAAGCAAAACCCACATTACTAGACAAAAGCATATTCATTCCTAGCGGGTCTGTGATTGTGAACTGCTTAAATCCCTTTGGTAGCAAACGTGTTAAATATAAGAAGACATTTCAAATTTCTCCAGACATTTCATTCATATAAATTGATGCTGAATAATAAAACAATCTTAGTGAAAATACAGTCGGCGTAGTCGAATAGGTTGGTGCGTGACTGTGCCATGAAAAAGCCTCTCAATACTCTGAAAATCCGCTGACTATTTAAGCTGTTAATATTAGTAAATTCATTATTCAGAAAAAGATAGGTATATATCCGCACTGTTTTGTGCTGTTTTTTGAGTAGGCACGAAAACATACCTACGGGTCTGCAAGTGAACGAGTGCCATACATAATTCCTGCCATCAAACGAAGTTAGGTTAGATTATGGAAAGTGTTCATTAGATGAGCTCAGAAGTCCATTGTGGTGTCCAGAAAACCTTCCCAAATCCTATACCAACATCTCTTCAAGTCATACTTAACTTTTTTCAAATCCAGTCAGCACCTTCAGTGAAATTAGGCGATATAGATACGTGAGAAAGTAATTTTCTAGAAGTCTGATCTTCTAAAATCTGTTCGCGAAGTTCATAGAGCACTTTGTCCATTTTACGTGCGGTTTACACGTGTAATCATCGGTTCTTATTTCTTTCGAAATTAGAATGCAGCTGCCATTACGGCGAATCTCGAGTCCTTTCGAGTCATGTTGATTGAATTTTTATTCCCTGAAAATTAATCAGCTAAACATCGACCACAATTGGTTCCATTAAGACAGCACAACTTGCGATACAGTGCGCTTAACAATCGATTTGTTGTAATATTCAAGCCCCCATTGATGTTATGCCGCCAGATTTCTTGGAAAAAGAAGTCAAAAATTGGACTGGTCGAATGGATCATGTAACTCGTAGCTTCGGAGGACACATACGCCGAATATCATATTCACAAAATAAATGCCATGAAATTATCTACCAGATTATAATATAAGAAATTCACCCGAACAATATTTCTGTTTTGTATTATTATTTTAAATTCTCAAGCTCTTAAAAACACATCCTAAACTATTTTATCCAATGCATGAAACCTAAGTTTGTACGATAGCAAAATGCTTTTATTTGTAGATCGGCTTTTAATGGCTTTGTTGTTGTTGGTCATGGGTTAATGACAAGTTTATAAAAAGTGAAATATGCGCTTATGTTTTTTGTAAAAAATAAGTAAATTATCCATAAACTTAAATTTTTTTAATGTTTTATTCGAGGCGTTTAAAAACTGTAAGACTCTCTCAAATTTGAAATTTATAGTAAACTACACCCAAATGTGAGATTAAGTACAGAAATGTGCGCATATGTGTGCGTTTCATTCATGCCTATTTTAGCACTGATTTATTTCCACCATTCAAGCGCAATTTAATGGCATTTCATTTCCTTACTTTGTCCTTTATTTTTGGAAATTTTTTATGTATTTTTGTTATTGGCAGGAAATCTGCTAACGCGCATGTGTTTGCCCGCACCTCCTAAAGCGAGTATCTGTTTAAGCGGCATCCTGCCATGCATAACCAAGCAATCTACGAGTACAAACAAAATGTGCGAAGAAAAAATACACTGAGCCAAAAAGCAAAGGCAGCCAGGTGCGCTCTGTGTCTAGCAGCGCACCCCACGGCAAGTTAGGCTGCATTGCCAGATATGTTATTTCTAAAGTAAATAGAAATACCTATGCCCTTTTGCCTTACTGCCCCTTTTTGTGTGCGTTTTTTGAATGGCTGTGTGCCGGCTTATTGATAAATACTTTGGATGGTTTTCCATTGTTTCTGTTACTTTATTTCAATTGCTACTTTCTACTTTTTGCAAGAGGTTTTTTTCACGCATCTTGCCTTTGTGTCAGTGTGTTAGAATCCATATGTTCATATGTACATATTTGTATTTATTTCTCGACGCGCCATCAAAATCAAATCGAAAGTCAACTGCGTGTGAAATGGTAATGAATGTGAAGGCAAAGAGAACGGAAGGGTACGACATATTTGTACGCCTAATCTCATTGCCAGTAAAATTTTGCTTTTTTCTGTTTTTTCTGCTTTTGTACTTTGTGCTATCCTTTCTTAGCTTTCAATTTATTGTGTCTTTTCCTGTTGTTATGTTTATGTTAGTTTTTATAGGTTTATTGATTTTCCACTACAATCTGCTTATATGTATACGAGTATGTGTACATATATTTTGGTATGCAGAGTGTATATCCAAATGTGGTGGAAAAACATTAGGTTAACTCACGCAATGAGTTTGGTTTTTTGGCGCTGTCATGCTTGCAAAAAGGGAATTGGCCATAAATGTTTGATTTTTTTTTTTTTAGTTTTTTGTTCAGTGTCAAAACTTTTTCAATTGAGGAAAATCCAAAAGCCTTCCGCGTCGTACTTGCGATCTCTGATCGTTCCTGTGTCTACAGTAAATGACTCAAGATAATCATATTTCCAAAGCGATATTGATTGACATATTCATGTCGAAAGTTAATACCATGACTCGGTGAAAGTGGAATAAGCAACTCGACTAGATGAGCTACCGCTTTGTGCTGAGTGTGAAGCTATGCTCAAGAAGAGATAACAGTATCTTTCAGCTGAAGAAGCTTCTTCCCCTAAACAAGGCCAAACATTGTAGATATGTGGCAGAATACAAAAAATTAGTTGATTTTTTTAAATTATTTTTCCTGACGGAGTTGCACCTTTTCGCCATATAAAAAAATGTCGTGCACGGGTAAATAGTAAAAAAGGGGTAACATTTTTTGGCGCATAAAACAAATTTAGGGAGCTGCAATAAGATGCTATCTGATAGTATCCACAGTTTAAGGCACCTCAGGATGACCTTATATTCATAGTTTTATTTGCAAGGAAATTAGATGTAAATGTCACTCAATGGAGTAATCCAGATTGCATTCAAATGTGTTTGACGGAAATTTTTTTATCGATGGGTCCACGAAGGAAATAGGTGCTGGAGCCGGATAGTACTTAAACGGTAGTAATAAGTATCATTCGCCATGGGATGAATGGCAACTGTTTTCCAAATGGAAATTTTGCCCATCCGAAAAGTGGCAGAATGAATAATTGAGAGAAGATGGAGCGGGAAACAGATTGGAGTCTTTAGTGACAGTTAGGCTGCACTAAAGGTTCTGAAGAAAGCACAGTAAACCTCAAAGATTATTGAAGTATGTAATTCTGTTGCAAGCTTTTACTTATATGGGCCTTTCAGTATTCACTTGTATGCCCTTTATGACAATTTCGCCCAGTTCAGCTACAGTTATTTAACCCCGTTTCTAGCTTCTTGCAAATTTAATTTGAACTGAATAATGAAATTTAAATTACATAACTCAAGCCTATTTGGTTTTGAGAGATTTTTAGTGATAACGTAGTGATCGTACTCCAAGCTTATAATAGGCGTTTTCGATTCTCCACGCGTTAGCGAGTCGCGCATAGATTAAGCAACTGGCATAAATAAACATATGTTGGCAGCACTGGATAGGAGCAGACAGTAATTACATCTGTTTGGTAGTCCATAATGAATATTACCAAGTTTATATAGGTCAACTTACGTCACTTCGTTACTTGTGATGCTGGTGCACTGTCATCACTTTTTGTGTTCTCGTTCTTCTCAATGTTGTTGTTGATTGTAGATCATAAAACTATTGTAATAACTGCAAGGTATGCATACAGGGAACATCAGAGAAGAATTCGTAAAGTTAAAGCAACACAATTTGCTCTGTATAAACGCGGACTAATGAAATTGCCAAATATCAGAAATGTGTTAAAATGAGTTATAATAGTTGTATGAGGTATGATATAACTATACTCGCTGTTGGCGAATCTTGGTCGATAAATTTGTTGTTGCTTTCATATGGAAATTTTTCATTAAGCGAGCAGAGAAGTGAGGAATCGAAGACGCCTAATATCAGCTGCGAGCTAAAAGCATGGCAATAATATTGAGCTGAAATGTTGTATTTGCTACTCTTGGTTTCGATATGTGAAAAGTAATAAAGCTGCTTATGAAATAATTTGTTATTGTTTATGAAAATGGCTTTTATTTTATGCTTTGTGGACTTGCTTTCAAACACAAACCAGAAAAAGGGGATGAACTGTCGCTTTTTCTGTTCTTTTTTTATTTCCTTGTATGATCAAGGAATTAGTTTGAATCCCAGATATCTCTGAAACCCGCAAATAAGTTGGAATAACGAGCAACACAACTTTTGATTCGGAATCGAAATACAAAAAAGCCTGTTTGTTTCATCTGTTAGCATCGAATACCTTAATTTTCAAATTATTTGAAAATTACGTTTGAAGTGTTTGAAGGTTGCTCAAAATTGTTTATATAATGAGAATTGCTAAACATTTGTTAAGAAATATTGTATGCACAGTAAAACAATTGAAAGTATAAAGCCTCGTAGCATCGCTTGTAGACACAATATTTGCGCTTCACGCTTTGTAGTGCTTGCAAGGTTCATACTCTTCTAAAAAAGATATACGCATTCAATGGGACATCGATGCGAATTGATACCTCGGACGAAGATGCAGTGGTGATCACAGGCATGAAGCTCATCGATATTTTGGCGGAAGAACAAGCAAGAGTGTAAGCGCAAGAGGAGCAGTGCCACACTAACATATCAGCCATTATAGAGAAAGAGAAGACTGCATCCTCACTAAAATGGCAAAAGCGGTGGAAATTCTCGAAAAAAGGAAGATGGATCTATACGCTAATCCCAAGCATTGAAGGAAGGTTAAATCGAAGCTATAGTGAGCTAAACTTCCAGCTAACACAATTCCTGACAGGTTCTGATTACTAACAGAAGTACCCACACCACTTTAAGGTATGCGAATCGCCTTTATGACCAGTATACCATGAAGAGGACGATGCAAGGTATGGGTTTTTGTATGCGTACGATTTACGGCCAGCCAAAAAGATTTAGCTACAGTATCAGAAGATCCGATACCAGAACACAAAGTATGCGTAGGATAAGATTTCGTCAGCAATCCGCGATATGCAACATGCATTAAAGCACACAAACGTCTATGAAGCGAGCGACAGCTAAACAGACGGTATTTGGCAAAGAAACAGACTCTTAAGTCGACGTAGGACAAGTATGGAAGATCAAAGTAAATGCAGTTTGGGAAGATCAAAGTAGATGCAATTTTTAATGGACTGCATGTGAAGAATAACTGACGTAGATTCTAGTGCTTAACCTCCTCCCGACGATTTGCTTAAGGTAGTACCGGTAGGGGATCGGCACATTGACAGTAGCAGGCTTAGTTCTAGGTAAACTGCAGCTGGTTAAAGGTGTCCGCTGCTTCCTCCTCATGAAAAAAAGAGGGAAACCGATGCAAATTGAGTCTCCTGATCTCTGCGGCCTATACGAAATTGAACCCAAGATAGTTCCCATACATAAATCAATACCTTTATGCTTTGACTTTCTTTTTATTTTTGGATGAGTATACTTCGATTTTTATTGCTTTTTACGTTCTTCTTCTACTACTGCCTACAAAATACCAAATAAATGACAGTTTAACTGCTTTTGTAGTAGTTGTTCGAACTTTCATTGCTATTTTGACCATTTGTTCATGTGCGTTGACGTTGTGGCGTTTTTTGCTACGTGTTAATAGCAATTACAAGCAGAAGGCGAGTCGATAAGTTTGACCGCATGTTTATATTCATATCGGTGTATGTACTTGCTGTCGCCGATTGGCCTTCTAAGTGCAAATATACAAACCCAATTGGCTATTAGGCAGCCATTTGCTCGCAGTTTTCTCTAATGCTCTTCCCCCTGATTTATCTATGTTTACTTTAGCTACTCGCACAAAATATCCACAAGCAACTTTTATAGCAACAGCAGTTGCTCAACTTGTTTGTTTGGACATATACTATAAGTATATACTTTGTGTTACGTGTCCTCCTTTTCCAATAATAAAAATAAAAATATGGCGCATGCAATACCAACAGGTTTGGGCCGTTGCTTCTGCCTACAGTTCATGTGAGAAGTTTTTGCACGATAAAAATGCATTTGAGCTGAGATCGAACCCATTGCTTTCGTGACAACAGCCGACAAGCTACGATACCTACGGCGGCCTCTCCTCTAACGTACTCATTGAGGTTGTGCCGTGGTTAGTTTACAATTCTGTCAGCACATTTCTCATACCGCATATTCGTACACGTGGCCAGAAGCGTATATATTATATGTATAAGTACACAAGTGCATATGCATGTATTTGTGGCTGGCCACATGTCTAAGCCCATTAACTGAGTAGTGCTCAGGTACAGAGTGGTGTTAGCGTTATTTGCTATATTTATTTGTAGTTGTATGCATGTATGAATACTTGTATGTATATGTATGTGTATGGTACTTTTTATTGCATGAAATGAACGCTTGTTTGCATCTCTGCTTATTGATGTGTTCTAAGGCGATTTTGACATTTATTGACGTGTTTATTGGTTATCTGTTTCAAATTGAGTGCGCGAATGACCGATTCAACGAATCCAAAATGAAAAACACAACGCATTACTATAGCAAAATCAAAATTCAAGCGAAGTGCAGATTGGAGCTGAATGAAATGGAATTATGGATGGCCAGAAAACGCCTGGAAAAACTACCCCAACAATATTGCCAATTATACTTGAGACCAGGAGAGAGATTTTAAAGAATAGGGAGAAAGGATATACTGAGTGTGCATTCATTATTCCTCTGCAAACTTTGCAGATTTTTTCTTATAGCTTAGGCAGACGGCAGTGTTAATGGGGACTACCGGCGCAGTTAAATCAGATTAAAATTGTAGTGTGACAGACGGTTGTTACGCGGATTAGTGAACAGTTTATTTGCTTTTTGAATTGCATTGTCAAAGATGTACCAATACGTGTATTGGCTGCCCTGATACTAAGAAATAATTATTTGTTAAAAAAATCTTAAATTGCAATTTCGCAAACTGTTCCGAAATATCAAAACAGTTAATGTAACTTCGAACGAGTTAGGGCAAACAAGCTTTACATCCAGTATATCTTTCTTGTTTTCATTCGCAATTATGAGCATTAAGTCTAGTTGTTAGTCTGCATTTGTTGCATTTAATTCCTGAGAAAATTCCGAATTAAGTCGTCAATCCGATTAACGCCTAATCCACCGTCTGCCTAAGCTATGAGAAGTTTGCCAAGGAAAAAAAGAATGTAGATCGTCAATTTTAAGTACATACGTTCCAAAAACCTGCAATTGAAGTCTGTCTGCTTTGTACTATTCTCATTCTTAAAGCAAGATGATCATAGTGAATTCTCGGGGATGTCTATGGTGACCATATATCGTCTCCATGGATTGTGCCGCGCAATTAGTCCTTTCAAGGCTCATAGCGCACTTCTCCGCTGTGTGAGAAGGACTCAAATCAGTTCAAGATCATTGCAGCCTTGAATTATAAGCGCGTAGTCAAGCACAATGGCTGTAACAGAGGTCGGAAGGCACTTTGACCCAATAAAACCAGCTAACAAATCGGTTGGATATCAAAATTTTAATTATATGGGAGTTGGGTGAAAATTTTGTGATATTTAAATAATTTTTCCAATCATATCGAAGCGTCCCAATCTATCTATAGTGTCGTAGATTTTTTTTGATTGGTTTATTTAAAATTTTTTTTAAATTTTTAACTAACTGTTTTTATAAAAAAGTACTCCAATTTGCGTAATTTTGTTTCTTCTTCCAAAGATTCCCATAAACTGAGTGACGTAGAACTTTTTTGATTTGATAATTAACATTTTTTTTATAATTTTTTAACAAGCTCCTTGACTACAAAACAAAAAAAAAAAAATTTAAATTGCTCTAATTTGCGTGATTTAATTTTTTTTGTATAAATCTTTTATTTAAATTTTTTTATAAAAAAAACTGTTAAAAATAAATGTTTGCGTAAATTTTTTCTTTCGAAAACGGTTACATTCCTGTGTAGGTATTTTATAAAGCTTCGTCTTCGTTGAAAATCGCTCAGCCGGTCTACTTTTTATTCTTAAGATATTCAAAACTTATTCTTAACATATTCGAGTCCAATGCACCTATTGCTTGGGCTCTTTCCGATTTAATGAGATCTCAAATTCCACGCCATTAGTTTTTACAATTACCAACAATCAATTCTCAACAATTCAAAGATAATTATTATCGTATCGATCAAGTTGTATTTCAGTTTCAGCTCATTTTATTTCCTGTTTTTACTAATAAATGGCCTATATTAGCATTAAGTCAGTAGTCAGTAAAAACTTTTTTGTTGTTGACTAAAAAATAAATAAATAAATAGAATACATTAATAAAGGGTACCAGATACTGACAGCACCCGTAAGCAACATTTTTTTGGAAAATACAATTAAAAACTTGTTTTCAAAAAGTTCATTAACAATTCTCTCAAGTGATTCTCAAAATAGTCCAATCGCTTTTTTTATTTTATTATACATATATTCCAAAATAAAACATATTTAAATACAATATTAAAAAAAAAACAATTGGATATTTAGCTTTATATTTTTTGCAGAAGTTTTTTCTTGTGGTCGGAGTTCTCTTTCACATGAAATTCGGCGGTTTTTTCACTCATTCGTCCTTTGGAATGGAAAACATTTGTACCTGACCCAATCACCTATTTTTTTTTGCAAATGCAACAACTTTTTCTGAGCATATTGTTTAAATAAAGAGTCTTTGAAAGGACACGCCTAAAGGTTGTTTTAAAATAAAACATGCGAAAATTTAGATTCTTCCAGGCTTCCCGTGTTTTGTGACTTAAGGCTCCATTCTGTTGAAAATAAAGATCGCCAATGCCTAGTCCTTCAAGCTCAATCCACAAAAAATCTTCTATGAATTGTATATAGCGGTGCCCATTGACAGTAAGAGCTCTTTCATTTTCATCTTTGGAGAAAAACGGGCCAATATTTCACCTTCCCAAAGTTCCCACTAAACAGTACATTTTGTAGATGTAATGATTTTTCTGAAATTACTCGAGGGCTTTCTCCTCCCAGATGTGGAAAAAATGCGGAGTTCTATAATGTATGTATCCATGGTACATCTGTCTACTTGACAAGAAAATATTATATTATATAACATAACAAAAAAAGATGTCTATTCACTATTGATATATAGGCATCACTTTTGAAGGACCCTTTGTAATATATACACAATTCCTTGGTCTCAATTTTTTAACAAATTTGGTTTTGAAATTTTGGAGTTGGTTAATTTTCAGAGAGTGCTGGACAAAAAATCTAAATTTTTTGGTCAGAAGCAAAAGAGGTTGTCATGTAAGAGGTTGCCAGTCTCACTTTATTAATACACTTCGGTTCCTCCTATTTATTTTGTGTTCACATGCAACTTGAAAAATTTTTACTGAAACCTTAATGAGTTCGCGCAAATTGGATAGGACAGAATGTCCGAGCATATGGCGCAAATAGGTCAAGGCTCACCAGCGATATGCAGTCCTAACAGTTTTGCGTGAGATTCTTTACAGAATATTAAGCGCGAAACAATATTCATATACAAGGTGGCGGAAAATTAATCTCCCTACCGGCAGATTTTTATTTTTTGAAAATGATGTTGTAGGTTAATCATATATGACTCTTATGCACTATACAGCTGCAGTATAAAAATAGACGAACTTACAATGGTGGGCGTAAAGGTCACAATAAAGTATTACATCATTTAAAATTATTTTTTTTAATAGTTAATTAATAGTTAAAAAAATGGGTGCTTATTATTAGTAGAACCCACAACTTTAACATTGATATGTTGTCAGTCAAAATAATTTAAAATAAGTACGAGCATATGATGGCACATTTTTCTTCATTTTTGATTCAAAGGATTCAGGTTCAAAAGTTTTATTATAGAGTTTGAAAATAACTAAAATTTCAGTACGCACCAAATATTACTATTTCCCGTTTTTTTTTATTTAGTAAAAAGGTTATTCAAAAACAAATTTTTATGATTAAATTTGCGCCACCTTGTAGTTTAGTAATTTTTTCACACCATATAAATCCAAACATTCAACGCGCAAAGTGAATGGAATAAGGCCAATAACTTGGCGGTTTGAGTTTGAATAGTTGAGTTGGCAACTAAGCATATTTTAACGTGACAAGGTGCAATATGAAACAATTAAATGAGCACAGCTAATTTCATAAGGCGCGCATCGTATCGTTCTTCAATCGCGTGCATACATTTCCCTGCTATATAAATATTATATATTCGTATGTGTATATGCTTGGTTTGTGTTTGTGTTTATGTTGGTTAATGTGGAACGCGCGTAAGCTTTTGAATAGATAGTTTTGCTGTGTTGGTACTTTTACCGCTAGTTCGTATCGTTTAATGATTTAAAACATCGAGCGACAAAAAACTTTTACTCATTTTATGATATTAATCAGGATATTAAAGGAATGCGGATGCATGCAGCTACTCAAAATTTGGTATCGTCTTACAGTTTTGTGTGTAAAAGCAACAAACAACAGTTTAGTAATGTTCAAATTATTCGGTTTTAAAACTCTTAGTCATCAATATCTGAACGCCAATACTCTGTTTTCGCTGTTCGTATTTGAAACTGACTGCCACTAAAGTCAAAAAATATTAAAAACTCACTGCGTTTTAGAAACAAGCTTTGGAAATATAGCATTTTAGCAGTTCTTAAGTAGCGGGTGTTTTTGTTAACTGCATGAGAATTATCGAAATCCATAACTGTGGTTTGATAGCTGAAAATGGGAAATTGTGACATTTCTGTTCAGTAAGGTTTGCGAAAACATCATGAACCTTCTAATGCCAGAACAACACTTGCAAATTGTGAAAATTTACTTTGAAAAACAAAAAAAATATGTTCGCGAAGTTCATAGAGTCCTTTTCATGCAGCGCACATAACATTCGATTTATTGCAAAAACAATTTAGCGACAACATTCATTCCAGTAGTGGTCCAGTTTACTGGCCCCCTCGTTTGTGCGCTTTAACTCCTCTGGATTACTATTTATGGGGCTTTGTTAGGTCTTGACTACGCTCAGATAGATTGTAGTGGAAAGAATAGAGAGACAGGGTAGATACAGTATGGATGGTAAGACTGAAAATCTTGCTATGAGGTCACTCTTCCGCGAATCTTTTGGATTCATTGATGAATCTTAAGAGATCCATAAGAGGAAGAGTATGAAGTTTATCCATGCTCAGCCTAAGCATTCCAACAGCCTAAGCCTGATTCTAGAAAACGCCGGACAGCTACAAAGAAAATGTTCTGCAGTGTCCTCGTTTTTTCGGCAGGATAGGAATATTGGGTCGTAAATGATTCTCATGGTAGTCATATGCTGACTACAAGCGTTGTGTCTTGCGATTACACCCACTAGTACTCTCAGGTCCTTCCTACAAAGTTTTAGGAGAAAGGTCGCTAGTTTTCTTTTTGGTTCTTTCACAAAGCACTTGGCTACCCTGCAGGAGCCCAACTTAGATCAACGTCTTCTATGGGTAGAATTAGCGAAATTGTCTATCAGATTAAAATGAAGCAAAAAATCATTCCAACAATATGTTTGTTTTGTATTATAGTTTAAGTTCTCAATCTCTTAAAAAACATTATCTTCCATTTACTATTTTCTGCCTCTTTTTTTTTCCTATTAGCTTAACAACGAATTTGAAAAGTGAAAAAGTGTGAAAGTAAACATTACTTTTTTAGCAGCTGGACACACCTTCTGTCGTTTGATATCCATTTTAATATCACAGAGTGACTATAAATATTTAAAACTATTTATTGAAAATTTAGTACTTCGAAACTCTAAAAGTAAATTGATGAGAAAGAAAACTAAGCATGCAGCATTACTAAAGGCGCCTTCGATTCGCGTTAGCGAAGGGAGAATAAATGAAGCAACTGGCATAAATGAACATATGTTGGCAGCACTGAAAAGGGGCAGCCAGAAATTACATCTGTTTGGCAGCACTTAATGAGTATTAATAAGACCGCGTTTATATGGAGCATCTTTTGTTGCTTCCACTCGTTATTTGTGATACTCGTCAAGACCCTTTATGTTCCCGTTTTCTTAAAATTGTTGTTCAATGTAGCCTAAGAAACTAATAAAAGCAGGTGTATGAACACGACGGGAACATTGAAAGATAATTCGCAAAGTAGAAGCAATAAAATTTGCTCTGTGTGAACACGGTATAATGAAACGTGTCAAATATGTGAAAAGAGAGTTAACAGCATTGAAAATAACGAGGAAGTTTTATGAGGTATAACCATACTAGCTAGCGACGAATCTTGTTTGATGACTTCGATGTTGCTTTCAAGGCAAATTTTTCGCCAAATGAGTAGAGAAGTGGTGAATCGAAACCTATAAGAAAATAAAAATATGTTCCATGTTCTAAAAACATTTTCTAGGATTCTTTTGTTGTCGCATAATGTAATATAAGGATTTTCGGTGGTTAAAAATCCCATAAGTTTCGTTAGTTGAGTGAGTGAGTTGTTGGTTAAATGCAATTTTGTTGAAAGTGTTTACTTCGTAACTGCTTTTTACTTTTTCAAAATTCATGCGCTTAATTTACTTTAACTTTTACTTTTACTTTAAATTTATTTTTACTTTTACTTTTTTTCCTTTTATTTACTTTATGCTAGGCTTGACCTTTACTGTTGATTTTAACTTACTTTTCATAACATTTTTTGCACGTAGGTATTTTTTATTTTATTTTTTCATATATTTTCAGCATTCACACAGGCGCAGATTGAGCCAATTTACTATTTTAAGTGCACTTTTTCTAGCTTTCATTTTACACCGAAATATGAGTCGCACTCTTCATAGAATGAAAGCGGAAATATTATTCTGTGAATTTTTGCACGCTTACACACTCCTCTGCCTGCGTGTATTTATTTATTTATTTATTGCCTTAAACCGCCTGCATTTCCCTACACCTTTCCATGCTTAAAGCGAAGGTCGTCCAGTACTTTTTCTTAATATTTATATTACTGTGGCTCATTGCACTTTAATTAAATTTGTATTTGCTTAAAAACTTTTCCTTTTTGCTCTTAGTTATATTTACACTTGCTTTTATTCGTTTTCTGGTGAGCGAAAAAATGTATTATTGGGTTTTAACACACTACTGCGCAACTATCAACAAAGTTACATAATTTTACGGTTTAACGGAAATAAATAACAATTAAATTCAATTAATTTAATACGTATAAAAATATATGTTGCAAACACAAAAACTTTTTCCCCGCCAGCATTAATATCTCGCACAGCACGAAGTAGTCCAACGCAATGGCTCGTCGTCAGGTCGCTTTTGACAATGAAAGCAATTCACCGAAAGTGTATTGGTTAAAGCGAAAAATATTGAATTTCATTTCATTGTTTTTGTTTTTTTATTATCGTTTTAGCTGTCTATATTTGTTGGCCCTATGTTTCGATTGTATTTGTATGTATATATATATGTACTGCATATGTATATGCGACGATTATTTCAACTGCAGTATGGCAAGAGCCGGTGGTTTGCCTTAAGTGGTAAATTCAGGTAATGGGTTTAGAGCTATCGATTCACCTCTAGATATATACATATATATATATATACTGCTATATATTTACGTATGTGAGTAGATACTGTTAGCGCTAAATTTCTATACGATATTTGCACAAATATTCCTTGAATATGTGTGTGAAAATGTACAGGGTCTCTCAAGCACGAATTTTTTTGTTCGTTGTTTTTTTTTGGTAACACTCACAGTGCGATGTAAAACGTGATCAGATTGGAGGTCCTTTTTCCAATAGGGGGCTTTTGTGGCAGAACACGCGTGACTACTGTCAAACTAATTACTCGATTTCAGATGATTTTCAGAATTTACTGATATTTCATCGGGGAAAGACTCACGCCTCAACAACGTTTACAAATCGTACAAATGTATGTATATTATTACGAAAATCGACTCTCTGTGAAAAGTGTTCATCGCGAGCTGAGGAGAACTTATGTTGTTTAGCGATGAGGTCCATTTTTGGCTTAATGGCTACGTCAATAAGCAAATTGCCATATTGGGCTGAAGAGCAACCCGAAGCCATTCAAGGTCAGCCATTGCATCCATTGAAAACAACCGTTTGGTGCGGTATATGGGTTGGAGGAATCATCGGCCTATATTTTTTCAAAGACGAGGCTGGTGCCAATGTAATAGGGAATGGAGAACATGATAAACGACTTTTCGATACCATAATTTGAAGCTCGTGATTGCCGCAACATTTGGTTCCAACTAGATAGCGCTAATTGCCAGTGGAACAGTGGATCGACTGCATCGTTATTTCGGTGAGCAGTTTATCTCTTGTCTCGGACCTTGGACTTTTATTTGTGGAGGTATGTAAAGTCTAAATGCTTTGTGGCCAAACCAAATTCGAGTGAGGCACTATAGCCTAACAGTACTAAAGTTATTCATAAGATACCGACCGAAGTATTCCAGCAAGTCATTCAAAGTGGTTTCTTGCGAAAGGCTGAATTACGACGCATTTGTGGCCAACATTTGAAAAGATTTAAAAAATTAATTTGTTGAATGGTTCTACACAAAAAGTATAAAGATTGCTCAATCAATTTGATTTTTCGTTGTCTAATTTTAATTTAAAATGCGATACCTTTAAATTCATCAGTCAGGAAAACTAGAATTTAATAAAATGGGTTCGATGTCGTACGAGAAAAGCATACAAGTAATTGAAATTAATCCACTGTGAACTTGTTGGATTCCTGTAAGCTACATTTCACTAAATTGTGAATATTTTACCGTGAGATAATAGGACTATCAATAAGTTCGTGCGGTTTTACAACAGATGGCGTAACTTGATTATTATTCCATCGATCCACATTTCCAAACATTCATTGGAGAGCTACTGTCGTAAGGCACAAACGTCAGTATAAGTTTTTTATTTGAAGCGTAAACAACAATATTTTTACCACACTTGAAAATGTCGAATTTCGTGCCAAATAATGTGTTTTTGCGGGGAATTCTTCTTCATTATTTTAATATGAAGAAAAAAGCAGCCGAAAGTCATCGTATCTTGGTGGAAGTTTATGGTGAGCATGCTCTATCTGAGCGAACGTGCCAGAAGTGGTTTGCACGCTTTAAAAGTGGTGATTTTGGCTTGGAAGACGAAGAACGCGAGGGTGCGCCGCCAAAGTTCATGGATACCGAATTGGAGGAATTGCTCGATCAAGATCCGGCTCAAACGCAAGAAGAGGTTGCAAAAACTTTGGGAGTTGATCAATCAACCATTTCCAAACGTTTAAAAGCCATGGGAATGATCCGAAAGGTAGGCCATTGGGTGCCGTATGAATTGAAGCCAAGAGACGTTGAACGCCGTTTTATGGCATGCGAACAACTGCTTCAACGGCACAAAAGAAAGGGTTTTTTGCATCGAATTGTGACTGGCGATGAAAAGTGGGTCCATTACGACAATCCAAAACGTCGGGCAACGTATGGATACCCTGGCCATGCTTCAACATCGACGTCGGCGCAGAATATTCATGGCCTGAAGGTTATGCTGTGTATCTGGTGGGACCAGCTGGGTGTTGTGTATTATGAGCTACTGAAACCGAATGAAACGATTACGGGGGATGTCTACCGACGACAATTGATGCGTTTGAGCCGAGCACTGCGAGAAAAACGGCCGCAATACGCCGATAGACACGACAAAGTTATTTTGCAACATGACAATGCTCGGCCACATGTTGCACAAGTGGTCAAAACATACTTAGAAACGCTCAAATGGGATGTCCTACCCCACCCGCCGTATAGTCCAGACCTTGCGCCATCCGATTACTATCTCTTCCGATCGATGCAACATGGCCTGGCTGACCAGCACTTCCGTAATTACGATGAAGTCAAAAAATGGATCGATTCGTGGATTGCGGCAAAACCGACCGAATTTTTCACAAAGGGAATCCGTGAATTGCCAGAAAGATGGGAAAAAGTAGTAGTAAGCGATGGACAATATTTTGAATATTAAATTTGTAACCATTTTACGTCAATAAAGTTTCAAATTTCGAAAAAAAAACCGCACGAACTTATTGATAGTCCTATTATAAATCAGCGTAATCAGCAGGATATTAAGGAAAAGAGATTATATTCAGTACCTTGGCATTCATACAAAAGATAGGAATTTAAAGTGAAATTATATTCTTAAGCTCGAATCGGACATAAATTATATCCTAGTTCCTTCTCCAGGAAATCATGCTAAAGCATTCATTCTGTTGTACACTACAATGAAACTCTTCTCTAGATGCAACTAATATTTTTACAGATTTCTTCCGCTCAAATTTTTGGTCGCTAAATTTAATGCTTTCTGTTGTGTAAGATGGAATTCGGCAACTGAAGGCATCAACAAAAGTTGATATACACAGACTAACTTCGTATCTTTTTAAAACCTCAAAAACAGCTCTGCTTTGCTCACTTTTATTAAGTTTCAACAAATGCCTTGAACGCGGAGGGTTCATAGATGCCTGCCATGGAAAGTAACAACCATTTATCTAGTATTCCAGACCAATCATAAAATTGTCTAGGGCTTCAAAATTTTTGTGAAATATAAAATTTATTTTGTAGTTAATCATTTAATCTCTGTTTTAAATCATGGAATGTTTTCTGAATATTGTAAATCAGTCTTTGAAAAAAAGCTTAAGTGGGCACTGTTTATACTATCTATAATTTTTAATGACATTTCCAATTGTTTTAATGACGCAATTTTTTTGTACGCTTATGATTTAAAAATGAACTCTGTGATAGCAAGTACAGCAGATTCTATAAATCTTTTGATTTAGAAAATATCGTTGCCTGGCGTAAAAGGGATACATTCAATCTTATTACAAACAAATGTTTTATGCTCCTTATTCTAAATCTTGTTCTCTTACCACACTCCTACTATCTTCCTATCATATTATTGGTTCCAGATTCTCCAATCCAAGTGATATGATTGATTTTTACTCTAAATTTTCTTTTAAATAACATTTAACGTAGTTGGGAAGCCAAATTCTGTATTTGCTTTTATTCGACGCGTTAGTTCGGACTTTGTTTTCTGTTATTTTCGTCTCTTGTGTTCGAAGCTGGAATATTCCATCATTGTTTGGAGGCCATATTAGGCTTGCCATATTAGTGGGCTTGACCGTTTCCAGAAAGCCTGTGCGCGTTATGCTTTTCATTCTTTGAATTTCACTGATCTATTTTCATCCTGTAAAAGCCGGTGCTTGCTCGTTAATCTACTCTCTCCTTCATTTTCAAATTAATATGTGGAGCCATTGACTCGCCATCTCTACTTTGGAAAATTAGTTTCAATATTCCTCAGCGAAGCTTACGAAATCAGGATATTATATTTTATGGTTAGCGACAGTTAGAACTGACTGTGCTTCCAATGCTCCCATTTCCAGAACTGTGAAAGGGCTTAAAATAATAATTTCACGAGTGAGAGAATTTAATTCGCTTTAAAATTATGTTGGTCTAGATTTTTCTTCCACGAAGTATCACTTCGAAATGCTACTAAATGAATTGTTCAATTAGATTCAAGTATTCTCTTACAACCTTTCACTGTAAACTATAAGAAATCTTACATTTTCTGCTATGAAATAAGTAAATTATTATTTAATTTATTTTTGGGGCGGCGCCAGTCAATATAATATCAACGTAATCCAATGACTTCAAAATAAAATTCTTATAAATATAGTCAATGCACCGTGGTACGTTCACAATACAAATATTCATCGTGACCTCAACATTCCTACGGGCAACTCTATGAGGCTCCAGAGGCATGTTAACGAGCAAGCAAGCAAATTTCTCAACACCGCATTTCTAACCCGACGACTCCAGCGAAAGACCATACGATCTTATTGGTTGTTGATATAAAACAAAGATTTGAAAACCTATTAACCCGAATTAAACACCCTACAAATTGTTAAAATCACAATTTAGTGTCAACAACCATTGTATGCCTTTATATATTTAAATGTTTGTAATAAAAAAGTTGAAAAAAATTATTTTTGATTGAATTAAAAAATTAAAATGTTTTAATAGGAATAGAAAATAGAAATATTGCATTATTAGATCCTTAAATAAATAAATGAAAAATAAATTTAGGCTATTT
Source organism: Anastrepha ludens (assembly GCF_028408465.1). Classification (NCBI taxonomy): domain Eukaryota; kingdom Metazoa; phylum Arthropoda; class Insecta; order Diptera; family Tephritidae; genus Anastrepha; species Anastrepha ludens. The sequence continues at coordinate 74,290,440 of NC_071501.1, forward strand.
TTCGGGGACAAGTATACATATTTTATAGTATCCATGGCGTATACTTCATTTCGTAGGAGAAAAGTTGAACTATTCATTTTACGTAGAAGTTTAACTACTCGCAGGAAGAACAAAGTTGAAAGATAATTTTTTTTTTAAACAGCTGAATATATCCTCCTTTAATCAGTTTTTGAAAATTTAGTTCGTTGATATTTAAAAACCTTTAGATAATTGAGTTAATGAGAATGTTAACAACTGTATCTGCAGCATTACTACATATCTATATAAAATCTATAGTCTTACGTGCAAATTAAAGTTTTTCTTAACCCTCCGTTGAGCATTCAGGTCTGCCCAAACTGGCTCTTTCGACTGTGGGCGTGAGTTTCACATATGTTTACTAAAGCTAACGACTTGAGCTGCCACGTAACTTCCTAAGTTTTAATCTTCTATCTGTTTATGGATGTAACCTTTTAAAAAGGATCCCCGAACAAGTCGAAAAAAGACCAGACCCGGGTGTCCAACGGAAGGTTTTACAACGGAGCGTTAATCACTTTTACTATCGCGCGGCATTCGTTCTATAGAGCGGAACAGAATAAAAAAGTTACTTCAAATATTTTACAATTTTTCTTTATAGAACCAATAATAAGAGTGGAACAACTGATGTTTTGCATGATAACTTTCAGGGCGAAACTTTGACACGGAGCAGATAGTAAAATCCAATTCAAAATAATTTTCTTATTTGAATTTAGAAAAAGAAACTTCGACTTGCAAGGTACTGTGCAATTTTCTCACAAATATATTACATATTTTGTAGGTCTGTCCGGCACGTTTAACAGATGGTGGTGTAGCATTGGCCAGCAGTACACATCTGTAAATACCCCCTCCGTACGCGCTCATATTTGTACATGCGTTATACATACACATACGTCGCATGAGTCTTACTGCGCGTCTTTTTAGTGCCTTCTTTGCCATTGTTGCACTAACTGGATTAAAAAATTGATTTTTAATTTTTATGACAGGTTCAGTAGTGCCACGATAGCTGGAAAGTAACCACAGCAGCGTTATTCATTTGAAAGCAACTGCTACTGCACACGCCGCAGACAATATGTGGTTGCTATTGGTTGGCCGTTCCTCGTTGTATCGAGGTTTTCTGTCCACAGCTCAGTGGGTTGAGGTCAATTAGTTGCTTTTGTTAGATTAAAAACAAAATATACGAGTAAACTCGTCGAAGAAATCGTCAACACTTTGGCTACTAATGTCAATAGCAGGTGTTAAATAGCAATTGAAATTCGAGTGTGTCATGGCGTATGAATGACTAGTAGCACTCCACATATGGAATGCTAACCTTTAAATCGTTGCAGTATTTTGTTTAAGGTCATAAGATAAACGTTTGACTTTTATTGTAATAGTGAAATTAAAACTACAAAGTAATAATTCAATTTTGCAAGCATTCACTCCTCATGCCAATATTTTTTTAATATAAATAAAGTGCTTGATTGAACTTTTAGCCCGCCTGAAACTTTGAAAACCTCCGCGTACTTGCCAATATCGTTTTTACGAATTATGCTAAGTTTACATGAAATGGATTTTCTAATGTATAACAGAATTCGCATATGAGACATGGTTTTCTTTGAACAATTGGATAAGCATTTTAGGAGGCAGGCACTGTTGTTTTACCAAACCGATGAACAGGCACTGCATACCTAAATTCTACATAGAAGACAATGCTTGGTTTTTGAAAGACATATAATTGAATTATAGGCAATAAATTTGGTTTCAGCATGACGGTGCCACAACTCATTTTCCATTTTCCGCTAAGGTGAATAAGAAGGGAGAGACCATTATTATGCCTGTGCATTCGAAAACTGTAGATAATATTCGGTAATAGCCTTGAAGGGCTGTTGTTACGAATTAATCAAAACAGTCAACAAATTCGAGCCCACTTTTCGCATTCGACTCCGAAATTTTAGGCTTTAAATTCTTTTTCAAGTATCCTGCTAAAGAGAGATTACAATACCAAATTACTCGGCAGAATACAAAGATCAACCTGTGCAATAATAGTCGGTGCAATCATATCATGTCCTAGGGAGGCCCTCAATAAAAAATATCCCATACATATTCAGAAGACGGCAACCATGAGTGCATTTTGGTTAAATGAAGTGGGTCGCTGGAGAGGAGACTATTATTATCATGCAAGTCTATTACTGCGACAAACTCAGTTAACCTCGGAGAAACCCAACTACATCGTCCCGATGGTAACATTTAATAGGAATTTTGCCACTCTCTTTCCATCTAAGGAGGAATGGAGCAAGGGATTTTTACTAAACAACTTCGACACTTTAGTCTGTACAGATGGCAGTAAAATAGATTGTGGAGTGTGAGCTGGTATATATTGTATTTTCATAGACTTAAAATCGAAAAATCTGTGCGACTCCTTAATACCAGCAGTGCCTTCCAGGCGGAAGTACTGACAATAGAGGAAGCTTGTAGGCTACTCATCGCAGATTTCTCTTTTAAGGGGAATATCGCTATTCTTTCAGATAGCCAAGCTGCAGTCCAGGCATTGGATTCGGCTACATACACCTCTAAGTTGGTGGAACAAAGTAGGAATAGCCTTACCACCTTGAGTGAAAACCATAAAGTTACCTTTATCTGGGTCTCAGGGAAACGGAACATTGAAGGTAACGAAAAAGCAGATGAACTGGCGAAAGGGGGATCTGCCATGAATAATGCTCTTGCAGGATCGGTATTTGCACTATTAGGTGCAGTCAATAATATAATTTCCCTAAAATACCTCCAAATCGCAGATTGTAGATAGAGATTGCAGATTGTAGATGGACGGACACCTGGACACTAACGGCAGTCATAACTGGCTTTGGTCTATCGGAGAACAAGTGGCCATAATGTACATCCTTTACAACATAAACTGTCATAGTTGTAATCAACCGAAGAAAAAGGAGACTAGATTCCATTTCCTCTCTAAATGCTCTGCCCTATAGAAGGACAGAATGTTGCCCCTGGGCAAACCGCTGTCTGGCTTGGATGTCAACAATATAAGAATGTTCTTAAACGTACAGACTGAATATATTCTTGTTGTAATTAACAAGGTGGTAACGAGGATGTGGCAACAAAATGGTGCGGAAGTGCTAGTTCTATTCTCTTTGAATCACCACTTCAACCAACCAACCAATCCTCCTAAAAAATCAGAATCTCATAGGCTAATTCGGCTTTACTTAATTTCTGGAGCTTTTGTATGTATAACTGGTACTAAATTAAAATGAGCTGCCTAACAGAGAACATTCTACAATAAGAATCCGTAAACTTAAAAAAATGCACCCTTTTGCGGCTTTTCGTGTATCGAGCATCAATGCTAATTTAAGCGAGAATTTGTTTGGCATTAATTTAATTCCAATTAAGAAGAGTTCGCTTCAGCGCCTGGAGAAGAGAATTGGGTGTAACGTGTTGAAAGTCAACCCATGACCCATTCTCAAAATATTTTGGCTTTCTCTACATAATGTTTTCAATGAACTTTTGTAAAAAAATTGGGGATATTTTTCAATGGTAATGAATATTATTTTCGATAACAATGAAATCGAAGAACTGCTAAATGGGCAAAACACAAAATGCGCTTGGGGAAGACACATATTTCGAATGGATGAGAACAGAATTGCAAAGGCGATTTTCAATTCTCCCATTTTGAGTAGCAGAAAGTGCGGACAGCCCCCAAGAAGGTGGGTGGATAATGTAGAAGACGATCTGCGTAGCATGAAGATCGTGTTTTATGAGGGGGTCTGCCATTGCCTGCCGAGGGGTGACCGCCATTATAAAAAACTTTTGCTATCATTTGATGTTTCCGGAGATTTAAACGTAGGCACTTCAGACTGGTAGTCACGCAGCAAACTATTCGGCTATTCCATTAAAAAGGAGTACAAAAATATTAAATAAAACTCCAACTCCAAAAAAGTTGTAAAATTCACTGAAAATGAAGCATTAAATGGACGGAATTCAACAGATTTGGAGTATTTTCGAAGCTATTTTTAGACCCCTTTGAGCGTGTAAGTATAAAATGAAAAAGTTCTCAAAACAGAGCTCACATATAAGACAAATGCTTCGATTTAAAAAAGTTTAAAACTCATAACATAGTCTTTGAGTTAGCCGCGTGTATTCACTTTTTCGAAGTTTGCGTAATTTTAATTTAAATAAAATTTAAGCATAAATTACAAATATCCAAATATTTATTATGTGTTAAATAGCAAATTTGTTCACTTTTTCAAACTCACGCCCTACTTATATACGCATTTTTAAGCGGTGCAACGTGGCGTATGAGCAACAACAAGCACACAGTAGCGCAATCAATGAAAAGTAGCTAATTTGTATGAAATACTTCTCACACTGATGAATATTTTCTCACTTGCTACTTTAAGGCGAACTAATAATTGTAACAAGATATTAATTCAAATGAATTAACCAAAAATAAACAAAAACCGCTAAAATAACTTCAAAATTACTTTTACACAAATTAATTTATTTACGAATATCTAATTCACGGAATATGCGTTGTGATTCGTTTTACAACTCAACACTAACTAAATTATACTAAATATATTTTCGCGGTAATATACTTGGGGCGTTCAAAAACAAAAAACAAAAAGAAAAAAATAGAGAGACAGCGTGTCCTTAACAGTAAGCCATTAACATCAACATGGCAACTACAAAAATTCATACACGAAGTAGGTAAATTATATTGAAAGGAGTAGTTAGCAGAATAGGCGCCTCAACACGCTAGTCCAACGCAGGGGTAAAGGCTGGTAGGCGAAGTGGCCGGCAGGCATACGCTAATCGCTTGCTCTGAAATTCCTCACGCTTTATATAATATTACGAATTAGCATAGTTGTTACTTTTGCTTTGTTTTATGCTTTTGTATTTACTTCAGTTACGTTTTATTGCTTTGAGCTCATAAGAATGGTTGACCGATTTATCGTTTGTTCACTGCCAATGTTGCCAGTTTAGAAAAAAATTAGTAATAAGAGATAGTAGTTTTTGGACTGAAACATTTTGTTTCTTTTTGCTTCAAACAAAAAAATTTTAATATGTTGCCTGGTGATCACTTTGAAAATCTGGACTATTAGAAATCATTCGCTCGACCAAACCACAGTAATTTATGGTGTGCCCTACTACGGAGAGTCCCTGACAAGATCGTCGATTTGCGCACTACGGGACTTTTGGATGTCGGATTGTACGTAATGGAATCTTATCAGATCCGATTCGAACTGAAGCGCGTATGAGGCAGGACTGCATCTTATCACGCTTCTTTTCCTGGTCGTCAATGAAATGCTAACTGCTTCAATTGATAATGTAGAAAGAAGAACGCTGTCGTGACTTCCTATTTAAATGAAGCATCTTGAATATTTAGATTTTGTCGATGATATATATGATTAGAGAGTAACGGGAATGTTTAAATAAAACAAAGCAGAGTTAAATTTCGGGCAAATTTATTTTATCTCCTTCAAAATATCACCCGTCTAAAGCAACACACATGTGGCAACGTTTAACCCAGTCTTCCATGCACTTCTGGTCGGCCGTCGAAGGGAAGGCCTTCAACTCCTTCGTCGCATTCTCTTTGATATCCTCTATCGACAGAGATTTCCTTCCAGCATCTCTAAAATGCTTCAAAACGGATAAATAATATTTTTTATTGACTGTCTGGCTCAATGGAAGGTACTCATGGTGCACTACGCCTTGGCAATCGAAGAAAACAGTTAACATTACCTTCCCGGTAATTTTTTATCATAGGGTTATACGGCTTTCTCAGCGCAGATCACACGTGTAAAACAAACTGAACGACCTTGTCAGACACTCTAACACTGCTGGACTCAAAGTGAATGCAAAGAAAGCAATATATTTGGCGTGAGCGACATTTAATATCTTGGAAGCCAACTAACGACAGATGGAGAATGCAAAAGTGCATTGTACAAGGCTGCAGGAAGCAAGAAATGCATTTGGTAATCTTTGGTCCAAACAAATCAGCGAGTGTAGCAAACTTCGACTCCTTATTACAAATGTCTGTCCTTCTTTAAGCTTGTGCAGGTTGGTGTGTATCAGCAGAAACCGTTGAAAAGCTACAAGTTTTTGTAAACCGCAGTCTGAGGTACATCCTGCGGATTTGGTGGGTATCGAGCGCCGGCTTACACCGACGGTGCGAAGGTGAAGATGGCTCTGCACATTTACTACGCAAGGGAGACACGGAGATCACCAAGCACTAGACCGGAATTCCCAGAGTCAGCGAAACCGAGACAGAAACAGGAGCTCATGGCTCCATTGCATCGAAAGTGAAATAAAAGCTGTGTATGAAAACCCGACGTGGAAGCAAGTAAAAGCAAAAGCAGCGAACAGAACGGAGTGGAAAAATTTTGCTTTGGCCCTAAGCTTCGCAACTGAGTTCGAGGAACTATGATGGTGATGAAGACAACGAAATTCTATCCTGATTGAATTATTATTGACTACGTCTTGTTAACTTTATTTTAAGTAATAAATATGAATCAATTTCTTTGTTTTCTATGGACTAATATATGTTTTCTTTTAATGTTGGATATTTTTTTAAAGCCGCGTTGGATTTCATTGCTTTTTATTCTGATCTGGAAGATAATTTCATGGTATTTATGTTTTGAATATGGTATCCGGTATATGCCCTCTCCAGATTTAAAAGATCGATTCGATCAGTCCAATAAATGGATTGATAAACGCGCTGCATGGCATATTGCGGCGTCTTTAATGGAACCAAATGTGTTTGATGTTTAACTGACTCATTTTTGGAAACAAAATGTTAGTCAGCATGACTCGATAGCTCTCCCATTCCCGTAACTGTACTCTCCTTCTTCATTTCGAAAGAAAGAAGGACCGATAATGCCGCCAGTACTCTATGAACTTCACGAACTTAGAAGCGGTGTTGTGGCGTTAAACGATTCACGATGACTTGCCAAACCTCACTGAATAGAAATGGCAACACATTTTGCCATTCTTAGGTGTCATTAGAAAAATGCCGCTATTAGAAAAATGTTCTTCTTTATTTTGGTGTTTCATCAAGATTTGAACCTACGATCTCTCTGAATTCCAAATGGTAGTCACGCACCAATCCATTCGGCTACGGCGGCCGCCTTAGGCTTATCTTAATGCGTACGAGGTTTTTATACTCGGTGACCGTCTATAAAATAGTCTGCTTACAATTTTGATGGAACATTTTAACCCTTTAGTAGCCTCTTTTAACGACCTTTTATTATCGGTATTGTGATAATGGGTTAAAAATGCCCATTTAGGTATGAGTTAGAGGATTAAGATATATTACAAAAAAATTCCTCGTTAAATTCTGCTGCGGAAATCTGTAAACAGAAATTAAATTTTAAGTCGTTTCATAAAAGATAGTTTCGATGAACTAATCGCACTTTTGGTTGTGTTAAAAATACTTTTACAACTTCAACCTCCGTGAAAAAAATTCGACTCTCTGAACTAGTACTGTCTTTCACAAAGTTGGTCTAGGAGACATTCTCTTTAATAATTGATAGCATTTGTTTGTGTTGTGTACAATTTTTTTTTAATTATTGGACTGTATTTTGGGTAAAACTTCAGCCTGAAGACCACTGCGGGTGCAATAGTTGGATAGCCAGAAGCTAAAAGAAGTCCCTACATGTTTGGAATATAGCGAACTACAAAATATTTTCAAAACAATCCGCAACAAAATATTCATTCAGTTCACAAGGGAAAATTGTACCATTATCGAAAATTCCGCACTAAGTTATCGCAAATAAAGAATACTATTCAACCATAATGAATTCATCACATTGATCGCTGAATTATCTCAAAGTCAGTTTCTCACATGGATGATGGATTTTATGGTTTGCTCTTTAACTATGGTGAAAAAGAATATTATGAGGTGAAGTTTGGCTGTCACGTTACTTGGCGATTTGGCAGCCGAAATCCGCACGATTATTTCACACGCTCCTCCAATGAGTCGTTGCTCAGACGGCAACGAAGCGTCAGTGATTTATTTTTTTCGTATATCATCAACACAAACTCAGTTGTTTGGCAAACACACCCAAGTGACGTCAGGCCATCAGCTGATTCAAACCGAATGACGGTCTACTAAAGAGCACACCTCTAAAATCTTTTCACCGTGAGTTTCTCAGTTTAATTACTCTGGTCGGTGACCGCAGAGCCAAATTGGTGCAGTTTACAAAGAACTGCAGAACACAAGATAAAGCTGGGTGCTCGGCTTCTTGATGGCGTAGCACTTGAAAATATAGGTGGAAAATAGAGATAGATACACAGCCGAGAGAGTAAGGGTTTTAGTTATAAAAGCATTTCAGTCCCACGCTACAGGGGCTAGACTTTCGAGACATTCTTCTTGTAAAAAAATTGACATTAGCCCACAAAATAATAGTAACTTACTCTCCTTCTTGATTTTCTTAGACCTTCGAGGCATTCTTCTTGTCAAAAAATTGACATTAGCCAAAAAAAAAAAAAAAAAAAATAATAACTTTGTCCCTATTTGATTTTTCGAGACCCTGTTTTGTCAAAAAATTGACATTAGTCAACTCCTATTTGTGTTGAAAAAAGTCGAATTGATGGTAAATACACTCGTACATAAATATTTACAATTTTTTTTTAAGTAAATAAAACTTTGGTAAGGTTGGTTTTATACCAATTGTACTATATTTTGCAAAATTCTTTTGTTTTCCCATTCTTGGGGTAAAATGTTTGCTGTGTGGCAATACTGCTGGCGTGTCGGTTTTTCTTTGGCTTTCCCCTCTTGCAGTACACACACATACACACCATGACCTTTGAAGCTTTGGTGATTTTTTTGTTGCATTTGAATTTTGTTTTCTTTTCCCATTTACTTGTCTACCATAAATTTAACAGTCATTAATTATTTTGATGGCAATGGCTTACTGTTTATTTCACTTGCCTCTTATTGCCATTTATTATGGGGGTGTTTCCTGCCAAAATGTCATTTGACACGTGCGAAAGGTTGTCTGCAGGTAACTGCATATGGTTGTGTGTCGAAAAGTAATGCCATGCTTGATTGTTTGGCGACTCTGTTGTTTGATGTAGTGTAGTCTGTCATTTTTTAGACGTGCCCACCTCTTTTTTCTTGGCCGTTCAAATGATAAATATTTCACTATATATTTATTTATACATAAACATACAGAGGAGTTTGTGTAAGTGTTTTATATATTTGCCTTTATTGGCACGAAAGCTTGTGCGTGACCTTGAATGTTTTGTACACTGTTGCATGAACGTGCATATGTGTGTTGGTAGGTTGCAATTCATGTACTATAAATACATGGTATTGTACATAGATATGTATACATTTACCTTTGAGCAGGCCGTGCTTTGGCCAGCTTTTGACTTTCTTGGACAAAATTATGTGTGTGTTTTTGTTTGTGTTGGCGCTCTTTTCATTTCTTTTTCCGCCTTGGCAATTGCTATTTAAATTTCGCTTAGTATGATTGCACTTGAACTTGTCAACGACAATAGATAATCGCTAGCCGCTGTCGTAGTAGCTGTCATTATCGTCAAGGTTATGCTAACTGTCGCAATGGGCTTTCTAAAACGGCTTTTAGTTTTTAGTTGAAAGCCAGAAAAGTAAAACAAAAACTAAAGATTTCAAAGCAAGTTTCAGTTTTTACGAAGAAAATGCGCGAATTCCATATACTCGTTTGTAGGTGTGTGAGTCAAGTACATTTTTTATTGTATACGCACACATACCCACATACACCTTTTTTGCCTTTACCATCTGAATATGACACATTCGGCACATTTGCTGGACGGTGTGTGTGAGTGCGTCACGTTTCTATTTGTCTGACTAGCTTTGAGGCTTAGTAACTCTATACTACGCAGTGTATGCGAGTGTGTGTAATATGCATTCGGGGCATGTGTGCATACTTATAGGCGCTTGTGTGCTTTAATAAGCATTTGTTTCTGACATACACGTGGCACTATCATGGAAATTACCTACATGGATACCCTTTTGTTTACTAGAATCTGCGCAATATGCAGTAAATAGCGTTTATACAATATTTTATTATTACAAATACATAGATATATACATATATATTTATATCCACATGTGAATGCGAGTATCTGCTAGCGTACAGTGACCAAAACCTGTAATCAAAACGGGTTACTGAAAACTTTAGAAATACATAACATTTACGTTTGTATATACATAGATTCAATTTATGCAAATGTTTGGTCATGAACACGAAGGTAATAGAAAATTTCGAGCGCATTTCTACCGAACGGAAGCGACATAAAACTATATGATACTCAAACAAAGGGTGCTTACTTTTCAGTACCAAATTACACACGTTTGGGACACTTACCTTCTGCTCAAATATGAACGAGACTTTATCAATAAAACGGTCCGCGGACTGTTATAAGCTTACATGGCAAATTTCAGCGAGATATGTCACATAGTTTGTTTTCTGTGCTACTGTAAACAAGTCAAGCTCGAGTGTGTTCTTCGAATTTAACGATGGAAATTCAAGTTGAACAAAGCATTTGTTTGAAATTTTGTTATTCCAACAAAATTTCGGCTTCAGACGCCTTAAAAATGTTGCACACAACCTATGGGGACTCTGCTCTATCGCGTGCACGTGTTTTCCAGTGGTACAAATCGTTCAAAGAGGACCGTACATCGGTTGAAAACTTGCCTCATCAACGTCGTCCAGCAACATCAGTAAACGACGAAAACATTGGAAAAGTAAAGGAAATTGTGCTTGAAAATCGCACAAATCGCAAAATCGGTTAACGCTGAATATTATTTAGACGTTTTAAAGCGTTTGCGCGAGAACATTCGTCTTGAAAGGAAGGTATTGTGGGACAACAAGTCATGGTTCTTGCATCACGATAATGCACCAGCTCACACATCACGTCTTGTTCGCGATTATTTGAACAAAAATAATGTTAATATCGTTCCGAAAGCACCGTATTCGCCTGATATGGCTCCATGTGACATTTTCCTGTTTCCCAAGCTCAAGTTGCCGCTCCGTGGAAAACATTTTGAGACAATTGAAGTCATAAAAGAGAATTCGAAGAAGGAACTGAAATCCATACCGAAATCGGCCTTCCAGAAATGCTATGATGATTGGAAAAAACGTTGGCATATGTGTATCGCTTCCAATGGTGATTAATTTGAAGGAGATAAAATAAAAATTGAACAATAATTAACCGTTTGTGTTTTATTAAATCAGTCTCATTCATATTTGAGCAGAAGGTATAAATGTTAAAACTTTATTACGATCGATATGAGGGTACGATTTTCTCTTGATCTCTTGATGTTATATAAAGCATTTTTCGTGTGGGGGCTTTTTTGAAGTCGCCGGCTGTCTACTCCAAAAACCTGACACATTGTATGCAAAAATCGTACAAAAGTGAAATTATGGGTAAAATACGCACGAACTTATGGACTGACCTTATAGTTTTGTTTGTACATTTTAACCTTATTCCAGTAGTTATTGTTTGCCCTATAAACTGAATAAGTTTCAACAAAAACACAAGGCTTATTCGACAACAATCCGTAGATTTTGGCACGTTGTCTGTCACAGAATTAAATGTGTTTTTTTTTAAGTCATATTTGAAAAGTGACCCTGATGGGCTATTCTCTTTGCTTCAAGCTTTTATTGCTTTTATTCTGCATAATCAATTTTTCCCTCTACTCTGGAGCTCTTATTAACCATAGGAAACTGGCTTCAATTACACCGATTTTTAAATCTGGTAACTAAAATGATGTTAAAAGTGGATTTTTGTATTGGTTGTAGATGAGAATTAGGTCCACCACGACGATCCTAAATTAAAACAAGAGGCCAGAACCTGGCTCTCCAGATCCCGAAATCGACTAAGAAGATGTTGCCATAAGTTTTTGGAATGCGAAAGGAATTTTGTTTGCACACTGGGAAAACAATAAATTCTGAATATTATTGCAACCTTTTAACCCAGCTGAGGGAAAAAATTCGTAAAAAAAGAAAAATAGAAAAATTGCAATGCACTGTGTCCATTTTAAATTAAAGATCGAATTGTTGGAACATCTACCGTATTCACCAGCTTTACCTCCAAGCGAGCTGCATCTGTTTCTTGACCTAAAAAAATTCATGCGGGAAAAGCGTTTTTCATCAAATGATGCGGTCATAACCGCTGTGGAAGTGTATTTCACAGTCCTCCCAGACTCTCCCTTAAGGGATGAAATTGATAAATTGGAATCTTGTTGGAATAAGTGTATTGATATTCAGGAAGACTATACTAAATACATAATAAAGTGGATTTCAAACCATTAACCTTGTTTTTCTTATCGACCTGAGAAACCCATTGAACAACCATGAGCAGATACGTTTCAAAGTAGCAAACAGTGCTTAGTATGTAGTTACTTTATTACAGCCGATAGCCTTGGTAGCTTGTGCTAAAAAGTTATTTTGTAATTTTAATTATAGATAACAAATAAATAATAATAATACTTTATTACAAACCACCTCAAGTTAGCTTCTTTAACATTTAGTTTGCAAGATTTTTGTAATCATAGACTTAATAAAGAAATGAAATTTACTTACAGTTTGTAGTAAATGTTACGTTTTTTGAAAAACAAATTTTTCTTTTGTGGATTTAGCTAAGTAAAAATACTTAATAAATATTATCTAATATTTTCTAAGAATATGCAGGAGGGCAGGGACTGTAATTAAAATAAAATGTTAGCTTAAAAACTGTTGACACAAATTTTAAACTTATGCCTCAGAATTAGTTGCGCAACACAAACGCTTCGTGCTAACCATGCAGGCTTCACAGGTTTCGAATTCAACTGCATGTAAAATTCACTGCTTTCTTTTTTTCCTTAAACAAATATTTGGCTGAGATATCCATATCTAATTGCATTTAGACGTTTGCAACAATAGGAATCTAACTTCTGCATTAATGCATATGCAGCACGTGTGCCTCCTTTACATCCATATGCATATGCGTAGACTTTATGGTATTCATATATCAACCAGAAATTTAGAAATGTTGGTAAATTTTTTTAACTAATGCACGTTCATTAGTACATCAGAAGGTAGTGAGAGGGGAGTTTAGAATATACTAGCGATATATAAAAGCGAACATTTAAATTTTGTTAATATGTAGCTAAATCTAATATTAATATAATAATGTACATACAGTTACACGAAATTTGTTCAAGTTTATTTTAAAATTATTTTTATTCTTACATGGAACTCTACAATATATTTTCACTTATTCCACGCATACCGTACTTTAATACTCAAATCGCAATTATGGTATAACATTAGCTAAGAAACATATAATAAATTTCATTATTGTTGATATTCTTAAAATTCATATTTAAATATATATGTATCTACTTATACATACGCATATATTCGTAAGGCAATGATCTCATGCTTTCTTGTGGATACATACCTGCATCGTCGTATCCAATATGATATTACAGCGATACCAGCTATGACAATGGCACCCAAGGCACACCAAAAAATGGTCTGAAAAATGAAAAACGGATTCGTGTGTGGTTAAGTCCGAAAGTGAAAAGGGCCAAAACAAAGAAAACAAAATAATTCAGTTATGAAATCTTAAGCTTTCTTATTACTATTATGCTTATATGAAATAATATATTTTTAAGGCCAAGCTTTTTTAAAAATTGTGATGCTGCATGCTTATCGAGGTCTGTAGGTTAATTCAATAATAGTCTTAAGTGAATTTATTATTCAAGAATATTAAGATTTATTGCACCTAAAGCAAGTTTGGTTCAAGTAAAATTCAATACGAATCAAAGGAAGAATTTTATTTTTATTTTTTTATAATTTACATTTTTTATTTATAGTTTACATTTTTGACTTACATTTATACAGTGAATCAAAAAATTATTGGCACACTCGAAAAATCAAAGTTCTCAGTGCAATAAATATTCTTCTAATGAAAGTATAAAAAAATAGAAAATGGTATTTTCTAAATGGCCGCTGTAGCCGAATGGGTTGGTGCGCGATTACCATTCGGAATTCACAGATAGAACGTTGGTTCGAATCTCGGTGAAACCAAATTAATAAAAACATTTTTCTAAAAGCGGTAGCCCCTCGTCAGGCAATGGCAAACCTCCGAGTGTATTTCTGCCATGAGAAAGCTCCTCGTAAAAATATCTGCCGTTCGGAGTCGGCTTGAAACTGTAGGTCCCTCCATTTGTGGAGCAACATCAAGATGCACACCACAAATAGGAGGAGAAGTTTGGCCAAACACCCAAAAAGAGTGTACGCGCCAATTATATATATATATATTTATTTATTACGTATCTGAACAAAGAAAAAATTAATTTCGACTTAGATTTAAAAGCTCAACTTTGATAGGTAAAATAAGGCACAAATTCACATCAAAAGGTAGCGTAATCAACTTGCTTCTTTACAGCTGTAACGCACTAATACTTTGTGGGCCCTCCTTTAAATTGAATAACGACCTGCAAACGTCTCTTCATACTATTTAGTAGATTTGAAGTTTCGGAAAGTGTTATTTTATTCCATTCAGAAATTATCGGCTTTTTTAGAGAATCCTTTGACGTTATGTGGTGAGATCGTATCTTTCGTTCCATAAGATGTCATACATGCCCAATGGGATTTAAGTCCGGCGATCGGGAGGGTGTTTTAAGCTGTGTGCAATGGTATATCAACTACTCTTCCACAAGATAAGACGAGTGTTTTGGGTAATTATCTTGTTGAAATTGCCAAGTTGTTCCATTAAGGCCCAGTTTTTCGACACTTGGACTTAAATTTTTTTTAAGAATGTCGCTATACACATGCTTATCCATTGTCTCATCTACGAATACGAGCTTTCCGACACCAGATGCCGCGAAACACCCCCAAACCATCACATTACTTCCACCATATTTAACTGTTTTGAGCAGGTTGTTCCCTTGAAGCTCTTTATTTGGCTTTCGCCAAAAAGCGTCGGGCTTATTTAAATGCTGTTTAGCAAATTCTACCCTCTTTTTCTTATTTACCTTCGAAATGAAGGAATTGCGTCGATGATACCCAGTCTTATATAGGGTATTCCGAACAGTTTGGGAGTTGAAATTGATTTCAAATGAATTTTGCAGGGTCGCGCACAGTTTTGGATTTTGTGCCACCGCACTATAGGTCAAATTACTACTTTTTGTGTGCAAAATTAATTACAGCTAGAAAGTCGTGATATTCAAACCAAAACAAGTCAGAAATTTACTAGTAAGAATAAATAAAAAAAAAATGGAATTTAACCTATTAACGACCACAAATTAAAATTAACCCTTTTGCAACAACTAATGTAAACGCGACACTTCATTTATTTCAAGTCCAATTCATTTATTTCAAGTTCAAATAAGTTCAAAACTTAGGAAGTGTGGAAGGTTTGCGCTTTTGTAAGCGTCTTTTTAAGAATAGTGCGGAAATTAATGGATTTGAAGTATCAACAACCCAACTAAATACGTCTAACAGACTCTATGCCCTCTTCTTCCATTACTGCTTGAAAAAATTCTCTTTGCATCTCAACAATTCTTTCAGATTGCAACGAAACTTTTACAAGGGTATCTTTTGTCAGTCAAATGGGGTCAAAATTTTATAGGGTTTCCAGAAAGTCAATGTGGAAAATAGCTTGTTTCACTTCAAGGTTATGCAGGCTAATAAGTTATTTCCAAATATAGTAACATAACTATTAAGCGTTTTAATTAAATACATATATTTACTTACATGCCTCTTTATTTTCGATTTTACACTAATGAATTATTTTCAACACAATTCGAGAAACGCGTGCTCAAAGTTCATCAAGCACTACTGAACTCGCAAGCAATTTTTTACGAAAAATTACGTCGATTGACTTTGACGCGTGCCTGTGTAACGGTGTTTTTTATTAAGTGAAAATATTATGCACGCACCTTTGTTTTGAAGTATTTCTAATTACAAAACAACAACAACAAAACTAAAACGGCACTTTCATTCTTACCACTTTTGCACAGCAAAAAAGGGTAATTTCACCTAATGTGCACTTGAACACCACACTTCGCTCCTGTCGTTCGGTTAATTTTTTTCGGCGGCTTGATCTGCTCTCCGGAGCTATTTTGCCAGTATTGCAATAATGCATAACGATGTTTCGACTGCTGGACCATGATTTATCGACAAGCTTGCCAATTTCGCCATAGGATTTTTATTCTAAATTGAGTTTTATCACTAATTGACGTAGTTCTAGGAAAATTTCAGCTCCGTGGCCCATTTTGGTCTATGTCCGTTGAAATCACGATCAAAAGTGATTGCGACCTTATGCCATTCCTAAAACGTACGAATGAGTAAAAATCAAGAGTAAGCAAATAACGGGAGTTTACCGTTACGATGCCAAAAGCATACGCTAACATAATGAATGTGTCAATACTTTTTTGATGTGAATTTGTGCCTTATTTTACCCCTCACGGTTGAGTTTGTAAACCTATGTCGATATTAATTATTTTTTTGTTCAGATACTTAATAAATAAATACATTTAGAAAATCCCGTTCTCTATTTATACATACATTCATTAGAAGAATAGGTATATCACTGAGAACTTTGATTTTTCGAGTGTGCCAATACTTTTTTGATTCACTGTATGTGCACACTTAGGTTAGGTTAGATTAGCCAGGTTGCTTGTCTAAGACATGACACTCGGTGGGGCTAAAGCCCATTGTGATACGTGTATTTGATTTCCATCCCCTAATTAAGTTGCTTAAACCACTTGGATTTTTTTTAAGAAGGTGACTAATCCCTTTAGCGAGGCTTTTGCAAATTTCCCAAGTCTTCAAAGAAATAATAGCCTTGGCATGGCTTCTAAGAAGTGCAGGATATTCACCGACTCAATTTCTTCTTCGTCTCTACAGCTCCTGCAGAAGTCATTATTAGTTACGTCTTTTCTAATGTGCCAATAGTGCGGTGTCTCGTTATAACACTTGTAAGGACACTGGTAGTTGATCTGTTGAATGCAAGCAGACATTTTGTTATTTTAATATTTAGTTTTGGCCAGAGCACCCTGGGATTTCCCCGATATAGTTCGTTTGGAGGAACACTTGTATCCTCTACCACTTGCTAAAGGTCAAGCTTAGTGCCTTTGTTCGCACACTCATCTGCTCTTTTATTTCGCTCCTCTCCAGAGTGGTTGGGAACCCAATAAAATGTGGTGTTGTGTTGTTGAATAAGCAAGATGAACCTTCAGCATTCTTTAGCACATCTTGATTTTATGCGGTCCTAAGACAGTTTGAAACCATTTGCGAAAAAATAATGGATTTCTTTTTCTTCGAAGCAGTAGTTGATTATATCAGTAGTACCTCATGGAATTTTTAGTAAATAGAAATAAATTCTAATAAATTTGATATCAAGCTCTACCTTCTACTCAAATATGAACGAGACGGTATCAATAAAACGGTCCGCGGATGACATATGGCAAAAATAATTTTTTTATTTTTTGGTAGGACTGTTATAAGGTTACATGGCAAATTTCAGCGTGATATGTCACATAGTTTGTTTTCTGTGCTACTGTAAACAAGTCAAGCTCGAGTGTGTTCTTCGAATTCTCTTTTATGACTTCAATTGTGTCAAAATGTACATCTAACCTGAGCTGTTCTATGACCCAAACTGAGATGTGATAAAAAGAAGTTGCTCGCTTATTGAGTAAATAAATGAACCTATTGGAACACATCAGTAAATAATTCAAGTCCTATTTGTGAAATTCTCTTTAGTCTATCAACACCTTGTTAGATGTTAAGGCGGCATTGTTTCTCAATATAATATGTTACATGGTTTTAGGATTGGTTTACTTCCCTTGTGAGGGTGTTAAACTAAATTGTTGCTCAATGCGAAGATGTAAAAGCTATTTTAAAAGCCCACGTGAAAACCAATAGCCAAATTTTTCAGAACTTGACAAAATCCTTATTTAACGAGCTCGCCGAAACTTTTTGTTTATATCTCAAAAAGATATCCAGTTAGTAACAAAGTGTTGCAGACATTTGTGACTTCAGAATGGTTAAATTTTGTGGGTTTATATAGTACCGGAGACATAACGTCTTTTATACGACTTCATACCAGTACCGTTGGTTGGTTAAATGTGTACCGCCAATAATAAACTGTGAACTGCATCATTTAACCAGAGAAATGCAAACCTTTGGCTGCGAAAAAAATAAAATAATAAAAATAAAAAAAAAATCACAACTAATTATTTGTGCCTGCGCTGATGACTCCTTAATATCCAATGCCTGGGGCTCACAGAATTATTTAAGCAGCCGCTTGCTGTCATTATATTATAAATTTCCGCCACTTCAGCATAAATTCGTTTATGCTTGCATGCAAGAATGCCATTTTTCCAGCCAAATGACAACTTTTGGCATGTCACACTCCAAATGAGCTGCCGAAAAATGAAACCACAAAGCAAGCGAACAAGAAAAAAAACAAAGACAAAACAGCAACAAGAACAAAGTTGGCGGCATTTAGGTAGGAATTGCACATTACTCAGAGCGTCACTGTTGTTATCTTTTGGCATTTACTTTTTGATTTCGACTTTCCTCCTTTCAATTGCATTGGCACAAGACCAAGAAGTACAAAGTGAATGCATGACTGGCTGTGTATTTGTTCAGAATAACTGCAAAACCAGACAACATTCAACTGCATGCCAAAAACGAACGTCCAAGTGACGATAGATTTTTATTGTTTTACAATTGTACGAAAAATTATATTTTTTGGCAGCCGGCAACGTAGTTGGAGAGGGGGTGGAATGAGGAATTGTGATAGCGAGAAATTGCATGGGGTTGCCTGCAGTAAATTTCAGCAAAAATGCCGCTGGCCATTATTCTGTGGCATCCAGAACTACTGCTGCTGGCGAAAACCGAAAATCGACACCCAAATGCGGATGAGAATGAATGTGTGTATGTACTTATCCGCACTTGTACATTAATTCAAAACGTGATTGTGGTAACTCGTATGGTACATGGATATTTGCACTCTTATACAGATTAAAATACATGTGCGTACACCACGTCCACTGCCGCAGGCAATAAAAATATGGATGAGTTTACGAGCTTATGCTGCATCGCGCTGACAACTGTGTGACAGTGTTGTATTTTTACAGGCTAAGTCGCTGAATTTTTACACATTTTATTTATAAGTTAATGGTACATTATCCAATAAAATTGGGAAACTTATTGTTGCCATATATTAATAAACTCAACAACTGAAAAAAAGCTTTCACTTTTCTCTGTTATTGGATGTACTTGTATTTGGGTCAATTATGCCGATTCTTATTTCCCATATAGAGAAAGCCGCTGGCTGGGCGAGAAAGGAACATTTTTTATAAAATTTTTTATTTTTTATTTTGTTTCCCTCATTTCTGAGCCAAAGTTACGAATTATTAAACAATTAAATAATTCATGATATTATGTGAAGTATGTGCCGCCGTAGCCGAATGGGTTGGTGCGTGATTGCCATTCGGAATTCACAGAGAGAACGTTGGTTCGAATCTCGGTGAAACACCAAAATTAAGAAAAAACATTTTTCTAATAGCGGTCGCCCCTCGACAGGCAATGGCAAACCTCCGAGTGTATTTCTGCCCTGAAAAAGCTCCTCATAAAAAGATGGAGGAGCTCGGCCAAACACCCAAAGAGGATGTACGCGCCAATTATATATTATATATATATATATGCCTTTGGAAGCTACAATTTTACTCCATCTTTCAGGCAGCATACGGTTTCCACTGACGAAAAATTCGAGTTGTTTTGACTTGGTCCATTCATTGAGCCGGTTTGCGATGCTCTCGTAAGAAGTTAACCGCTTTCCAATAAGAGCTGACTGCATTGAACCTAACAGATTGTAATCCGAAGGTCCAATGTCTAGGAAATACGGCGAGTGGGGCAAGATTTCCTAATTCAGTCCCTCTAAATATTTCTGGACCGATTTAGCAACGTGGGGTCTGGCGTTCTCATACAGCAAAATCAGTTTGTCATGTCTACCGTCTAATTAAGGCCGCTTTTCTTGGAGAGCTCAGAGTTCGATTGAAACGCATTAGCTGTACTCGGTAACGATGTTTAGTGATGAATTCAGATGGTTTAACGAATTCATAGTTCATCTGGTAGGCTCCAACTTTTTCGACGCTTAGGGTTAACATAATGGATCCATTTTCCACGGTCAGTGACGATGTGATGCAGGAAAGCTTTTCTTTTCTACCGTTTAAGAAGCATCTCACACGTCACTCTTCTTCAATTGATGTGTCACCCAGTTCCCATCACGTGCAAAAGTTTACCGACGGTTGATCTGTCAACAACCAACTCTTTAGACATGGGTTCGCCATGCGTCTTCATCCAATATATGTTGTAGTTGAGTATCCTCGAATTTTTTGGTGACCCTTCGCAATCTTTATCACTAACGTCGAAATTGCCACTTTGGAAGCGTCGAAAGCACTCTTTACAAGTTGTATTTGATGAAACGTGATAACCTTAAATATTGATGAATATACGACGCGTTTAAGCTGGACTTTTCTTTAAAAGGTAATAATGAAGCGTGACATCCCACAAATGCTGTTTTTTCGCGACGAACGTAGACATTTTTGAAGTCAGATAACAATTTTTTTTTGTTCAAACATTCCAATTCTTACACAACTTCGTGGCTGTTTTCCTGCAAGCCAAATGTGAACTCTGTTTTTATAGTTCATATACTATCGTACTCTATCTTAATGTATAACTACAAAGCATAATTATGTATTTCGGTATATTAATTTACTGAATCCTTATACTAATTTACTGAACTCTTCAATAATTCAGGAGACCCGGTGTTTCTCCAAATTGAGTTTTTTGAGGTTTTCCGCCAGATTTACTTGAACGAGTCCGTGAGCCGTTATAATAAGTGGCAATATGAATATATTTCTAATTTTTCTGTGCCGCTTGCTGTCAATCCCCAAATCGGAGTATTTGGTGATTTTCTCTGTGCACGTTTTTTGAGTGCTTTTGTTCAATGGAACACCAATGTCTATGACAATCAAACGCGGTGTACTCATTTACTTTATTTACTACAAATATTTTTATTATTCTTGTGGTATTCGTAAGGATTGTTCTGTCGTAATAGAGAGGCATTTTGTTGTCCTCATGCGCTAGTTCTGGAACTTATCTGTAATAGGCTGTTTTCTCACGGAACAAATCACAGGTCGTAGGTGTAAAATTTTTACAACGTCTTGTTGTTTAGTTTAAGTTAAAAATAGTTTGTTAACACAGCACCCAGGCAAAACATGGTTCAGGGTTTCGCCACGGCCGCCTCGTGCATCTATTCGACCTTTCCATAGAAGTAATTT
The DNA here is from genome assembly GCF_028408465.1 of Anastrepha ludens. Taxonomy (NCBI): domain Eukaryota; kingdom Metazoa; phylum Arthropoda; class Insecta; order Diptera; family Tephritidae; genus Anastrepha; species Anastrepha ludens. The sequence continues at coordinate 74,311,780 of NC_071501.1, forward strand.
CAACGTTTCAGGATCAGCTTGTTATGCAGTGCTCCGATGTCAATTGTACCTCTCCCTCCTTCTTTCCTAGACAATGCAAATCTTATCACAGAGTTTTTAGGATGGTGGCATTTATGTTTTGCCATTACTGTTCGCATCATGCATTCCAAGTTATTCACGAAATGACAGGCACTGCAAACGAGTTGTCTTGCAAAGTACGTAGAGGCATCTGTTTTACTCGGTTATAAGCTTTTCCTTCATTTGCATTGCTCGTACATTTTTGTTTTGTCATACCCCAAGGTACTTATAAAATTCGCCCTTTTCCATTTCTTTAATGGTCTACATTTGGAACTTTGCTCTTTACAATTTATATTTTTCGACATTTATTAAATCCTATAGGCGTTCGGATGTCTTTAGAGAAGCTAATTACGCATTTTAGCAATTTTTCCAATTTTTTTCTTTGCCAGCTTATAACTTTAGGTCATCTACATAAAATAGTTAGCTGATTGTAAACTTTCTCACATCGCCATATTTTAACCCATATCCATGGTCCGTTTTCTTAAGTATGTCGCTGACGGCTGCCATACAATCGCAGTACAGTTATAAGCCAAGAGTGTGTAACAGAGTCGGTATCAATCTATGCTGCATACAGGTTTCGATTTTGCTTTTTCACCTGCCCTACAATTACTTGATCTATAATTAGCTGCTCTTTGCAACCCTTTTTATTTTTTCGTAAGTTGCCGTTCGGTTGAGCTTAGTCGTAAATTAAGTTCGATATGCATGATGTAAGGATCTTATAGATTACGATAAACAAGTATGGGCCTATATGCTGCCGGACTGCTGGTTTCTTCGCCTTTATGAATTAAACACGTGGTGCCTAGTGTGAGGAAATTTGGTACTTCTTCAGCGCCTGTGATTATTTTTTATGTTTCATGTTTTATTTTTTTAAATTTATTTTTTATATTTATTTTTTATTTTTATGTGTACGAAGTGTATTAAAAAAATAAGGTGGATTTTCATTTTGCTCCAAAAATATTCATTTATGCATCAATTTCTATTATTTCTCTCTCAAAGTAGTCCCTCTCAGATATAATATTCTTGTGCCAGCGTTTTTTTTTCCAATCCTCGAAGCAGTTCTGGCATGCTCTTTTTGGTATGTCTTTGAGCTCCCTCAGCGATTGAGGTTTTTTCCTTAATCGTCGCAAAACGCCGTCCTTTCATGGGCCTCTTCAATCATGAATATGGTAACGGTGTTGTTTTTGACCAAATAATCTCTCATTTGCAAAGGTGAGTGAGCAGGTGCATTATTATGATGCAAAATCCATGAATTTTTTCCCACAATTCCAGCCTTTTTTTCGTATTGCTTTTTATGTCCTTATTTACCATACGACCTTGTGGTAAGAACTCCTGACGCACTACGCCATGATAATCGAAGAAAACAGTGAGCAAAATCTTGACATTTGATCGAACTTGGCGTGGTTTTCTTGGTCTTGGCACTCCTGGAGTCTTCCATTGGGACGATTCGACATCAGTTATGAGTGATGCTCATGGAACGTTGTTTTTGGTCAAAATTCAGCAATTTTGGAACGAACTTCGCTGCCGCACGCTTCGTGCCCAAAATGTCCGAGAAGATTGCATGGCATGAGCCAACCGATGTGCTGACACCCTCAGAAACATCTCTCATTGTGATTCCATAATAATTTTCTTCGCTTTCTCAAGATTTTCGCCGAGAGCGAGCGTCGCTATTCACATCTCCTCGACTTTATGTGAAAAGCTTGTAAACTTTTTTTTGACTCAGAGTATTCTCACCGTATGCTACTGTCAACATTTCAAGCGTTTTTGAGCACTTAATTCTATTTTTTACACAAAATTTTATATAACTTCTTTTGCGTAGCAAAAAATCACCGAAGACGCAAGACGCTTGTCTTATTTATGCCTCTCACAAAGAAACAAAAAGTGCTATATTGCTAAAACCGTGAACATATCCTTGAAACGAGTGTACCAACATAAAAAAAAAATAATAATCGAAAGTCGAATGCCCTAGATATTTCAAAATTCACCTTATATTTTGAACACACCTCGTATGTGAAGTTTCATTTTAATAAGCCAATTTAGTATCTGTAGTTTTAGTATCTTTACTAGTAAAACAATAAATTCTGAATACTTTTGTAACCTTGTAGACCAACTCGGTTTACAAAAGAAAAAGTTATTTTTCATCTGGACAATGCACTGTGTCACAAGAGCATTCCGACAATGGCTAAAATCCATGAATTAAAGTTCGAATTTTTGGAGCATCCACCGTATTCACCAGATTTGGCCGCTAGAAATCTCGTTGAAACAATGTATTGCTGTTCAGGGAGACTATACCGAATAATAAAGTGTACTTCAAACCATAAAATTGTGTTTTTCTAACGAACGGCAAAACTTATTGAACAACTTAGTATGTAGTATTAATGACTTAGTTTTGTGTGTTTTAAATTATTTAGTTTTAGGTATTTAGTTTAGCGAATTAATATCTATAATCGATTATGTCGGTTCGAGTTGACTGCCTAAACTCTACTCCCATATGCTCTGCTTTTTGCCTCTGTGAGTATCCTTTTCATTTCGGTCGCTGTTTCTCCTATTCTTACTTGTACAGGGAATATTGCTGAGTGACAGTATTTGGCCGGCTATAAACACGGATCGTTCCGACTACGTTATGCCTGTTATTAATTCCATGTTTCTAGTTGATTAAAAATTAATTTTAATAATTCAAAAAAATCCTAATTAAATATTACTAGAGATATTTTTTGCACCACCTCATTTATTGGCAACACTTGCGCGCCTAAGTCAACCAGCCAGCAACCACGAAAACATGAACAAAACATTTGCTGCTGCAGCTGATTGTGGTTACGGTCAATATGTGTACACATTCATGCAGTATCGCTAAGTGTAGGGTCTTTCAAGCCTAAGAGTGATTTTTTTAATGAACAATTCAGCACATATTTTAAATAGGAACTCTTCTGGCTCATTTTAATGGCCGGGAAGAAAGTGAATTGGTTATTTTATGCTTTGTATTAGATGGCGCTATATTGAAGACTTATAACGTTTGCAAACGGCGTCATGCATTACACAAGCAGACAAACAATGGAACGCGTAAAGGCCAAAATAAATATTTCCATCATTCAAAATCCTTTTTTTTATTTAGTAAAAAAGTGATTGACAAACAAACTTAATGATGATTAATTTTGTGCCACCAGGTACCATGAAAGTCGACTCAAATCGTTCCGGTCTTACGACATTACGTTACCGGAACGTCGTGTGTTCAAAAGTATCACGAATTTTGTTTTTTTCAAAAATTATTTACTTTTTCATTAATATCTATTTTGTCCACTTCAAAGTAATCCCCATCAGATATTATGCACTTGTACCAACGTTTTTTCCATTTTTCGAAGCACTTCAAGAAATCTTTTTTTTTTTATCTTGTTCAGCGCCTCCTTCGATGCTGTCTTTATCTCGTCGATCGTAGCGTAGCGTCGTCCTTTCATGGGCCTCTTCAGTTTCGGGAACAAGAAAAAGTCACAGGGGCCCAGATCTGGTGAATACGGTGGCTCTGGCATCATTTGTTGCTATTTTTGGCCAAAAAGTCGCGCACAAGCAACGATGTGTGAGCAGGGGCGTTATCGTGATGCAAGAGCCAATTTTTGTTCGGGACGTTTCTGGCGGATTGCCTCGCACAAATTGCGCATAACTTGCAGGTAATATTCCTTATTGACCGTTTTACCCTGTGGCAAAAACTCATGATGCACAACGCCCCTGCAATCGAAGAAAATGGTAAGCAAAACTTTTACATTCGACAGAGCTTTTTCGGTATTGGTTCGTGCAGCAGCTTCCATTGAGTTGATTGAGCTTTGTTTCCACGTCATAACCATAAACCCACGATTCGTCACCAGTTATGACCCTCTGGAGCAAATTTGGGTCGTCTCCGACAGAGTCCAAGTAATGTTCATGCGATGCTGCTTTTGGTCGAAATTGGGCAGTACGAATTTTGCGGCGACCCGTCTTATGCCCAAATCATTGAAAAAAATCGAATGGCACGATCCAATCGATATGTCTAGGTCCTCAGTAACTTCCCTAATGGTGATTTGACGATTGGCCAATACCATTTTCTTCGCTTCATCAATTTTTTCATCTGTTGTTGAAGTGATCGGGCGTTCGGCCCGCTTTTCGTCGTTCACATCTTCTCGGCCCTCTTAGTACATTTTGTACCACCGATAACCCTTGCTTTGGTTCAAAGTAGCTTCTCCGTACGACACAGTCAACATTCGGAGTGCATCCGCGCACTTAATTTCGTTTTTCACACAAAATGTGATACAGGCTCTTTGATCCGTCTTTTTGAATAGGTAAAATCGAAGATAAGCCGGATCACGTGCAAGGAAAGCAGCTGTCAGCTAATTAACTGAACATTCAAAACGGCCGAACTCGTCGGCATGAGTGAGAGACATGAGTATCAACATATTGCCACAAAAAAATTGAAATTCGAATATACGTAACCTGCGAAAATTCAAAATTCGCGACACTTTTTGAACACACCTCGAATAAGACCAAACATAGCCATAATTGGGTTAAATGTAGTAGATGCATAGGTCCACCATATTTGTAATAGATTTTAATTATTTTTCTAAGACTTTCTAATGCATTTGTCTCTCGAATGCATTTTAGTAAATTGTGGGATTTCTGCTGAGCCTTCCTGAAAAAACCAAAAAAAATTCTCAAGAAAGGATTGTGAGCTCGAAAAACCCTGTACATACGTGTGCATATAAACACAGAGCACAGTAGAGAACTTTAAAGCTCGCGGTTATTCGCGTGGTTGAGTATGTATGGCTGAGTGTACCCACGCTGCCACTGCATGCAAATTGTTTACTCTCACGTATAGCATTTGCTGATTTGTATTTTGCATATTTATTTTATTTAGTTGTTTTTGTTTTCGCTCGCTCATTTGCGAATTTATTCTGCATACAAATGTATTATTACCGAATAAAAGTAGAATGCAATTCAATTTAATTCCGATTACAATTTTTGCCAATATATTGAAAATTCTGAATGGTTTAGTTTGTAAGCTCGAGCAGTTTACGCTTAAAGCAAATAGGTTTAACTAAAATGTGTTGAATATTTTTGCGTAAAAAATTTCTGATGGTGTTCTTGACAAAATTATACTCGAAAGGGATTTGACGGCAAGCGAAGTGAATGGTGAATAGCTGCATTGGTTATTTAGGAATGGGCTTGAATTAGAACTAAACAAATTTATCGAAATGTTCTGCCTTCTAAGCACTAAGCTTATTAATATAGATTGAAAATAGCTGTTGTACCTAAATGGTTTTGTGCATGACTACCATTCGGTAGTAGCCAGGTTCGAAACCCACTGTGTACATGAAACACCAAAAGTACTAATAGAGTGTAACAATGCACTCAAGAAACGGGCCACTCATAATCAGGTCTCACTGATTTGGGTACGAGGACCTGAGGGACACATAGGAAACGACAAGACAGACTTTTACCAAAAAAGGGGTAGAAGGGCTATTTATTGGATTAACCCCATTTTTCGACTTTAACAAAAATAATATAAAACAGGAAAACAAAAAATGGATCCAAACAAAAACCAGGGAATACTGGAACGGCCTTAATCACTCCAAAAAGGTTTTGAACTTCAATGCCAACAGAGAAAAATCTGTTCTAATTCTAGGTCACTAACACTTACAGGACACTTTGCTTGTAATAAACACTCTAACATAAGACGGTTATCTAGTACAAGATCATGCAGAGTCTATGCAACACTTAATTACGAACTGTGAGACATTAGGCCACTGGAGACACAGAATCCTGGGCTCGTACCTACTAGAGGAGGAAGACCCACAATTGCAACCTTCTAAGGAGCTCGTTCGATTCCGCGGTATACTAAATAATTATAATTAGGTAATTAGGGGCGCACAATAGATCAATCTGGTCGCAGTGCATAAAGGCGTCAGCCTAACCCGTACAACCATTACCATTATCAACACCAAAAGATGGAAAAGGTTGTTTCTAAGAGCGGTCGCCCATTGAAAGGCAATGACAAACCTCAGAATGTATGCCATAAAGAAGCTCCTCATAAAAAAACAGATCTTGTTCGGAGGGGGTATGAATCTCTAGAACTCCATTTTTGGAAGGACATCAAGACGCACACCATGAACAGGAGGAGGAGCTTGACCAAACACCCTATTATATAAATCCATATAGGTAAGCGCAGCCTTAGCATACTGATTTCTATTACAACGGGCACTACCTTATAGGCTGATGCGACGTGACTTCTGAAGAAACTGTTTAAACGAAGAAAAGTAAGAGACGATTCCACATCTTCTGTGACACTGTCCTGCTCTATCTAGTCGAAGGTTCACCACTTTTGGCAGACAATTTTTTTTAGTGAATTGGAAGATCTCAGCATTGTGAAAAAGGGATCTCCTAACATTTTAGAAAAGTGCAGACTGGTTTTCGGAGAGATAAGGGCAAGGACAAAGATGCCCACGAGGCATCACAAAAAACTATGATCCGGAGTGTGTCCCATAGTGGATAACCATTATGCTGCCGTTGAGACTGATCTAAGCTTTGGAGTACTTATTTTTTATATTTATTAAGTTTTCTTTGCGACTTTGTGAATAATGTTTAAAACTAACGAGCCACAATGCCTTGCATAAAACAAATTAGTATTAGGATACTCTACTTAAATAGTAGTAGTAGTTCGTAGAGTTCTTATCGAGACTTATTTAAACAAAAAACAATGAATATATCAATAAGCTAATCAATTATTTATTCGCATTTGGTGTTTACAACCGCTTCCCACCTTTCGTCCAACTTGTTGATGCCGTTACACCAAAAATCAACTGATCTGGTGTCAAAAAAGTTGTTAAGCCAATTTTTAAGGCCCTCTGTGTTATAGAAGGTAAGGCCCTTCATACGGTTTGACAGGGAGCAGAAAAGATGGTCAGAACAGGGAGCAGAGGAGCAGGCCTGGCGTTGTTGTGAAGGAGTGTGGTTTGACCTTATCGATTAGGTCTTTCAGTCGAATAGCTTCATTCACGCGGTGTAGCTGGGCAATTCTTTTCGAGCATTTCCCTGTGTACCATGCCCTCCCAGTCCCACCAAAAACATATCATGATGTTTTTTGGATGAAGATCCGACTTGAGTCTCGGCTTTGGCGTACCTCCTGGAGCTACCCACTTTCTGCTTTGTATTATATTGTTGTATAGGTACCATTTCCAATCTTTCATGTCGTTTCGGTACAAAAGACGCGGCTGACGACCGCGTGTTGCTCGATGGCGGGCGAGATTTCGAGAAGCAATTTGAGGCGACTTTCTTTGGTTTTTTCGTTGAGCTCGTGAGACACCCAAGCTCCCAAGTTTTTGGTAGATCCCATTGAATGAAGGTGATTGCGAATAGTTTTATGATCGCAGTTCATTTTTGCCGCCAATTCACGACTGGTTTGGTGGCCTTTTTCCTTCAAAAGTGATTTGAGATGATCTTCATCGAATTCAGAAGGCCTTCAACTGTGGCATGTTTTATCGGCGTCAAAGCCATTTTTGAATTTTGCAAACCATTTTCGAGCTGTAGTCTCGCCTATGACACCCCCTTCTTCACACACGTCGCAAATGAGTCGGGCTGCTTCGGCAGCTTTTCAACCACGATAAAAAGCAAAGAAGAGCTGGTGTCAAAAAAGTGGATTTTTGCCTCCTGAGTAGTCGATTTCTAAGCCTCAGAACTAATAAAAAATTAAATACAATTAACATAATTTTGTAGACCAGAGAGGGTTCTATCGAATGAATACTTACTCTTTTCCAAATAGCAAATAAAAGTTAAAAACGCTATAAACTTAATCACTAACCAGTTTTTTTATGTGCAATGAACTTCTTAACAAAAAATTCAGACAGAAATTCTGAAGTCGTTTATACACATATATTGTTTTATATCCCTTCTACCGGAGTCCATTGCCAAAACCGTGTTATTTTTTTTGTGTTGTACAGTGTAATACAAATGATTTTTTTTAATAATATTACTTACAATCCAATAGTGTGTTTCAGCACGTTCTCTCACATTAACTTTCATTTCACGTTAATATCGTGTGTCACAGAGTTAATCTGGAAAGATAATAAAATAAATAATAACAAATTAAATTCGTGTCTGTTACAAATTTTTACATGCTTTAAATATAAGAATTTGTTGCTTAATTAAAATTTATGCCACTACGGCTTCGTAAGGAACTTATAAAGATAAAGATATCGTAACACATCGTTTGTTTTTTTAGCCGCATGAGAGCTATCGATATTGAGAACCATGGTTTGACAGTTGAGAATATTAAACTGTGTTCAAATTTCTGTCAGTAAGGGTTGGAAAATTATCATGAAACGCATGAAAGTGTTGAAGAAGACGCCGCAATATCGATATTCTCAACTTTCCGTCCTTTGACGTTCGACTATGTGTAAAATTTTACTTGGGGATCTTGGCCTATCAAATTCAGCTCGTGCAGGAATTGAAGCCTAATGACCATCGCTTGCTTTGCTTTTTTGCTGATTAGGCTCATTTAGATTTATTATTCAGATTTATTGGTCAAAGTAGTCAAGAATTGGACTGGTCCTATGGACCATGTAACTTTTACCCACGTTGGGCATAGGTATGCCGGTTATGGCACTCAAAAAATAAATGCCATGAAGTTAGCTACTCGATTCTAACAATATTTCTATTTTGTGATATAACGTTCTAAAGCTCTTAAAAAACCCACTATACGTGCTTGCATTGCATATTTTGTAGCTATAACCAATTTACTTTAAAGCAGCTGTACTTATACATGCATGTGTACGTTGTTGTAGGTGAGTGGGTTTCTGCATGACTACAATTCGGTGAGTTCCGGCCCGACGTCCGTTGTGGGAATGAAACTTCAAAGGCAGCTAAATTTGTATCCAACGGCTGCTCTTGCTGGGCTTGGCAGGCAATGACAAGTCACCGAGTGTATTTGTGCAACATAGAAGCTTCACATAAAAATTATCTGTCACACGCTGGTGACATAAAAATGTACGGAAATTCAAGTTTAGGAACAAATAAGAGGTATGCTCCACAAACCGACTAAAAGTTTTGATACCATCAACTGAATGGAGCGTATTCCACTCAAGGCAATGTTTCATTGATCGAAACAAGTGGCAAGGAGAATGGGGAATCATTGGGCTGTGCGACAGGCTAGGTAATAATCCCGGTCGCTATGTCCTAAGTAGGTTTTAACGGCTTGCGCAAGGTGTGTTCGAGCCTTGATGAAAAGTCAAATAGCATATCTGGATACCCAACCCGATAGTTTCTGGTTCCAAGAACACTTCAAATCAATGAATTTTGGTTAAAACCGTTACCGATTAATAATTTTACTCAGTTTAACCTAGCAGCTCACAACATACCACACTCTTTTGGTCCCATCAGATACACCAATTCACCTTCGAATCATGAATATTCTGCTTTGGAGTCGATGCGTTGAGTTGGTCTGGGCTCACATATGATTTTCTATATTTTCGGTTTTCAAAAAAATTTTTCGTACCAAGTAACGATCCGCTGTTCTCCATAAGCCGCATACAGCATTCAGCGATTTTCCTGTTTTTTTAAATGAAAACCTCCGGCTAATGGGATTTTGTAGGCAGAAAAGTTGACATAAGTAGTTGGAGGTTAAAAAAATATGATTAAATGGGGTTTAAATAACCTAACGATGACGCTTTAACATATTATTGCCTGAACTCTTATAATTCTAATGGTCCATTGGAAGGGCCCAGGTAACTGGACTCCTGCCTGGAGAATCAGTAAGCCAATCACCGACCAATCTTAATTTGAGGCCCAATTCGAATTGAATAAATATAAGTATATTGGTCACGAAAACTGTCGACTACTTTTTAAATTTTTTCGATACTTTAAAAACAAAAAAAATGTTTTAAACTTAATTAAAAAAAACTTGACTAAGACAAAGAATCAAGCAATAGTGGGGGTGGGATGTATAACCAAGATAATCAAAGATTCGTGCGTCATGAAACATTAAAAAAAATTTAAGCTTTAAAGTTAAACTTTCATCTGATGTGACGCAAATATTAACTTACTTATTTAATGATCTAAAAATGCAGCATTTTTTACAGACTATGAAAAATATATACATTTTCTTACAGTCTACAGAGAAATAATATTAGAGAATACTTAGAATCTAGTTTAGCAATTCATTTAGTAACATTTTGAAGTGGTACTTTGTGAAAGAAAAATCTAGGCCAATATTATTGCAAACCGATTTAATTCTTTCTCAGTCCTAGAAATTGGAGCATGCGAAGCATAATTAGTTCATACCATCGCTAATCAGAAAATATCATGATAACGTAAACTTCGCTGAAGAATATCGAAATTATCAGATCGTAAACGAAAGTGAGGGACAGAAAAGTACTTCTAATATCCGACTTTTATAAGAAGGAGTGGAGCCAGTGAAATGAAAAGGCAAAGCGTAATGGAAAAATATGTTCAAACCTACTTATATGACAAAAATAAAAAGGTCTATAAATAAGGTGGCCTATTCCAGCATTGAACGTACAAGAGAAATGTCATTAAAAACAATTATAAAAAGTAGGGATTCAGTACACTTCCTTGGGGTATACCAGAGGACGAAGTAAAAGAAATTAATGACGCACCATCTACATTAACAACACATTTCCGAGGAGAGATGGAATTTAATCCATTTTAAAAGAGTGGAATGAAATGATTTATATTTATTTTATGTATTGTTATAAAAAACTAAATTTTGGCAGTACCAGCCTACGTAGATCGGATTATATTTTGTGTAAATATCTGTGTTATATATGCTGCCATATTCTTCCAATAAAAGTTGCCTAGAGTTTATTAAGTAGAAAAACGTTACAATATTTATGTTATAGCACAATTTTCAGAATAGGGTGTAAACCTTAATTCTACATCATTATATTTATATATTTATTATATTTTATCATATTGAGTAGTCGAAAAAGTCTTTTCGTATTTTGTCAATAGATGTCGTTGGAGTCATCTATACCAAGTGCTACCAATCACATTGTGTCATATCATATGGTGTTAGAAAGGTGACATTTTAAGCTTCATTTAACAAAAAAAAAATAAATTCGGAAAAGTTGAAAAAAAGTTATAGCTGTTCAAAAATGAGTGAAAATAATGAAGAAATTCGCTATATAAAAAAGGGAAGAATGCCACGCAAGCCATCAATGAAATTTCTGAAGTTTACGGAGACGAAGCTATATCAGTTCGTGTAGCACAACAATGGTTCGCTCGCTTCCGTTCTGGAAATTTCGATGTGAAAGATGCACCTCGTCGCTCCGGGCGACCTATCGTTGAAAAAGTCGATGAAATTATGGAAAAGATTGAAATGGTTTTGAACCATTTAAAAAAGACTGGTTACAAAAAGAAGCTCATGAATGGTCTGTGAAAAATTTAATGGACCGAATTAACATCTGCGATTCTTTGCTGAAACGAAATGAAATCGAACCATTTCTGAAGCGAATGGTAACAGGAGACGAAAAGTGGATCAAATACGACAATAATGTGCGAAAAAGATCATGGTGCAAGGGTGGTTAAGCTCAACAAATGGTCGCAAAGCCAGGATTGATGCCTCGAAAGGTTATGCTATGTGTTTGGTGGGATTGGAAAGGAATCATCCACTATGAGCTGCTCCAGCCTGCTCGAACGATTGATTCTACACTTTACTGTCAACAATTGATGAGATTGAAGCAAGCAATAAAAAAAAAATGGCCAGAACTGATCAGCAGAAAGGGCGTCGTCTTTCATTAGAACAACGCTAGGCCCCACACATCTTTGATTAGAAATACGAAAAGACTTTTTCGACTACCCTATATATTAAGATTTTTTCGAAGGAAACAACTACACACTGCTTTACATCTTACAGGCTAGTGTTAGTAGATTTGCAAGTTTTTAATATGCGAATGTGTGATATTACTCCACGGACGGGCATATAATATTATTGGCTAAAATATATATATAAATACTTGTAAATTATTAGTTTGTTTTCATTGCTTATGCCTGAGCGGTTATTTATTATTTATATTACGTGATCGCAAAAATACACTTTTTTTTATCAAAAATCACCCCAAGATATCGTACGGTATTGGCCCATGGGATATCAGAACTACCAAATTTCAAACTTAAATTATTTTTCTAGTAAACAAGATAGCTTCAATGTTTACTTTTATTTTCCAAGTACTGAAATAGTCTGGCAGGTTTTGTATCGCATCCTGAAGTTTAGTTACGGTTTCATTACCGAACCCATTCGAATAAAATAAGTCAATGTCGTCAGCATTTGAACAATTGGCCAATTTGGGTAAATCAGGCAATAAATAATGCACAGTAAAGGACCTGCCTAACATAATTTTCTAAAAAGCTATTGATGAAAGCATATTTACCTAACAAAAGGGCTCTGTATAATTTAGAGGTATATCATATGAAGTCTTCTTTCGAAAGTATGATTTTCGACTTAGGCTATTACACCTTTTATTTGGTGCTCGGCCGTGCTCCTGTTGCCATTTGTGGGGTGTGTCTTGACGTTTTTTTACAATTATAGGAAACTGCGGTTTTATGCCGTATACTAAAAACTTTCTCCCACACAAGCCAACACTTTTCCGTACACGGCGTATACGCAACATTTTCGGGTATATGACTTTTACTGCTGACATTGAAAATGTAATCACTGAATTATATGCCTAACGAATTCCAAATGTTGTCCTCGAGAAAAAAGAAAACACAAGAACCATAAAACCATGTATACACGAATTATGGTGTGAATAATAATGAAACCAAGTGCAATGAAGATGGAAAAAAAACACACAAAAAAAGCTAAATATACACAAACCACTACCAAGAAATCAAAACAAAAAATTTACATGCAAATTGTTGTATATACGTATAATGTATATTGTTGTTGTTGTACGTACATGTATAAAAGCGTTTCAAGGTATGCGTGTGCATTTGTTCGTACACGAAAGTGTAGGCGAATTTCGGTGCTGCACTGGCTGGTGTTTTGCTACTTACAAGCTTTGCAAAGGCCGATTTTGGACTTTATTGGAATTATATGTGCATATCTACATATATACTTGTTATCCACAATATGATAATAAATATTTTTTGTTTTTACTGACAACATTGTTGTTTTATCTGCTATTTAGAGTCGAGTTATTGTTATTGTACTGGTCGTCGCCAATGAACTCTGGCAATTTGAGGGCATCAAGGCTTGGCGTCAGCAACTCTATTGGTCTTTACATTGTCTCGAAGTTGTGTTTTTGAGTGTCACTTAAAGTTAGTTCATGTGCGTGTTATGAAAAAATTTGAGTTCATTTCGAGTTAGTTCGTAAGTGGTTTAAGTGTCAGAAGGCGGAGATGAGTTGAAGAAATGAAGTGGTGATAAGAATAAAAGTTCATCAAGGTTACAATGCACAACTTACTCATAGCTTAAAGTATATAAAAGAATGGCGATACTTCAATAACTATTCTGCATATTTTAAAGCGATTATTCGCTATAAATTTTTTGATCATCATTTTACTGCGTTCATCTTTCAATCTAAGATTTTCTTGGTCACACTTACTTCGCCGATTAAACAACGTCATTTGCACATCAAAGACCCAAAATTTAATTTTCATTACAAAAGTTGGAGAAATTGTAATATTTGACAGCATTACTCGAGGCAGAAAAAAAGAATCAAAAAAAAGAAGTAAAACTCACAAATACTCAAGTTAGTGGCAAATAAAAAATTGAGGATGATGAGAAAAGCGACATCATAAAAATAAATTTTTCAGCAGAAATTCGCAAGTAGTGGAATATGAAAGTGATGCAATACCGAGACAGGCAAGTTGTGTAGGAGTAAAATTTGCGGTTATAAATCGTGTCAAGGCAGTTGGGCAGCTGAAGTTGAAAAATCACAAATTTCACAGATAATAAGGAAGTGAATGCTCGATTCAGTTGGGTGGAAAGAGGCGTATGAATTTGCAAGTACAGAGACAAAATATGAAAAATATTGGGATAAGAAAGGGTATTGAGGTTTTTGCATACTAATGCGAATCATTGAAATGAAATTGAGTTGTAGGAAACTTAGATGGAAAAGTGTGAATGTAAAATAAATATTTATCATCAGTGAACAAACTAATTTTGTACTGACTACACATAAACCTACTAAGAAAAACAATATTTCATATTTTGTGAGAAAACGAGGTGATAATTTCAATAATTCCATTAAGTTTTTCAAGAGCTTGACTGATTGGTGCTTTGATAGCATAATTGGATTTAGCTGTAAATAAGTAGATTAAGCTAGTACAACGCCGGTTCCTAGTAGAGATATTGAGAGGTATTCTACTTGGGTGAAATAAATGGCTTCCCATGTGAGAGCCCACTTCGACAAAGTATCAAATTTGTCCATAGTGATGCCATACAGAGGAAAAACAGAGGGGGAAAAATCGAACAGGGGGAGGAAAGGACCTTCTTCTTTCAACTTCCTAGGTTGATGACCAAATGTTGACTAATTACACTGATGAAATTGACCAGCTGCTTGATATTTAAACCCGCAATATCCGCAGATGTTGCAAAAAAGTGAGACCCCGATGAGAGCAGGGCGGCTGAGAAGAAGGGGCTGAAATGATTCCATTTCATCCAGATTTTGCTGAAAGGACTTGAAGCATCCCAAGTTTCATCGCATGGACACCTAGCAGACAATGCCCGCTAAGGAGACACATCAAATTCGAGATCTGTGGCTTTGTTAGCCTTAGAAGTTTCTTCGTGCGCCCCCAATTTATTCGTGGTCAGAAGAATCTCGCGATTTTGCACGTTTACGCACAAACCCAAAGCTCGCTGAGTTGACTCGAGGCATATCTTTCCAGGAGCAGACTATAGGTTCTTAAAGGAGCCCCACTTCACTCATTTCGTCCTGAAAATGTTTCGAGGGTCTTTTGCATATTCAGCTCATAGCCAGTAGATCTCCGCTATGTCACTGTGAGCTTACCTAATATAGAAACATTCTGATCCACTGGAAGACACTCACTACAGTGAGCTTGTTGGGAAGATCCTCGCGAGCTTTGCTATTTAGAGCATGGAGTTTTGTTTTGCATTTTCCAAATTCATATCATCTCAAAAATTTTGTATCAAAATTTCAAGCAGAAGCTAAATTAAAAAGTCATGAATATTTGAGCGCTTGTTGGTCCAAGTCGCGTCTAAAACAAAGTATCCAATTGTTTTTAGAGAACATCGGTTTGTAGGCTCTTGGTGCTACAAAAAATTGAAAATTAAAAAAAGGATTGCCAAGGATACCTCAAGAAACATCTCCTTTAACAAATGCATTTGCATTATTTTTTCATTCCGGTTTTATTTATTTTATATTTTTATTTCAGGTGATTCAGTTGTATGAAGCCAAAGAACTTTTTTCGAGGCACCTCTGGGAGATTCATTGCCGCTCGCTCAACTTTTAATGTATTGCAATTAAAAATATATTTAATGTTCCACTATTATATGGAAATTATTTGAATAAACTTCTAATCTAAATAATCTTAAAACATACCTCGTTTTAATCGAGTTAACTTAACCTCTCCCTTTAATAAAACGGACTAATTTCACTTTCATTTTTTTAAGACAGAACAGAATTTAATGTGCACCGCAAAAACTGTTTTCTATGGCGTCTGCGGATATGCACTGCCACTCGCTTAATTTTCAACATTATGAAAAATTTACCACGTAAGCAAAAAACTAAACGGTACCAAATAGAGATGCCAATTCTGGAATAGCGAAATCCTGGAATGAATATTTTCCACTAGTATTGACATCGTTCCTATCAAACAAAGTGTTTGAGGGAGCCGTATCAGGCAACATTTTAAAAGTGAATGTATTTTTGTGTAGATTAAAGTTAACTATTGCAATTTTAGGGCAAGTAAAGAGTTCAAAGCCTTCATACACACACTATGTTTTTTTAAGGCCGGCGGGCCAATTAAAAGGTCAAAAAAATCGATTTTTTTTTTCCTGAAATCAATAGCTTAGATATTCAAGAACATGAGACACAAATTTTCAGAGTTAAATTCCAAGTATTTGCAGAGCTACAGAGCCGAGCGTAGTGCGGCGTCGAGCAACCGTGCGCTTATTGTTGTAGTGTATTGTTTCTGTGTACGTCTCTGTAAGTGTTTGTTTCTCCTCTTTTCATTTTCACGATTTTACCTAATTTATGTACACGATTGCAAAAAAACTAAACGCGCTATCCATTTCATTCAAAATGCGTTATCTTCAGTATTGTTTTCTCTTCTATGTGAACTAAAAAAAACATCCAAAAACTTTTTTTAAGCGACTTTTTTACCCAGTTGAAGAGTTTTTTTTTTCCTTGAAAAACCACTTTTTTTTTCTACCTTCCCCAAAAATTCGAATTTTACGTGTTTCTCCCAATTTTCTTAGTTCACATCGAAGATAATTACATCAGAATTAATGATCTTTTTTTTTTTTTTGTTTTCAGATGAAAATTGCAAGTTGTATCTTGTACAGAAGTTGGATACTTCAGTGGCAAGGCGCTCTGGGAATCTATTGATAACTCGGCTTACAATATATTGTTGGAGATTGTACACATTTTTTTTTTTAGTTCAAATATATATTAAACTATCCCCAAAACTTCATTTGGCTAATTGTTTTTTTTCTCATCTTACAACGCTTCGCGAAAACTACTGAATTTAGGACATCTAATTGGCCCGCCGGCCTTAAGTATTCATTTACCAACGAGCAATTTGTGGAGAATTCCAGAATGCTATTCTCAGTACATACTGAAATAATATTTTTCAGTGATGTGCTACTTCAATTACGCATTACTTTTTAATAAATTGTTTTTGTTTTTAGATACCAACATATGTTTGTATTTGAAAGTCTCCCATGAAATTAGATTTTAGCTTTTCTAAGAGAGGACTCAAATGACCTTCGGATAGATGCAAAATATTTAGAGATATTTCTTAAATTACGGCATCTAATTGCCGTGATTTTGTAATATGATTATTTATAGTAAAGTAAATAAATAAATAAATAAAATAATAACACAAAAAAGTTGTACTGAAAAATTTTGGACTCATACTATAGTGTATTTATACATTTGCTGCTATGGACACATAAATAAAGAGTTTTCCAATAAGAGGTGTTATTTTGATATTCAAAGAAAAATTCTATTTTTGAATATAGATGATCGGAAGTTTATTTCATTATAAAGAGAAAGGTATGCAGTTAATAGTGGAAAATAACATCAGGCAAATGACCAACACGGCCAAGCTTACA
Source organism: Anastrepha ludens (assembly GCF_028408465.1). Lineage (NCBI taxonomy): Eukaryota > Metazoa > Arthropoda > Insecta > Diptera > Tephritidae > Anastrepha > Anastrepha ludens. Next base: position 74,329,109 of record NC_071501.1, read on the forward strand.
GGACAATATCCTTTTTATGTAATTTATCATAACCGAATTGCAAAGTGGCTGCCCTATGTTTTCGATATCCTCACGAATTCCATCTATGAGGTCTTGAATCGACCCTGGGCTTTACATTTATGCAAAATATATACCGCTTATTTTAAATAAATCAGAATCATACGTTTTATTTTTTGCATTTATGTGTGATATACAAAAAACAGCAAAAAAAAAAAGAACAGCACTAGCTCACGAGCCTCAGCTGATTTTTTCAATAAACTAGAATTAATTATGATATTAGCTGGGTCCTATGTCTAAAATAGGAATATATGTATATACATATAGGCAAATAATGCTTAAAATAACTCGAAAATATTGTCTTCATGAAGCTAATTGGAAGGTGACTCATCAAAGCTCAGTTCTTTGGCGGCCGTAGTAGCAGAAAAAGGACACTCTTATCAAAAAGACATATTAAAACTCGTCTTACGTTTTAAAAGCCTGCAAACCTAATCATTTGAATTTTTTTGAAACCGAGATAAATATAATGGGTCTAGATGGAAAAACTTTTGTATATCGTCCGAGTCGCCGTCAGGCGTTTAATTTCAGGTTTACACAAACCTGTGTCGGAATCATCATGTCTGGTGAGGGTTTTTTCTGCCACGGCGTTGAATCGATGGTGCGCGTAAATTGTAAAGTTAGCCCATTTCAGAAATTGGATAATCTTCAGAATAAATGGAAGCTCTTTATGAGCAAATGTACAATAACTAAACTGGACATTTATGAAAAGCAATGATCCGAAGCCCACTACCACTAAGGGAATGAAGCAATGGCTTCATAAAGGCACTGAAAGGTCTGCACAGAGTACCGACCTCAATGCTATAAAAAATTTATTGAATGATGTCAAAATGAAAATATCAAGTAAACATTTTACATTTTTTTCTAATTATTAGGATTTTCACGAATTCATTAAACGTGTTACTCGATCACAAAGCAAAGATGTCAACATCCTGTGGATAGTATTGATGCGTGGAATACAGATGTGAAGAATTTATTAAAAATGGTGGATAAAGCACAAAATGCTAGTATGGTAAAATATATTTTAGCGTAAAAAAATGATTTGATTAATCGTTTTCTTAAGCTTTATTTCAAGATGCTGCTATTAATGTTTCTCAGTTGTTTTCGGTATTAGCGAAGTTTTCGCCAGTTAAAAGAAATATAGAATTTAAAATGTTTTAGTTCTTTTCTAAATATTGAAATGTACTATTTTTAACACAGAATTGTGCGTTAGTACAAGGCGTACTGGTTTGTACAAAGTAGCGCAAAATCAATCACCCGGAGGGCTTATAATTTTTGCAAACGGCGTCGTACGTCAATCATATTTGACACTTGTGAACTAGACAGCGGCAGTAAACACACATACAAAAAGTAGAGCTCGTAAAGGTCAAAACAAAGATTTAGATCTCTATAATTTTTTTTTATTTAGCAGAAGAGTTATTTGAAAACAAAATGGGATGATAAATTTGGCACCACCTTGCAGGACAAATATTGGCAACGGAGGGATATTCTGCAGAAATCCTCCTTAAGTAAAAATCTAATCCAACAAATGTTTTAGCATGATTTGTCTGTTCCGGCATCTGCAATAAAACTTCAATATTTGCAAATGCAAGTGTTTTGACACCATGTATGTGTATTATAAACTGTGTTTAGAACTTCCTCTTTTATTTTTTTACGCTTGAAATTTGTTTTTTTATAATTGAAGTAACTTACAATAACTCGAAGTTATAGAGTTTTTTGGTGGAATATTTCACTTCCACAGTTAGAAATTAAATTTATGATTATGTACATAAGAGATGCTTCAACTAATCTTTGTATTACTGCGAAATCTGAGTAAAGGTTAAATAAAGCCAAAAAATTAACTGCCTCACAGCAATTACACTCCCGTCGTGCTTCTAACCGGCAGTCACTAATGACAGCCTGAACTCAATTATTTATGCTCGAAAATACAAATTATTTAAATTCCAGCCGTCCAAAAGTTTTTAAGTAAGCTTCAACGTATTCAAATATTTTTAAAAATATTTCCATTGGATCACCTCTGGCCTAAGTCAACTAACTTGCAATCAACCAATCGCAAAATCCTGCGCATATGATTTGTTTTTTTAAATAAATTAACATTATTTTCCGTAAACTACACGTATATTATATAAATTTTAATATTCTTAAAAATGTAAATTAAGTTCACTTTCAAAACCCGTTCCTTTCACAACTCATTTAAATAGTACATGAAAATGTAAAATAAAAAAGTCTAAAGAACTAAGTAAGTACAAAAAAATAAAATTATAATTTTCCATAATACCTCCCACTTTGATACTTTTAAACTTCTTCGTCTAACTGTTGGCATACTTCTACGAAAGTTGAAAAGTTTTCCAAAAAATTTCGTATCTTGTTATCAAATATCAACAGATGTGCGAGTAACTGTGGCAGCTGCTATGTAAGCAGTAGGTACGTAATTTTGCTGGCGATATGAAGCCAAACACTCGAGTGGCAGAATGTTCATTAAAGCAAAAGCGTTTGGCTTAATTGTTGGCATAGCAAATCGAAATTTATAGAAGCTGCGAAAAAACTTTAAGGAACTGAAGCCAGAAGAGTATGCAAAAATTAAATTTATGCGAGTGTGAGTATTTGTAGCTCAGTAAAATATATTTGTGTGTATATGTCTGCACCCAACGGCAAAAAATATTATCGACTGCGCAACAGACTTAAAATACTTGTCATTTAGTGACTTAAAAAATTCAGTACTTCGAATAAAAATAGTATAATTTGTAGCTCGCACTATTTTTTTTGCAAGTGTATGAAGTCATTCTTTTAATTGAATTTATTTTTTACTTTTGAGATCATCAAAACAGATGAGTTTATTATTAAGTCAGATTCTTGTACTCTGGAATTGCAAAGGGTGTCATTTTAATGTTTTTCATGTTATATTTTTTCAAAAGAAAATCATAATATTAAGACTCATAAGCTCATGACCATATCAATAGTCAAGTTTGATGCATTTGAGCTTCTAAGTTGCTACATAGCAAACTTTTACAAAGGCTTTTCTGACCGACGGCTGCGGTAGGTGAATGGGTTTGCGCTTGAGTAACATTCGGTGGAGCCCGCTTTCTAGACCTACTGCGGGTATGAAACACTAAATGATACAAACGATTTTTTCAATAGTATAGTTCAACTCCGGGGCCCGGCACTCGTAGCATTATCAATTAAAAAAGGGCATAAATTTAGTTTGGAAAATTCAAAATAAAAAATGTCTGAAAATAATACAAAATTAAGAATCAATTTACTTTTGCTCGATATGACCACCTTTTACCTTCACTATGGCCTTTAGATGGTCCAGAAACGAATCGCAAGCTGCCCGAATGCTTTTTTGCAGCGCCTCGAGACTGGTGAATCTTTTAGTTGGGACCTTGCTCTCCAAAATCGCCCAAAGAGAATAATACATCGGACTCGCGTTTGGTGAATTTGAGAGTCATTGTGTGGACGTTATGAAGTTCGGAACGTTGCTTTATCAAGCTATTCTTGGTCCACTCGAGCTTTGTGAGACGGTGCCGAGTCCTGTTGAAACGTCCATGATCTGCCACCGAAATATTTGTCTGCCCACCAACTTCCAGAATATTTTCCCATTAATATTTCCCATTAACGTTCACGCCAAGCTCGATAAAAACGATTGGAGAGCACTCATCTACAGTTACAACGGCCCAAACCATTACCTGTGGTGGGTGTTGCTTCCTGGTGGCCAATCGACGACTCAAATTCTCGTATGAACGGTTGGTCAAATAAACTCTATCGTTCTGGGAGTTTACGAATTGCTCAATTTGAAAAATATTCTCACCAGAAAGCACCATGTTTGGAAATTGACAGCTTTCGGCCAAGCGAAGCAACTCCTTCGCTCTCTCTAGTCTGACTTGTTGCTGCTTTGGTGTGAGATCACGCGCCTTTTGGATCTTGTAAGGCGTGACTGTGAAATCATTCTTCAGTATCCATTACAGATTTTCTTTTTTCGCTTCATTTTAGCCAACTAATAGACAGTTGAAGCCCGTGCATCATCATTCTGAAGTTTGTAACACTTCAAGTGCCGGACCCTGAAGTTGCAGCTCGGCAAGCAATGGCGAACATATGAATGATTTTCTGCATTGAAACAGCTTCTCATAAAAAATACGAGTCTGACTTAAAAAATGCGACCATTCGTTATATGAAAAAAAAACAACAAATTGTCCCAAATCAATTGGCCAACTTCAAGTGTGGACAAAACTACCTTCATCAAAAAGTTTCCGGAAAACCGCTAGGTGACGCTCTAAGTTAATTGATTTGGGTTCTGTTTTTGTTTTTAGGTTGCCACATGTGCTACAAATTAACCATCAGAGCTGGAGAGTTGGCAGAGGGCTTGAATATCTCTTATGACTCCATTCAGGATATTTTAGTTAGTGATTTGGGTTTGCTGTTTTGATGTGTTGCTGTAAAGTTGGTCCCAGTTGGGTGGGCCCTGAATTTCATGCAAATAAGGTACCGTTTTGATATCGACAAACACAGGATTTCCAAGGCGGAATAAGACCCATTACACGAATCATTACTAGAGACGAGACGTTGGCTTACGCGTTCAACAAGCAATCCAGTAGTTTTCATTGCATTGTGCACCACGATTTTTTGTCAAAAGGTCAGACAGTTAATAAGGACAATTATTTGGGTGTTTAAAGACGCTTACAAGAAGCAATTTGCCAAAAAGTATTTGTGGGAAAGTACTATGTGGATTTTGCACCTTGACAACGAACCTTCGCCATCGCTATTCGTGAATTTTTGATCAAGAATGAAACGAATACTATCCAACAGCGATCAAATTCACCTGATATGGCTCCTTGCGATTTTTCGATTGAAAGATATGTTAAGAGAAACCTCTGTAAGGTAACACAATGCGCCTTTGAGGTCATCGAGTCAACTTTTTTAGAGCAGCCTGTCTCATTTAACGTTATTTTAAATTTTTTTTTAATTTTGCTAAGGATTTGTGTGACAAATAATATGAAAGGAAGAAATTATTTTTTTATCGAGTCGACAACTTTTTTTTTGCACACTTTTACAGGAAAGTACAGCAAAGGCAGCGACAATTTGTTATTTATTTTTTCCAGAAATAAGCAAATGCTCGCATTTGAAGTGGCAGATTCAGGGACATATCTAAGCGTATATACTACGTATTTTTTACCTGAATAAATTAATGTAAATAAAGTTGTATTTTCCACTTAGGGACTTTTGTGTATTAAGTGCAATTTCACGGGTTTGTTTATGTACACTAGGGTGCACCAGTACGCATAAAAAAAGAATACAAAGCAAGGGGTAGTGTTTTCCTAGTGGAATGATGTAAATTATTGTATTTTAAGCCAACCTTAAAAATATATCGTAAAAATATTCAGCTTTACGAGAGCTGTACCGATTTGGAAGTACCTAAAAAACCAATTTTTTTTTATTTCGTTAATAACACTGTTGAATATTTTTATGTAAGGCTTTAAGTTCAAACAATTCTAGCATATGAGGTGACTTTGTGGAAAAAATATTTTTAAAGATTAATTTGATTTATAGAAAACTCGATTTTAGGAGGTATTTTTAAATCGGTTGAGCACACATAATACTTAGTATTTTTCCGAAATATTTTGACAGATGTCTTAAAATATAATAAATTTTATAATTTCATTGGAATAGCCACAACTGTTTTGGATGAGACGCCCTCATGTATATTAGATACATACATTTTTGCCATAAAGAGCAGTAACAGATGACAGCGGCATCAACAGCCGTTTGCTCGTTCTGTTTTTTATTGTTATTTTTCGTGCTCATTGTTGTTGTTAGCGAAAGGGCTTAAACAGTTTGTTACGAGTACAAATGTTATTTATTATTTGTTTTTATGGCAGCCAGCTGGCGTTTCCATTTAAGTTGAGCGAGTAAGTGAAATGATTTTTGAAAATAAACAGAAGTCTGCTTACAAGTACATATTTAAGCTAGCATAAGTAGGTGTGATAAAGTTTGTAATTTTCATACATATTAACTACACCTAACGACTTGCGCACTGAGCTAAATTTGTTTTGTGTAAAATTTCTCATAATTCAGCTGTAAGTAATTTGTGCATTTGCGATTTTATGACAGCACTTAAATACACATGCAAGGGTATATGACAGGAAACACATAAACATATACATATACATATTCATATACATGAATACATGAATACACACATACATATAAGTAGTATTTGGAGCTTAAAGGATATATGAATTCCTATGAGAAAGTAATTAATTCGATTATTTGAGTTATTTTAATGCCCAGGTAATTAATAAGAGGGAAATTTCCAGAAACCCTCTGCAACATAATGCAAAATGCTTTGAACGATGTAAGCCGGTGGGCTGCATCGAGTGGGCTTGGGATAAATACCAACAAAACAGAAATAATCATGTTTACCAGAAAATACAGGATACCTGCGCTAAACCCCTCTACCCTTGAGGGTATCACACTGTCAATTAGAGAAGAGGCAAGCTACCTAGGACTAGTATTAGAGAGGAAGCTCTCGTGGAAACATACGATTAATGATGGAGTAAATAAAGCAGCCACAGCACTCTATACATGCAAAAGGATTTTGGGGCAAAATGGGGCCTAACCCCCTAAAGTAGTTCACTGGCTATATACGTATGGTAAGGCCTATCATGACATACGGTGTCTTAGTCTGGTGGCCAACACTCGAGAAAAGAACAACAATAAAACGCCCAGAAAGTACCCCTAGTCTCTGAATAAGCGGGACACTAAAGACTACGCCCACGGCAGCGATGAATGTCATGCTGCACTTATTACCTATTGAGACCTACAGCAAACAGCTGTCGGTGAAGTCGGCACTTAGGTTAAGAGAATCTTCTAACTCAGCCAATAACAGAAGAGGTCACACAAGAATACTAGACGAATACCGCATCCTGCATCAAACGACAGACTTTTGTAGCTCAGTGAGACAATGGGATAATAGACAATAGAAGCGGAATCAGCATCTATACTGATGGTTCCAAGCTAAATGATCAAGTAGGCCGAGGCCTTCATTCTGAAGGAATGAATGCCAACATCTCATTCCGGTTACCGGATCACTGCAGTGTATGATATTTCAAGCTGAAATATTGGCTATCAGGTAAGACCTGCTAGCTCTAAATAAAAGTGTCCTTACAACAAAAGATATAAACATATATTCAGATAGCCAATCGGCCCTGAAAGCTTTAAAATCGCCTAATATTAACTCAAGAACAGCAAAAAAAATGTATCGAAGCTTTAACAGAACTATCACAGCACTTTGTAATAAGCCAGCTCTGGCTGCCGGGCCATAGAGACATAGAAGGAAATTGCAAAGCAGATGAACTAGCGAGATTGGGTACCACATTACCGATCCAACCAGATAAGGCGAACATACCTATACCTTTAGCAACTTGAAAGATGCTTATAGATAAACACACTATCAGTGCTGCCAACAGGCTATGGTCTCAGTCCCTGACCTGTGAAACTAGTAGAATGACGTGGCCGCAACGGAACATGGGCCGCCCAAGCCGACTGTTGAAACTAAACAGGAAAAACATGAGAAATCTTCTCGGGGTCCTAACAGGGCATTGTCTGATTGGCAGGCATGCCAGTAGACTGGGAGCGCCCTATAACGACTATTGCAGAAGCTGTAACGACATTGAAGAAGAAGAGAGTATAGAACACTTTCTATGCGGGTACATGGCTCTGGATAGAAGAAGGTTCAATATTTTAGGAAAAAGCTCCCTGAATAACTTGGCAGAAGTAGCCAATATAAAAATAACAAACCTTGCTAGATATATCAAAGCCACAGGTTGGTTCAATGAGGTCGATGTAGAGTGAGGAGAGGGGACAGGCCCGGTGGTATCACAATAGGCTCTACAGCAGGCCTAGGTGTGTCAAACGACAACCACTATACCTACCCTACCCTAACGCCCAGGTATGACATACAAATGCGCGGCTCATAAGCTTTAACACTACTGACTTCTGTACTAAATATGTCAATGTAAACTATTTTCCAGATACTCGTAGTTTAGGTATTTATATATTGACACTAGGCAACAATTTTGTGGTCATTGCCTGAGGTCGGAATGAAAATAATTTTAGATCAAAGCACAAGATGGCGCAAAATTAATAATCCAAAGTTTTTGAATAATTGTCGTACTAAATAAAAAAAAGTGATTTTGAGTTATGAAAGTCTTTATTTTGAGTGTCAAATATGACTGACCTACGACGCCATTTGCAGAAATCACAAATCTTACGATAAGGTGAATAATTTTGTGCCCTGTACTGCGACCATATAGTAAAGCCCCAAAAACTTTTGAGATACTAAGCTAATTTTTTTTTGTTTAAATCAATTATTTTTTAATTTATGTACCTGAGCATTTAGCGAAAAAGGAAAAAATGGTTAAATTACTAATCTGAGCAAAATACCTAGTTGAGATAAGGATGAAAAGGAATTTCCTCGGAATAGTTTCGTATAAGCTATTAGCTCGATTAATATAGGGTCGTTTTGCAACTTTTTTTGGTAAAGTTTAAAAAACAATGCATATATGAAATCACTGGAGGGTTAACAGGTTCTGGGAAATTATTTCTCTGACAATTTCAATAGGAGTCTGCTCAGACAGAATTTGCATAAGAAGAAGGCGGAAGTCTAAAAATATAAACTAATATTGCAAATAAACACACCGTTCCCCGTAAGATATGCATCACTTTTTACTGCTTCTTTCATAGGCATTTACGTTGTGAATGCTGGCTGTGTAATTTGTAGGCACTTAGAATAGAAAGATTCCAAGTGATGCAAGTATTTTCGTTTATATCGACAAAAACTTTTACAGATGGGTTTATTGAGTATAATAAAAAGTAAACTGAATAAATTTTGGAATCTTTCTGAGATTTATTCAGTGCTGAAAATAGAGATCTTGGTATAGAGTTTTTTTAAGTGAAATATTTTCGGTTCTTTATTCAATAATTTCTTTTTCTTTTTGGTTCTTTATTCATTTATTTTCATTATGATTTAATTTTTTCCTTATTCATTTATTTTCGTTCTCATTTTAATTTCTGGCCCTTTTTCATTCATTTTTCTATATTTTTTTAATTTTTAGAATACATTTTTTTTTTTTTAATTAAAAGTATTAAAAGTGTTTTTGATATTGTCATCAATTCTGAATAAATTTTAAAACCATTATGAGATTTATTCTGTGCTGAAAATTTTGTTTTTTTAAGTGAAATACTTTGCATTCTTTTCAACAATTTTGTGATATATATTTTTGTAATCTTATAGGAAAAAACATCCATAAAAAATATTTTTTAAAATGTTTTTGTTCTAAATTGTTGGAAAACTAATTTTTTTTGTAATTCTTGGAAAACGCTCTCGTTCAAATTTATTGACTGTTTTATTGAAAATTTTGGTACATAATTTTTAAACTGAGCTATTTAATATTTGAACTTTTAGTTTTTGGTTTTTGAATTTTTAGAGTAAATTTACTTTAGAGTAATCATACTTTTTAAAAATTTCTTTCAGGTATCAGTTTCAGATATCAGTGAAACATAGCCTAAGATATGGACTTTTTTAAAGTGAAGTACATTTCGTTCTTTTTAACAATTTTATAATTTTTTGTAACTTTATAGGAAAAAACATACCTAAAAATTTTAGAATTTTGTTTTTAATTAATTTTTGTTTAGTTTTTGGAAAATACTCTCATTCAGAGAAAAAAAAATTGTATAGAGTTGTTTAAAGTTATTGTAAAATATTTTCGGTTCCTTTTAACATTTTCATAATTTTATTTTATTTTTAGAATAAATTATATATTTTAAAAATTTCGTTTGGAAAAGTCAGTAAAAAATACTGTTCTTGTAGTTTCAGGCGTTAATGAAACATAGCCTAAGCTATTAATGAAAAAAAAAAATTAAGTAAAAAGTCAAAGGGGTGCGTGGGTCTGTTTCTCAAAAATGGCAAAAAAATTTTTTTTACAAAAATTTTAATTCGTTTATTTCAGAAATTTTTTTTGTTACAATAATTATAATAATTTTATAAAACAAAAAAATGGTTTTTAATTATATTCGGTCCATAAGAATTGAAAAAAAAAATTATAAAATTTAATTATACATACTTTTTAAAAATTTCTTTTGGACATATTAGTGCAAAATACTGCTTTAGCAATAGTTTCATAGTAATCCAGTTTCATACTAATCTAGTAATAGTCTGAACTAATAATAAGAGAAATAATTAAAAAGTTTTACGGGTAAAAATGGCAGAAAAATTTATTTTCCAAATTTCTTTTTCATATTTTTTTGCTTACTTATTTCCCATATGTTTTTTTGATATGCTTTTTAAGGCCGGCGGGCCAATTAGATGTCCTAAATTCAGTAGTTTTCGCGAAGCGTTGTAGGATGAGAAAAAAAAACAATTAGCCAAATAAAGTTTTGGGGATAGTTTAATATATATTTGAACTAAAAAAAAAAATTTGTACAATCTCCAACAATATATTGTAAGCCGAGTTATCAATAGATTCCCAGAGCGCCTTGCCACTGAAGTATCCAACTTCTGTACAAGATACAACTTGCAATTTTCATCTGAAAACAAAAAAAAAAAGATTATTAATTTTGATGTAATTATCTTCGATGTGAACTAAGAAAATTGGGAGAAACACGTAAAATTCGAATTTTTGGGGAAGGTAGAAAAAAAAGTGGTTTTTCAAGGAAAAAAAAACTCTTCAACTGGGTAAAAAAGTCGCTTAAAAAAAGTTTTTGGATGTTTTTTTTAGTTCACATAGAAGAGAAAACAATACTGAAGATAACGCATTTTGAATGAAATGGATAGCTCGTTTAGTTTTTTTGCAATCGTGTACATAAATTAGGTAAAATCGTGAAAATGAAAAGCCGAGAAAACGCGCTTCAAACTACAACAATAAGCGCACGGTTGCTCGACGCCGCACTACGCTCGGCTCTGTAGCTCTGCAAATACTTGGAATTTAACTCTGAAAATTTGTGACTCATGTTCTTGAATATCTAAGCTATTGATTTCAGGAAAAAAAATCGGTTTTTTTGACCTTTTCATTGGCCCGCCGGCCTTAAAAGATTGTGTTTTTAAATTACAATATATTTGGTAAAACAAATATCGAAATATCTGAAGATATTCCATTTTAAATAATTCTATACCAAAATTTTAAACTTTGAATAAATTTCAAAGTAATAAATTTTATTTTGGTCTCGATGGGTGATATGCAAAATTGCATTACAACTGAAGGCAAACTCAGATATTTGACACTAATTACATCAAACTGCAAAAAAAAATTACGTGGGAGTTTTTTAGTTGATTCAGATACTGACTTCGACGGTACACGAAAAACAGAAGGTGGTGCCAAAAGCCATTACTTTTGAAAATCGCTACTTTGTTTGTTCGCGATTTTGACAACCGAGTACAGCCAACAAACAAAAAGTAGGTAGTAGTAGTACTCAAGATGCGAGTACTGTTCGTGCTCCAGTTCAGGGATACATTGAAGTATTTGAAAGCTGAGAGCACCCAGGTGGCATAGTCTAGTTTTCGAGCGAGCTGGACAGCAGCATAGGAGATGCTCCCGGGTTTCTTTTGTATCCGGCTCATTTTTCTTATTTTTATTTGTACATATATTCGCAACACTGGCGTCGGTAGATTCAAATAGCGATGATTGCATTGGGGGTGACTCTGGCCCTGAACGACCACCGTTGAAAAAATGTTATTAGTATGAACGATTAAGCTTTTATGATTCTAAGCTATTAAACAAAAAATTAGAACTTTTATTATAACTGAACTAATTTTCTAAAAAAGCAAAACAGATATTTTTGTAGGGAACCTGTGTAAATTTGGACGCAAAAAAGAGTCGTAACAAGTAATTACAAATATAATTTTAAAATGAATTCAGTTATAAATACAACAAAATTTTGCTTGATAATGCAAAGAGTTTTGGTGGCTGATGGAAGCGTTGCGCCCCCAACATAGCTTTTAGACTGTGTTATCAGACATGCGAACGTTGATTTCTAGTGAATATATTTTCATTTCTCTACTAAATTTCCATTTACACTTCCAAGATATCGACATGGAAATGCTTTCATTCACTTTATTTCATTTGCAAAATTTCCATTAAAACTACACCAACTCAGCATAGTTTCTTGGTATTATCTAATAAATGCACACAGAATTTTCTCTTTCACAGCAACCTATTTCGCATAAAGTAGCCTTAAGTGCTAGTTATAAGAAAATTATGCCTTCGATTGTACTACAGTAAGCGAGCACCTACTCCTGGCGCCCGTAGGTATGTAAAGAATAGCTTGAGTGCTAGCTGGCATTGCGCGTTGGTATGAAAATATGTGTATTGTTGCGAAAATAATAAAGAGAATAATAGCAAAAGTATTTGCAATACCATTAGATTATTTAATATTTTTTATTATTTTACACTGGATGCTATCGTAATTCTATTCTCACATTTTAGTGTGTGCATTGTACTCGTAAGTAAGAAAGCTTAGTGCGTTGAGTAGCTAAGAAAGGAATGCGGGCATTTTACTGTCATTTGAATGCATTTTACGCAAATGAGTATGAATATATGCACATATCAGTTTTAATAAAAGGTAAGTTGCAATGCCAAATGAATGCAATGAATAAAACCAAGACGCACGCCACAAATAGAAGGAAGAGCTCAGCCAAACAGCCAAAAAGGGCCAATTGTATACATATAGGTATACTTATATAAGTTGTAATGCAATTTATTTTCTCCTCACTAAAAAATGCATTATTTTTTTATTCTATTGAAACACTCATGAAAAAATTGATTTCAGCATACAGCCTCCGTAAGCTGTTTGGCCAAATTTGTGTTTCAATTAATGGTATAAAAATGAATTTTATTAGAAGTTTTCTCATGGCAAAAATGCACTTGAGGGGGCTTTCCAGGTTTTACCCACAATGGATTTCCACATCGGGACCTAAAACATAATAACACACTGATGAGCTCGGTTGCATCGGCCGTAGGGATGACGATTGTGTGATGTTTATCGATCCCGATATTTAGGTTTTTCAAACAACTTACCGATCACAAATCTACGCAGAGTGAAGTCTTTAACTTTAATACATAATGCATACAATACATGATCCATACAGGTAAACTAAAAGATAGCGCCATAAAATATGTTGTTTTGATTAATTCAATTTGTCCATCAGAAAAGTAAAAAAAAATAATATTAAATTTTCACATATACAATGTGAAAGTTTTGAAATTCCAAGTTTTTGGACATGTTTTCCAGGAAGAAGGATCACTAGGAAGAAAGGCACTTCGTCGGGGATTTCGCTCAAGTCGCTTCTTCACTTTTTGAACCATTTCACGTAACGTTGCAGTCTTTTGATGACCACCTCCATTACGTTTCGCGAGGCTACCAGTATCATCCAGTATCATTGTAACGAGTAATTGAGCGATAAACACACACTTTATTTACTTTAAGGTGCTCGAGCTCACGAAGAATCGTTATTTGTGGCGTGCGTCTTGTTTCATAAATGGAGGGACCTACAGTTTCAAGCCGACTCCGAGGAGCTTTTTCATAGCAGAAATACACCTGTTATTAGAAAAATGTTTTTCCCCACTTTGGTGTTTCACCGAGATTCGAACCTACGTTCTCTCTGATTTCCGAATGGTAGTCACGCACCAACCCATTTGGCTACGGCGGTCGCTGTACACTACAGCTCCGAAATAAGAGCTTGATGTATAGCATTTCATAGTAGAAGCTTCTCTGTCGATCCATACACACCGTTAACGCGTTAATTTCTGTGCCACTCATAGGCACTTCTTTTCGTATCCACCTTTAGTCAAGTGGTTCCAAAGAATTTTTGTTCAATAGTTATTATATGTAGCTTCTGGGAAATCGTAAAAATACTTACGAGTACATTATGGTTCAACTCAATCGGGTTATTCTAATGATATTTTAGAAAATTGCCTTTCAGTGCGCATTGTTTACATCCAATTTACCGGAACAGAATCCACAAAATCAAAATTGCGCGTGACGGTATAAGAACCATAAATATTGGGCCCATTTTCGCTCATGTGAATTGCGTTTTCGCTTTTGCGAAGATAATCTGGAAAAGTAAGGCGTATTTTCACTTTGTCGGTGCTCATCTAATTCCATCTCTTGTAACCTGAATCCATTTATAAATCGAGAGATATCGACTACTGAAACCATTTTTTGGAAGAATTATGAATTTCCATTTGCTTCAACTTATATCTATGTACTTATATAGTCGTCCCATTGTCCTCCATTAAAAATATCCCAACAAATCGCTTATTGCAGGAAAGTCATATTTACATGAACAAATAATTTTCTGTTATTTTTTATATCCTTCTTTTGCCCGAGCCAAAAAAATCGAAATTTCCGATATGTTGAAACGGAATGGAACGTAATTGGGGTTAGTAAAATTCTTCATTGCACTTAAAGTCGAGAGAGATGATTTAAAGGAAAAGTAGAGTCAGGTGGAGTGTGCATTCATTACTGCTCCGCAAAATTTACAGATTTTTTAAAAAATCTTTGCAGTTGATTGAGGGAAAATGAATGCCCATTCTCATTACATCCCACCCAAAAATATACTATCTAAGTCTGTTGAAAGTTAGAAAGAGCGGCGCTCATTCTCAACACATCTGACGCAAAAATCTACTTCCTAGAGCGCACTCCACTATCCTCAGTCTCAAAGCAAGATGTACTCAGTTTATGAGTTCTGCTTCGTAGTTAGTTAGTTAGTTTTATCAGAGCTTATAGTCTAAGAAGTAATGTTGATATCATCGCTAGTTCTTTTGTCAGGATGCCCTAGGCTGGTTTCAAGATGCCAGTACTGAACCAGTTGTTTTCAAGAGCTTTATTAGTGAAAACCTTGATAAATACGACGGTATCAGCTTTGCTTAACCCTAAATTTGGTTCCGGTCCAATTGGACACTCCAATGAACGGCAATTCACCATCTCATCAGCCTGTCTGTTGTGTTGAACGCCATAGTACGCAGAAACCTATATATGTGAGTTCAAGCGTACTTCATCATTTTATTTCGATAAGATAATGTTTTTTTGTTTTGTCAACAGATTGTTTATTTATTTAGTCTAACTTATTTATTTTTTTCCTTTAACTCCAATTGGAGCATAGGGCGTCGTTCTCATTTTTTATTAAATCTGCTTATAAATAAAACCTTAAAATAGCTTTTAAAATTCCGAGTCCAGAGTCCACGCTTTTAGCTCAAATCTTTTGATCGACCCATTTTGGGCAAATGCCGATTTTTAAAAGCCTGGTAGATCTCATAAAGCATAAAACTTTTGCCAAAGAGTTTTGATAATTTAGTAATTTTGTGATGTATTTTGGTCTGCTGTTCTCTACTTCAGCTTCGATCATCAGTATTTGCAGTTCTCTATGAATACCATAACTGTGGCATATTTTTTTGGATTGGTAATGATGCACTTTTAACCTAGTTTGGATGTGCATAACTTTTTTGGATTAAATCAATATGAAATAATTAATATGAGTGTAAATATTTTATTTCAAGCTCATCCCACACTTTAACTTCAAACAAAATTAGTCTTTGCTACTAGTGGCCTTATATGAAGACCTATTGTTCCGTTTCGTTGATAAGGCTAGTTTAAGACTAGACTAAGACTAAGGTTATCAGCCTACCTTTCCGATTCTGGTGCCGGATTTCCGGCTTTATGCAATGGCATTTCCTCAGTCGCGAATGCTCGGCCGTCAGAGTCTCGTTTGCTAATAAGATGGGGATATCACATGCAGTTGAGGCTGACAATTGGATGGGAGAGGCTGTATTTTCGCAATTTCCATCTCAGAGCGGCAACTTGATAAGATCCATACCCTTTTAATTGTGTAATATTATCACTGATAATTATATTTCATGATAATAGGTAAAATATAATATAATAATTAATAACTAAGCCCGGGATTTCTTTTACCTTACATTTTTTTTTAATTCTGTGATAGCGGGATTCCCATCACAAATATGCACCCATATGTAAAGACTCTCTACGAATAAGGTAAACAGTCAGATGTGGCCATAAATATATTCCCATACCTTGACTGCATTTCAATCACTACCCCTGTAGCATAGGCACAGGTAACAATATTTTTTACTCCCACATAAACACTTAAACAAAAGCATATCCCATACAAAAGCGGCACTCCATGCCAACGCTGACGATCAATGCACACAGACTTGAAAGTATTGAACGAGTGAAATCCAATCAATAAAATTGATTGCTTGAAAAAGGAGTGAAACGAAACCGTAAGCCGAGGGTATGATAGTAACAGTAAAAATAAAAGTGGAAAATGTTGAAGCGGCGCGGAAATTGTGTCGCAGGTGAAAATAATCAAACAGAAGCCATTACTCTCTTCCCACGTCCAATGGAAATATTAGATGTGAGCGCAGGGCAACGAGACTCATCAGAGGAATGTTGCAAATTTTGCAAATCATTCGCTGTTCAACTGGTGGGATTCGTTAAAAATGTAGCATTCTTGTTATTGTATTCGTTGGCTTCGATTGTGTGGTAGACAGGTGGTGGCGCGGTAATAGCACATCTTTTTCACTTATACTGCAAAACATACATACAGCTATATATACATGCACACATTCACACCAAAAATAGGTTGGTTGTCAAGTGAGTCGATTACACTAAGCCGAATGAGTTAATGAGGGAAGGCAATAAGGTTAAAGTTTTAATTGGACTCAAGTTGGCTGAAGGAGGTGAACAAGCGGCGGATGATTACGTTTTCATTGGTAGTTCTGTCGCACAGCTTATACCTACCTATATTAGTAACTATGTGTCATAGAGAATTCAGCATGTCTCGTCAGTGTTTGTGTATGTATGTATCTGTGTGTGTATAGCTAGCAATCAAGTGCCGCAAAGTAGGACAAAAGTGAAAAGGATGATAAATGCAGAGATAAAAAAAGTTAATAAATAAAATAAAATTGAGCGGAATTTATGGAGCATAAATTTATAACATCTGTGTGATGTTGATTTATTAAATGATAAGGTGAAAAATGCAGTAGTCTGCCAGCTTATCTGGAGAGGAAAGTCTTAATACTACTTAAAACTACCACAAGTGGGCGGAATTGAAATGTCAACAACTTAATATCCTTATCCTCTTCGTTTAACGTCTTTTGAAAGCTTAATTAAAGGATTAGATTAGAAAAGAAATTGAGTAAGACTTGCTTGACTTTCAGAGCACAAGCGTAGCTGGTGGGTACATGGGTTCGCATTCGGCCAATTTCATATTATATGTATTATAGTTTGCTGATTTGACTCAATTTTCGAATAGAAAATTTCTATTGAACGGACTTAACCTACCATATTGGCTTAAAGTAATTTCATTTTATTTCTTTTTATTGCAAGTTGGTTGGGAGGTAGCTTGATTGGTTGAAGTGGTGGTTCTCCAAGAATCTAATTAGGGCTTCCGCACCATTTTGTTGCCACATCCTCGCTACCAACAAGTTATAGGAGTTATTCCTTCACAACTATATCCAGCCTGTGGGATTGAAAAACCTTACGCCAGCTCTTCGAGGTTTTCAAATGCGGTTTGCCAAGAGTTAGCATTCCATAGGGCAGGGCATTCACAGATAAAAATTGAAGCTAGTTTCCTTTTTCTCCGCTTGATTACAAGTATGAAAGTTTGTATATTGTATATTGTAAAATGGGTATCCCACTTTGGCTGCTTGCTCTCCTATAAACCAGAAGACAGTTAGCACTGCCGTAAGTCTGCAGGCATCCCTTCGTTACATATTTATCATTATCAACGTTTGCTTGCGGTTAAGGGTGGGTCATAATGTTCTGCTACCTTTGCATGCCGTCTGACCTTTCCATCTAAAATCCGTGATTCGGAGGTGTTTTGAGAAGATTGCATTCTTGATTGCACCCAATGGTATGAATACTGATTCTGCAAGAGCGGCTCGTCTTTTGCCAGTTCGTCTGCTTTTTCGTTTCCTTCAATATTCTGATGTCCCGTGACCCAGATCAATGTAAGATTAAGATTTTCCTTCAATGTGGTAAAGCTATTCCTGTTTTGTTTCACCAATTTAGAGGTTTTTGTGTCCAAAGTCAATACTTGGATTGCAGGTCGGTTATTCGAAGGATTAGCGATATTGCTCTTAAAAGAGAAGTCTGAGATTAGTAGCTTACAAGCTTTCCATATTACCAATACTTCCGCCTGAAAGGCACTGCAATCATTAGGAGGACAGATTTTCAATTCTAAGTCTATGAGAATATATTCCTGCCCCAACACCACAATCCATTTTTGAAGCATCGGTATAGACTGCAGTATCGAAGTTGTTTAGTAAAAGTCCCTTGCTTCATTCCTTTCGAGATGGAAAGAGAGTGTCAAAATTCCTATTGAATTTCACCGTTGGAGCGATGTAAGCAGTCCTCCCTGATGTGTACTGAGTTTGTCACAATAATAGGCTGGTATCACCATACGTTTTTTTCTTCGAGCGACCCTCTTCATTTAACCTATTGTAAATAAATATGTGTCTGTGTATTAGGAACCTCACTAGGTAATGATGTAATTTAACCAACCGTAGTTGTACAGACTGATCTCTGTATTCTGCTAAGAAGTTTGATGTTGCAATCTCTTCGTAGAGCTTTCGACCAAACTACCGATCCGAAAGATAAAATTGGTCGTATAACCTTATACAACTATAAAGTATATTTAAGTAGAAGTGGATAAATTCTGATACTCAAGCGGCTATGATGGTCTTTAGTTCATTGATAAGCTGGTCAAAATTAGACAGAGTTTGCCGGGCTTGCATGTCTAACTTTTCTTTTGGTCGTTTTTGAATATTTCCTTAATAATCTGATATGGGTACCTGCCGTGACCCTGCAAGAAACTTATCGGCTGATCAATTTACTAGGCAGTATAACATTGATTTGTTCATTCCGAGCCAGAGAGTTCATTTAGTTACTCGTGAATTTGAGCTAATGAACCTCATGCTAGCTAAAGAAATAAGCCTCTCTTTTTCTACTCGCCATTTATGTATGCAATTTCCAAGAATGTCTCAGTGTCCAGGGACCCAATCAACGTTCGTACTGCATCGCTTAGCCAGCTCACTTAGAAAATCACTGCACTCAATTGCTATTTTCGAGGGAGTAAACGTGGGCGAACATTCGTTTTTGATGAGGAGCGACCAGAACGCCCAGCAGCGTGGTTACGGAGGAAATCATTCAAAAAGTCCACTACATGATAGTCTCTGATCGACGAACGAAAGTTCGCGAAGTAACAGAGGTCATAGGTGTGTCGAACGGAACGGTAATTTATATTTTTTATGATAAGTTGGCGATGAAAAAATTGTCGGCCCGATGGGTGCCTGGATTGTTCACGATGGACAACAACCGAATGCGGCTGTTAACTTCGAAGCAGTGTTTGGAGCAATTTAAGCGAGATTCGGAGAAATTGTTGCATCGAGTTGTCATCGGTCATGAAACATGGATTCATCATTACACACCAGAAACTAAGCAACAATCAAAACAATAAATTTCTTCCGCTGAATCTGCACCATAGAAGATGAAGACAGTCCTATTGGCCGGAAAGGTCATCACGACAGGCTTTTGGGATGCGAACGGCGTCATCGCCACCAAACTGCATGAATTGCTGCCGCTCCCCCGTATTCACCAGATCTGGTTCCCTGCTACTTTTCCTGGGGAAAAAATTTTCGTTCAAACGAGGAAGACATCGCCGAGACAGAGGCGTATTTTGGAGACTTCGACAAATCCAATTTTTTAGAGGGGTTCAAAAAATGGCCTGAGCGTTGGGAGAAGTGTATCTTTCTTTTGTTGAAAAACAGAAAAATTTTTTTTGGAAAAATTGGTGTCTTCATTTCTTGCACGGGTACATATTAAACCCCCTTGTAAAAAAAAGTAAATAAATACGGATACTAGAAGAATTTAAAGATTTCTATAAATTCGTTGTTACTAAAAATAAAGTATAAGAAAAACCAAAGCATGTAATTTCTTGCTTAATTTAAGTAGAAATACTCTAAAAGAAAATTAATGAGATTTTCTACAAAAACATCTGAGAGTCTCATTGTTTTAGCCTTCGTGCTCGCGATATTAGTCATTCTGACGGTATTTGGAATCCCAGAAGTCATGTGGTTATGTGAGCGCTATATAAATCTCATTA
The DNA here is from genome assembly GCF_028408465.1 of Anastrepha ludens. Classification (NCBI taxonomy): domain Eukaryota; kingdom Metazoa; phylum Arthropoda; class Insecta; order Diptera; family Tephritidae; genus Anastrepha; species Anastrepha ludens. The sequence goes on from NC_071501.1 coordinate 74,349,339, forward strand.
AGAATTTAACTAAGTTTCGTAAACATTTTATGAAAAACACTGTCCGGTTATTTTCCATTACTTATTTATACGTTTGCTCGCTTAAATGGCTTTGTGCACTTTATTTTGTTTAAATTGCATTATTTATGTATTTCATTAACCAACAGGCAGCGCTTGGCGTGAGTACTCACACGCTAAATGAATTAGTCGCATATTTGGAATTCCATGCAGCTTTGCTAATACCAATGAACAAGCACTTCTATACATACACATAGGTACATGGAAGGTTATAGAATTAGGACATTGGATTGACGGACAAAAGCGTCAATGGCGCACCTGCACGCCAATGTTAGTAGATGGTTTATTGAACTATGCATACATACGAGTACAAGAGCAATTAGCGCTGAGTAAATAAATTACAGCACATTACATTTCATCGTATCAGAGGTATTGCATTATATAAAGAAGTAATCAACTACTACTCGTATACGAGTATAATATAGGCCATATAAATATCAAGTAGAAGAAAGACTGCATAAAGAAATTTGGAAGCAGTAAATTTTCATTATGAAAGTTGCACTTATATACCGGATATGCGTACGGTATTTGAGGACAAAGTGGAAGCAAAACTAATTGAAATGAAATTCGAATTTTCTACACAAGATATTATTATATACCAGTAAAATCATTTAATAAAATTTCCATTAACTGCAATAACCTCCTCAATTCGAAAACGATTGGGTACCCGAGTCAAGTGCTCTTTATTCATGTTGACCGTCACTGTATTAATTGCAGCTTTCAGAGAGGAAATGGTGTTATGAGGACGCTTATTGGACTCTCGCTCAACTACCCCCATACGTAATAATCCAGGGGATTAAGACCTAGGCAGATTGGCGGCCATAAGTTGAGTATTATGAGGTCATGGAAAATGTCGCCATCTCTTTACGTGATGGAGCAGAGACTTGCTGAAAGATGTATGGGCTTTCCCCACGTACACTATCAATCCAGGATTTCACAACTGTCTTTCGAACCTCCTAAAACCATAATAGTGGCTAGAATCTTTATGTGCATGTCAATAGGAATCTCTGTAGGATTGAAACATAGCTATCTGTCATGACTGTAGTTGGCCTTTTGTTCTTGGTAAAAACTTGTTGTGTCTAAAAAAAACTATAGCATCTCAGGCGATTCAGGATATTTAATTTTCTTTATAAGGCGTTTTAATCGGATAACCTAGCTGTACTGGTGTTTCTCCAACATTAACTGTCTTCTACGCATAACTTAGGATTTATACTGGAGATCTTCATGAACAACTCGACGGATAAGACTCATAGAAATATTAAGCTTCCTCGCAAGGGCCGTCATTGATTTTGAAGGTGCTCGTCAGTGCCCGCTTGCTCTTCTTGAATAATATACCAAATTTAGGGAAAATCACTGAAATTGAAAGGAGCACAGGAAATTGGAACATACGGCAGAGAAGTGAAAAGGTTTTGTAAATCGGCCATTGGACGTTTAACCGGATCTCTTTATTTTCCGTTATGCGCAAAGTCATTTGCAACAAGAATATGCGTGGTGTATCAAATTGATATGTATATATATATAAATAAATGTATGTTAAAAACCATGATGTTGCTCCAAAAATGGAGGGACCTACAGTTTTAGAAAAACTTTTTCCGTCATTTGGTGTTTCAGGCACGGAGATTTGAACCTGGACGCCCGGGAATGGTACTCACGCCAAACCATTCATATGGAGTGACCCTTGATAACAGAAAGTCACTACAAAATCTGTATAGCCGAAATCTCCATGAGAAGCGTGCTTAGAGGGCTTTGGAACACGTCGGCGAAGAGTTAATGTATGCAATTTTAGTGAACATATTTGGTACCTGTGAATGCTACACATTTTATGAGGAAGGGGCTAGTTCATCTATATCTATTTCACTTTCATGTGAGCAAATAAAAGCACAGTTTTCCAACGCGAGCTCAAGGGCTGGGCCCTTGCTGCTGGGACTGCTTTAAAATGACGATTTGAATTTAGAATGGGCATTTGAAAACAAAGAAAAGCCACATTGAAAACTGTGTCAGCGGAGGTCAAAATTGAACTCGAATTGGTATTATAACAGGGTAATCGTGTGCCAATCAATACACCGGGCGACACAAAAATATTTTTCGTTATCCAGGAAAATTGTCACATGCGCGGTAGACTATAAATCTTGTATAGTAATGCTGCATACTCCGATTTTCATTTTTTCATTAATTAAAGTTGCTGAAGGACTTTAAAGTTTCAATGGGGAAATCTATACAGAGGTATCCGTTGCATAACCTTTTTTCTTTTTATTGAAATAATTTTGAATGGTTTTTGTGAAGTATTTAGAAATAAGATGTAAGACGCAAGCATTCATTATTTGGTTCTTGGATCTAATACAGCTGCACATTTATTTAAAAAGAAAAAAAGAAGGGAAGTAAGAAGTTTATTTCGCATCATTTTCAATATCCAAATTATATATGTATATTGGTTTTTTGAAACATCTATAAAGGAAGAATATGAGCGCAAACATTTCCAGTAAAGTTTAGGTTGGCCTTTTTTTACAAACATATTTTTTTCCTTCAAAAATATGTTTTTATCGTCACTTGTGAAATTTTAAGTCACCACTTCCTCACTTTTTATTGTCATTCATTATCATTTCACTTACTCGTATAATACTTTCAGACTAAAAAGAAAACAACTAAACTAAGTGAAATCTCAAATCTTAAACCGATTTTTGTGTTTTTTGCATATTTAAAAAGGCTAACGCTTCCGTAATTTTGTGTAAAAATTTCAAGCAAATCGGAGGAAATCTGAGGGAGTTATAAAAGTCTAAGTCAAAGGATTTAGCAAGCGCAATTTGGCTCTAGGGAGACTTTAGACCACTTTCATTTTTAGACCCTTGGATTTTTATTTTATGTAGAACCGATTTCTGTGTTTTTTACATATTTAATTATGCAATCTGTAGCTGTCAAGCTCATGCAACTGATTGTTTCACAAACTAAAAATTGTTACTGCTCAGGTTTTGTTTGAGGGCTATCAGGTTGAACTTTGTTTAACTCACAGCCAATAACCGTTGATGATAAGTTATACTACTATATACGAGGTGTGTTAGAAAAATAAGGTGACTTTTCAAATATCGCGGGCTACGTACATTTGACTTTTGATTATTATATTTTTTATGTTGGTACACTCGGTTCGAAGATATGTTCACGGATATAGCATTTTTAGTTTGTTTGTGAGATGCATAAATAGGACAAGTGGTTTGCGTGTTCGGCGATTTTCTGCTATTTTTTGAACACACCTCTTATGCATAAGCAAGCGTATATAATGATAATTTGTTTGTTCTCTTTGAAGTTGTATTTATTACTAGCTTTAACCAGCGGCCCCGCTCGCGTAGGAGTAGTTTTGAGGGATTTAGGCTATGTATATAAAAGAATTACAAACAATAATTTTATAGAAAATAATTTTTTATTAATAACCATAATATTGCAATACCCGGCGTCCGTTGCTATGCCTTGAAAACAACCAATCAGAGAAATATCAAGCAACATTATTTTTATTATATTAATTTTCTATCTCAAACCGTTTTTGAACTTTGCATTTGGGTCATAGTTGAACAGCTTATGCAGATTATGAAGTATAGAGTGTGCTATTTATAGTGGGAAATAGGAAAACCTAAGATTTTTTAGATTAAATTTAAGCAAGTATTCGATTATTAGTGACGAATGAGAGTGGTGGCGCGGCCTGGGGGCTGTTGGAAGGGAGTTCCATCATAAAAACTTGCCTATAACCTTCATTGGGTGAAAATATGAATGTATAAAAATTTTTACGTCATTTGGTGTTGTCGTTTCTTAGTGATGCGCGGACAACGTACAGACATTCACCTTTATAGTATAGATATTTAAATATTCAGATAAATACCACTTTCTTTATGAACGAAAAGAAAATTTAATAATAATTGGTTTTAATTGTCGCGTCACTTATCTGATGGGAAAAAATCAATAATAATAATATTGTGCAACAGGGGCGTAATAATTCCCGTAAATAGTCCCGTATAATAAAAGCTCAAAATAGTCTTGCATTCTTTGGTCAAAGTTCTTGCCTATTTTAAATTGGCAATATTCTGCCTGATGTGGGATGAGACAGTGTCCCGTCAGTACTTCAATCAATATTTTCTCGTCTTTTCCACAGAGTTTTTTGTTTTTGTATTCCAAGTCCTTAGCATAATTTTGGCAGTTTTGTACGAGGCTGGTTTGTTGCGCCACAGATTTCAGCTTCAAACATACTACAGTAATTAGGGAATCTGAAAAACTTTTTGAGATCAAATTGCGGATCCTTTCGCCATTTCGGACCCATCTGTAATAAAATTGTATGAATGGTTCGTGGATTCTAATCCTTTCTACCATCCATTTTGCCAAATTAAATTTGTGGAATTACGTAGTCTGACCTTTCGATTGATTATAGAACGTTGCTGTGACCTGACATATTCAGTCTTGGAACAGATATTTTGTTTTCTTGATTGGATGCCAGTTGAGAATTCTTTCTATTGGCGGTGTTGAGTTTATGCTCACATCCCTGCAATCCTTTTCACATTTTCCAATCTTTTAACGTAAGTCTCTTTATCGCACGCCGTCCACCGTACTAGTGCGCCATAGAACATTATTGTTCTAGTATGTTAGCGACTTGCATAAAAAAAATATGGTGATAGACTGGAAAAGAGCAGCTAAAAATTACATTTGCTTGGAAGCACTTAATGAACTGTTACTTGAACTCGTTACTCATGCTCTGTCAACACCCTCTGTGTTCTCGTTCTTCTCAATGTTGTTGTTGATTGAAGACTAAAAAATAATAACCGCAAAGTGTGTGAGCACGATGGCAATATCAAAGGAGAATTCACAAAGTTGATGCTACAAATGTTTACCTCTATGAACACGGTCTAACGAAACTTGCTGAATAAGAAAGAAATTTCACCAAATCGGCAGTTGATGATATCAAAGAGACCAATTTTAAGTTATATGTCAGGTTGCAGTGACCTGTAAACATCAACCGGCCCGGCCTTAGAAATTCTTTCGCTTGTTGCTGGCCTGGAATTTTGGGAATGCTTAACTTTCACTTTCTGAGAAATTCGTTAATGTCGCTTATTATAGGTCCACATAAAGGACCTCATATCCCTCATATCCTGTAAGCCAACCTAGTATAGTGAGTTGTACTAGTTTTATGAGGTATAATATTACTCGAATCTTGCCCCATAGCTTTGTTATTGCTTTTACATGTAAATTTTTCATCAATCGAGCAGAAGCCAATAGTCGAAACGAGGACATCTCTTGTTTATACAGTATAGGAATAGCCCAAACAAAATTTTCATATTCACTTGATATACCTGAAAAACAAACATACATATTGGCCCGAGTATTTTCAATTTTATCTGTCTTTTAGATTTTTCTTTGCCAATATTTCGATCTATGCTTCTGACAGTTATGCGTTGATAAATCGTTGAGAGTTGTGTATGACTGGATTTGACATGTTTGCAAAGCTCGTACACACCTACATATACTCAAATTTCTCCATTTATACAAAACATATTGCATATGTAAACAAGTAGGAAATTCTGAACTGGAGAGACTGACAATGTCTTTTTGGGCATTGTGCAGGTTGGTAAGGACTTTCATGGAGAGAGAGCTTAGGAGCAATCCGGCTGAAGGGAACTTCTACTGGTTTCCCTTCGGTCGTTCTTAAGGAGGATTCTGGCCTAACAAATGTTTCTTTGTTGAAATTTTTCGATGTTTCTTTGTTGAATTAAGGATAAATAAACGGAAAATTAAATTTCATTAAAAATATTCGTTTAATTTTAATTTAAGAAATAAACTGGACCTTGCAACAATTGTGTGTGCCCTCTGTTGAGCGATTGCGAATTTTCTTGCTAGGACAAAGCGCTAAAGTAAATACGAGTATCCGAGTATATAAGTACTTTACCCGAGGGCTGCTATTTAAATTTCTTGCCAATAGTGTTGCAGGGTACTTCTGGTGTTGTCCGGCGCCATTTGACATTTCCTTTGGAAAGTTTGACATATTTTTGCATAAACGAATTCAGAAAGTTTTTATGTGTGAGCGATATTAGTGTTGTTTACAATAGCTTTGAAAATTCATCTCGGGAATAAAATGTGAAGATTTTCATGCGACTTTTTCTCCTTTTTCTTATTTGACGCGATAACCGCGTATGTGATTTGGACCGGGTTTAATAAAGCGGCTCCTGTTGGACAAGTGAGGCCAAGTCCTTCTCCACCTTATCTTTCCAAAGCAGAGAAGGCCTTCTTCTTTCTCTGCTCACGCTAGCTGGTACCACATCGAATACTTTCAGAGTCGGAGCGTTTGTATCTATTCGGGCGACATGACCTAGCCAACGTAGCCGCTGAATCGTTATTCGTCGTAAAGCTCATACAGCTACATACTCGCCATCGCCAACGTCCAAAAGTCCAAAAATCTTCGTCATCGTCCAAGCTTCTGCGCCATACGATAGTACGTGACTGATGAGAGCCTTATAAAGTGTTAGTTTTGTTCGTCAAAAGAAGACTTTGCTTCTCAATTGTCTACTTAGTCCAAAGTATAACTTTTCGTGGGACCATTTTTCACAATTTTCGGCGTGGATTAACAAGACAAGAATGCGTCGACGACCCGCACCGAAAATAAACTGGCACAATGAATTTTCTTGTGGTTGCTGTTCGCTGGCACGGAAGATTGTCCAAAAACAGTTGTTTGGCCAGAAATGATCAAATCTGTGCGAGAAATGATTGCGCAAATTCGTTATGTTACATACCGTGATTGTGAGATATCCTTTGGTCATTAGTATGATGAGAATCAATAAGATTTTGAATGATCACTTTGTGGTAAAAAAGGTGTGTTCGCTTTAACTCCCACGCCATGGGCTAGTACGCAAATGTGCAAAGTCCCGAGATCCTTCTGACCACGGGTAGATCGGCGCGGCCGAGGGAACTGCTCAGACCAACAAAGCCGCAGCTCTCGAATTTTGTAGGCATCCTTAACGGACATTGTCCGTTACGTGTCCATGCGGTGAGGGTTGAGTCCTTAAGTTCTTTCTGCAGAAACTGTCTGGAGGACGAGATGGAATTATTTCAGCTGCCCTGTTCTTGTCGGGAAAAGGTTAAGACATCTGGGCTCTTACTTTTTTACTACACCTTCGGATATTGCCGGTGTGAATATCGTACACCTGGTGAAATTCTTCAGTAGCTTGCAGTGGTTAATGCAAATGTAAATCGTCGGCGTTGGTCGTCATCCTCTAATCCAAAGCCTTTTTTTCCTGTCTGGTGCCTTCCTGTCTCTTTTCCCCTCCACTGCCTTTTTAAGTTATCACAACGGACAAAATTTGAATATTTGTCCAAGTGAGTCCCTCGCAAGGGCAGCCTTTACCCTGGCTGACACTGTTAATTTTTCCATTTTAAGGCCAAAAATATAAACAGCAACCCTCGCAACATGTGTGTGCAGATCCTTGTGCGCAAATTGTCTCTTCAATATTTTCCATTCATTCGCCGCGTCTGCTGCGACTAGCAGCACTATTTGACCTCAGCACAAACAAAATTGTTTTTGTAAATGTAATTGGTTCGTGATGCTTGGTCAATATAGTTTTTTTGTTGTTTTTTATTTTTGCGTTTTTCTGTGTATCATTCTTTTGTGTGCCAATAAAAACTGATACGCTTTTTGTTTTTTGTAAATGGCGTCACAAGTTTTGTATGCACAATACATAGTTGAATGTTTTTGTGCCACAAGCACTCATACTTTGCTGCAACATTTTTATAAATTCTCTTTCATGTGAGTATATCAATCAATACCAAAATAAATGGGTAGATAAGTGTGCACGAAAAAAATTTAGTCACTTTTTATTTAAAAATATACGTAGGAGACTTACTAACTTGACGTCAATTCTCTTTGGCGGCGATTTATTTATTCTTTGTGTGGTTGTGAGCGAGCTACCAATTTATTTGATTAATGAAAACATAGAAATTTTATAAAACTGTCAATTTCCAGGCGTTCACCAAAAACACACATACATACATCCGTATGAATGTAAATATTATGTATGTATATTTACTTTGGTGTTTGACCACTCAACAATTAATGAAATATAACTGCAAAGTGGTCGGTCAAGATGGCATATTTCCGTGTTTACTTTTGTACTGACCAGCCTTGTACCGCCTACTGTATTCCATTTACTGCCCACCACTTTTTCTTAAATTTTTTTTTTTTTTGGTTGGTACCTAAAAGGCTCACTTTTTGCACATTTCCTGCCACAAAGCTTTGCTAACTAAATTAACTGAATATAGCCGGGATAAGCAAAAAGTCGTACTGCTTTCTTTTTGCTTTTGATTTCATTATTTGTTTATGACTTTGTTCCATTAACTGAATAAGGAATTGCTTCCCAAGCCGCACCTGTTGGCGTAGATAGTTAAGTACAAATAGTTGTGTGCCTTGGTGGTAAAATTAGCGAGCATATATTATTGGGAACCTTCAATTTACGATGTGTGGAGTTGCTTGAACTGACTGGCATGCATGACATTTTGTTTACTTCTCTTGTAGGTATATTTTGCAAAGCAAAATTTGATTATGCTTACGAGGCATATGACGTAGCTGTCTGGTTAGGAAAAAATATGACTGCCTTTGGAGAAATCTATATTTATTCTGATAGCCAAGTGGCGATTAAATCTCTTCGTGGGGTTGTCACTAATTCCATCATTGCTCGCAAATGCCGGACATCTCTTAACGAAATGGCGGAATATATCCGCATCCATTTGATATGGGTCATAGTCACATACCAGGGAATTGTAAGGTAGTCAAATTAGCGAGAGAGAGAGAGAGCACTACGACTCTCCTCCCTCTCGGAGAGTGTAGGTATACCCCTTTCAACCTGAAAAGAATTTGACCAGAATAGGACGCCAAGCGATTAAAGGCGCTTTGATCACAGGCCATTGTCTCCTAGGTCGAACTGCTCAAAGATTACTTAAAGAATAATTTAAGTAGGCTACTAATTTCTTAATCTGCCCAATTTCTAATGCTGAAAATTATGCAGTTTATTCGTGTTTTGCTAAGTGCAGGGCAGTGACAGAGTAGGGCAGTGACTGCAGTTTGGTTTAGCTTCGTCTGTTCAAACTTGTACCGGGAATAGGTGTAATTTTCTGCGGCGTGAATTCTGTGTATATATCTTGTGTTTTGTTTTTGCATTACAATGAATTAAGTGGGCATTTTTTTGTATTTATGTTGAGAAATTATTTAGTATAGGAATAAGTTTCCGCCCTCGTAAAAGAGATGTCACTGCTGATACAATTATGGTGTTCGCTCTAATAATATACTGGTGATTTCAAGATATGAGGTCTCGATTGTAGTAGCTGATATTCGTTTGAAGCGTAAAAATCCGTTTTTATTTGACGTCAAAAATGTTTACGTTCGTCCCGAAAACACAGCATTTGTGGGGAGTCAATATTCATTATTACCTTTTAAGGAAAAGTGCAGCTGAAACGTGTCGTATATTTATCAATATTTACGGTAATCACGCTCCATGAAATACAACTTGTAAAGAGTGCTTTCGACGCTTCCAAAGTGGCAACTTCGCCGTGAGTGATAAATATCGCGAAGAGCCATCGAAAAAATTCGAAGACACTCAACTACAACAATTATTGGATAAGGACGCATGGCGAACACTTGATGGTATGTCTAAAGAGTTGGATGTTGACAGATCAACCGTTGGTAAACGTTTGCACGTGATGGGAATAGTCCAGAAAGCAAGTAACTGGGTGCCACATCAATTGCAGGAGAGGGATATCGAGAGACGTTTGGTGCCGTGTGAGATGCTTCTTGAACGGCAGAAAAGAAAAGGTTTTCTAAATCGCATCATTACTGGCGATGAAAAATTGATCTATTATGATAACCCTAAGCATCGAAAATGTTGGAGCCTGCCAAGTGAACCAGGTCCATCGACAGCGAAAAAAAACAAATCATTCTTCAAAGGTTATGTTGTACATCTGGTGGGATCAGAACGGTGCCATCTATTATGAGCTCCTTAAACCATCTGAAACCATCACTGGCGATAGTTGTCGATTGCAGCTAATGCGTTTGAATCGAGCTCTGAGCTCTCAAAGAAAAGCGGCCGGAATGGGACGGTAGACATGACAAACTGAATTTACTCCATAACAGCGCCAGGCAACATATTGGTAAATCGGTCTAGAAATATTTAGAGGGACTGAATTGGGAAATCTTGCCCCGACTCGCCGTATTCCGCAGACATTTCACCTTCGGATTACCATCTGTTCCGATCAATGCAGTCAGCCCTAATTGGAGAGCGGTTCACTTCTTACGAGAGCATCACAAACTGGTTCAATGAATGGACCAAGTCAAAAGAAGTCGAATTTTTCGTCAGTGGAATCTGTATGCTGCCTGAAAGATGGAATAAAGTTGTAGTTTCCAATGTTAGTTTTTTAAATAATTAATAAAAGGAAATTAATTTGTATTATTTTTTTTTGTATAATACGGTAAGTATTAGCCGGACAACATCTACCATTGAAGTTCGTAAATTTACATTTGTTTATATTGTTTTAATTTCTCTCCACAAATGTCCAAAACTTACACTATTTTTAAGCGCTTTATTTAAAATTAAAAAGATAATTAGAACCATTTTTTGTAGTGTACATTTTTTTGTATGAAGGAAATGCAAGCCATCGTCAGGGGAAAAATTATAAAAAATGTACGAAAATTTTGAGCCACTGTAAACTTACTCTTTGTTCCATTTACATTTGATAAAAATGCGTTCCGAAATTAAAAAGAAAAAATGATTAAAAATTCATATTTTGCTGAAAATTTAAGTGGATCCTGTGGTCCTTTATAATAAATTCATGGTGATGAAGCATCAGTGACTGAATAGTAACAAAAGTTTTGATCGACGCCGCCAAAACCATATGCCCACTATGGGATAGCAACAACAATGCATTGCTTTAGAGAAACCTATACATGCAGTTATTGAATTGCGGTGTTGAGTTCATGGTCGTATTCGTTTGCATATTAATGCATTAATGCATTGTTGATTGTTTGCTTATGATGTTAATTAATGGTTTCTCTTGAGTCAAAAAAGCGGTAAATACATATGCATATCATGTTCGTTGTTCATTTTGTTCAGATGCAAATCAAATGTGGACTAAAAATCATAGAAGTACTAAAAACTACAGCCCAAGAGAAAAACTTTTGACTCTCTCGGTTTTCTCACTTTTAAAAATATTTCCACAAAGACGTTTTCAAGTTGTGTGCCGAGGCGACTGATCACCGAAGAAGAAGGAAAGCTTCGCATGTTTCTGCACAACAGGAAAATATCAGCTCACTGTTAGTTCATGCTGCGCCAATATTTCCACAAGCGTCGCAAGAAAACGATTTACGGTATGTTTTAAATCAGGCAGCCAAATCTAATGAAGTTGAAGAAGCTTATAACAAAATCTATGTATCTCGTCAGCAGAAGTTTTATATTTTTATTATTTTATTATGAATGTAAATCATTTCGATTCATCACTTATCTGCTTCCTAGGAAAATCCGTTGCTCGCTAAAAATTTGTATGTGAAAGCAACACAAGTTTAGCGATCTTCAAGTAATTTTATTTTTAGCCGCTTAGCTTGTGTGCTTTTGAGGTAAGGGCTTCCAAGTATAAGAAGAGATATTTGCATTATATTATATTATAATTTGCAGACTTTTAGACGACATGCCTTGAAAAGCAATGGAATTATATAACAGTTTGTCAAATCGAAAATAATGCAGTGCTGCCAACGCATATGCAACGCTGGATTTAAGGACATTTTTTGTTTTATTCTTTGTGTTCCTTTATGTCCTCTATATCCTAAAAAAAGTAAAAAGAAAAATAATGGCTTCGGGAAATTGTAGTCATGCATGCCCTCAAATACTGTATGCACCCTGTATACTAAATATATATATACTGAAATACTGCTATCAGAGCAATAAATGCGTGCTTCTCTGTGTATGCAATTATGTCTGTGTTGGTAGGAATAAATATGGCATAAATAAGCCGGTTTGTAAACAGAGTGGATAATTAATGATCGCTGTCATTTGAATGCTTGGCATAGCTAATAATATTTTGTGACAAGATAAACTTCCTGAAATGCACACACAAACACACTTACATATTCTTCTGTACGTGAGAACAAATACTCGAAGCGATTGAGTTGATAAGTGTCTGCTGTCATAACCCAAGCGTGTTACATATTAATTACAACCCTGCAGGAAAAGCCAAACTAGTATGGGAATATTCCAGTTCAGATACTCGTATTTAATGAGAGAAACCACACTAGCTTGTCTTTGAGTAGAATAATAAAAGTAGTAGAATAATGAATTTGCCAGCAAATTGACTAATTTTTTTTCAGATAAGAAAGTGTAAGGCTCATGTATGGATAAACGCGTCCATATATAGGAATTCATCGTGATTATAGAATAAAAGGGTATTTCAAGGAACACATCTAGATGTTAGTTTAAAACAAAACATGTAAACATATATTATATATTCTTTCAGCTTTTACTATTTTATTTTATTTTATTTATTTATTTTATTAAAAATATGGTGTTCAAAAATTATATGACAACATTTAAATGTCCACCGTGAGCTCGTCTACAGTAAACTCCACCAAACAGTCTAATTGCTGAGCACATGGAGATATCGAAGGTTGAAGGTTGTTCAGTAACACTTTGCGCAACAGCAGCAATATTCTCAAGTTTTTTTATCGTCTACAGCCCCAGTTTCTTGAAATTTAATCTTGTTATCCTCTCAACTTTGCAGAAGTTTAATTAATATGAATGAACTAGCCAACTCGGCCGACGTAGCCGAATGGCTTGGTGTATGACTACTATTCGTGAATGCGTAGGTTCGAATCTCCGTGCATGAACTTCAAATAATAGAACAAGTTGTTTCTAATAACGGTCGCCCCACCGCAGGCAATGGCAAATCTCCGATAGTATTTCTGTTGTAAAAAAGCTCTTAATAAAAACTATTTGCCGTTCTGGGTCGGCTTAGAACTATAGGTCCCTTCATTTGAGGGTAAATATCAACATGCACTCCTTAGCTAGCCAGTTCTGCCACTCCTTTCTGCAGCCATCAAAGCCATGGTTAGCAAATGGTTTACCACAACCTGCAAGCGAGCTTGGCAGGCTGAGAGAGACTGCAGATGAATTAAACGGATGCTACCTGCCATGTCCGATCGACTGTCGCAAATCCTCCTGTCATTAAGCAGAAAGGACTGCAGACAGCTGGTTTGACTGACGGCGGGGTACTTTCTCTGTGTACACACAGTGTACTCTGCCCAGCTTGTGAAGAGTAGGATGCGGCGGCGGACCACTTCCTGCGTGTCTGCCCCGCTTTCGCTCTAAAGGTATTTGAGGTATTAGCCTTTGATTTGTTAAGAAGCGGCCACCTTGGCTCCTTGGCACCACAAGTTCTACTTAGAGTTCTTCGAAGATCGGGTAGATTTAAAGAAAATTAAAAGGGAATCCAAGTGTAGTACAATCGACTTAATTGTATCTGAGTGCTGCACTTGCTAGTGGTCCCGACAAAAAAAAAAACAAAAAAAAACTACAATATGAACTGGTTGAGCTGGAAAGTGGAGTGCTAGTATTCTAGTTCCCAACTACTATTTTTCCCAGTCAAAGTAAATGTGCATATTTTCAGTGCATTGTTTGCTAGTTCACAAAATAGTGCGGCCGTTATTATTTTTGTAGCTCTTTACAAAACCCTGCCTAGCGCGGTAAGGGAGTCAAGATATTCTTTAGTGTATGTATGAGTGATGTTACTGTTTTAGTCTGAAAGATAAATTAATATCGCATCCCCCACATTCTGGGTTCTCGTCCTATTCCTTTTCATTTGAACGCCTTCAAATCGAAGATGCTCGCTATCTTATTAATCTTTTGTATTTCTTCTTTTAGCATATTTTGCTCTGCGCTTATTCGTAGTTTTCGATTTTGTTACTTTGTTTATCGTCATTTATATGCTCACAGTTTTAGCACTTTCCACTTCCCACCGCCTTCGCATGAAGAGCATGGAGAAAGGGATAGCGGATGTTTTTTAACGAATAATCGTAAGGAGTTTGACGCATAGGTATATAATTTATTTTCTTAATAAACAATTTTCACCACGACGTTATATTTTGTTACTTTGATCCAATTGGTTCAGCCACTACCAACCAAGTGGTTGTAAGATGCATGTGAAGAAGTGACTAGTGTCATGCGTGGTACCTTCATATATCGAACATATGTTGAGCATTTCTAGGTCAATTTTGAATAAGTAAGAGTTGAATCAGCTTCACTATCCAAATCGTTATTGTGCGGGGCAGCTGAAGCTCTTTTTCTGTAACTGGTAATGGTTGAACTACGATAACGACATTCACCGTGAGACAGTTCATCAGAGTAGTAAGGGACTCTTACTGAAGATCGTTAATAGCTTGTCTGTATACTGTAAAGCCCAGCGATTGCAACTAAAAGAAGATAAAAACATCTAACATTCTCGTCTACCCCTAGTTTGCAGGCACAAGGTCACTTGGTTGAAGAATAAACCATAATTCATTCAAATAGTTGAACAAATGCTTGACCAAATTACTCTCTTGAATTAAATTACACTTTATTCTTTTAGCTTATTTCCGCATAAAGAAGAATCATAAAGTATTGTTGTACAGCAATGTATTTTTCATTTCACTATGGCAAAGTGCCATTACCCTTTTCCTTCAAAGTTTTTCAATAATGAAATTGCAAGAAATGCTTTGAACTGGTGATATATTTAAAAGAAATATTATTTAAGGAAAGAGTTACGAAAATGAGTTCCATCGTTAATAAAAGGTGATCAGATAGGAGGTACTTTTTCCAATACGGGGTTTTTGACATATCACGCGTGACTACTGCCAAACTAAATACATGATTTTTTCAGTATTTGTTGACATTTCATCGTGGAAAGACTTAGGCCTTAACACTGTTTACAAATCGTAAACTTTTATTACGAAAATGATCATCGCGCGTTTAGGCCAGTTTATAGTGTATGGCGATGAGGCCCATTTTTGGCTTAATGACAATAATAAATAATAAACTTAATAAGAAAAATTGCCATATTTCTGAAGAGCAACCCGAAGCCATTAAGAACAGCTGGCCTGGTGCGGCCAATGGGCTGGAGGAATCATCGGTCCAAATTTCTTCAAACACGAGACTGGCGCCAATGTAACAGTGAATGGCGAGCGTTGTCGCGCCATGATAAACGACTTTTCGATGCGAAAAATTTAAGGCCGTCATCTCCACAAAAAGAGGTTTCAATAAGAAGGTGCTACTTGCCATACAGCCCGTTAAACAATGGATTTACTGTGTCGTCGTTTCGGTGAGCAATTTATCTCTCGTCTCGGACCAGTGGCTTAGCCACCAAGATCGTGTGATATCACATCTTTGACTTTTATTTGTGGAGGTAAGTAAAGTCTAAATGCTTTATGGATAAACAATCTTCGATTGAGGCATTGGAAGCCAACATTACTAAAGTTATTCACAAGATACCGACCGAAGTCTTTCAGCGAGTCGCGAGTGAATCAAAATTGGTGTTTACGGATGGCCAAATTACGGAGCAATTGCGAACAATAATTCAAAGAGATTACCTATAAAAAATAAATGTTATGAATGGTTCTACGCAAAAATAACAAAGATTGCCCAATCAATTTGAATTTTCGTTGTTATATTTCAATTTAAAATCCAATGCCTCTAAATTGATCACCCTTTATTGTTGTAAGGTGCAAAACTCAGTAGAACTGAGTTGCTTGCATTTTACCTGTTTTTGTACTTCCCGGTACTGATTCCTTTTCATTTGATATTACAAATCATTTTATTCAGAATTTTGCAAGGAATAATGGGACAAGAACAATTTCCTACCCATTGTTACACTTACGCGTATATACCTCGAAGTATACGAAGCACAGGCACAGTAGAGTATGTGCTCAGTTCTCCTCTCCACTGTTTATTTCAACACATTCTGTAATGTCAGGTTAAAGTTAAAAACAAAAGTAAACAAGCAATAAAAAGCAAAACAAAGTAGCTCGAATTACATTTTAATTGCCATTTGCTGTTGTGTTTAATTGCTTGCTTTGTGTCTTTAGTATTCTATTACCGGCGATTAATCTTTATAGTAAGAATTTATGTACTAACTTCTGCATTTTGGTATTTGTTGACATCAGAAAATAAGAAATTGTGTTGCTATATAAATTACATAGAAACAAAACTGGGTGTAGGTACTGCGAACTGAAAGCCTTTTGTACTTCAATAAAGCGTTTCGAAATCGGATGTGCCAAGGATTTCTTCAATTTCTCTAGAGAATGATAAAAGCTCATTGATAAACGAATTGTCAACACTCAGACTTTTGTCTATACGAGTGTTTAAATCTCTGTGACTAATTCATTATCTTTCGAAAAGCAGAGTCTGATGCCGTTTCGGTGAAAATCGTCTGGAAGCTTTTCAAAAGTGGTGACTTTGATGTGAAAGGTTACAAACTGCCTAGGCAAACGAAAAAGTTTTAGTATGCTAACTGTAAGCATGACCCGATAAGTATTGGTGAGTCCATTGCTCGCTCACGACGTCGACTAGATCGAATCGGGAAAAAGTAAAAAACAGAGCGCAAGCGCTTAATTTTCCAGCACTATAACTTTAGGTTTGAATCTCCGTGCATGAAAGAACGAAATGATAGGAAAAGTTTTTTCTAAATAACATTCGCCCTTCGACAGGCAATAGTAAGCCTCTTAGTGTATTTCAGCCATAAAAAAGCTCCTCATAAAAAACCATCTGCCGTTCGGAGTCGGCTAAAGGGGTCCCGATGGTCTAGAGTTTTCAAACAAAATTGATGTTTTTTCTCAATATTTCGAAAGTATAAGCTTTTAAGAACATACTGTAAAATCTTTGGAAGGATATGCCCAGTATTTTCGATTCTACAGCCGTTTTAGTGGGTAGCGTCAGATTCGTCACGCAGCCACTCTCAAAACTTAAAACTCAATTATCTCAAAACTACATTTTTTGCCTGGTGCTGTCAAAAAAGCAAAACAAAAAAAACTATTCAACCGAATCGTCTGAAATTTTTTTATGTTGTTCACAACATCAATGGCTACCGCCTATACTGGAATCATATTAATATTTCATTTATTTCGTATTTTTTAATAAAGAAACTGAAAAGAACCCAATATTTAGAGAGTCAAATTCAAAACCGCGCTATTTTGTCAATTCTTTTTGACATAGCTACAGTCATATTGACTAATAAATTTTGGGTTTTTGTGTTTCAGATAAATAGCTCAAAATGAACAACACCGTCCAGTTCCTATTTATCGGTAGAGTCAACTTCAGCGCCATTTTGAAAAATATTAAAATTAAAAAAATATTGGTTTTTAATTTTTGTATGTAAAAGAAGGTAAATAAAAGCCTAAAACATTTAAATATGGTTTCTCGTTTTTTTATTGTAAAAAAACAACAATTCTGATAATACATTACACATACACATTAAAACTGTGGTCCTTCCACTTGTGGATTAACATCAAAATGCACACCACAAGTAGGAGGAGGAGCTCGGCGAAACACCTAACACAAGTGTACGAGTCAAGTTTTAGGCTACAGAAATTATTTGATAGCGGAGTTTAACTAATTGGTGGTTTTATTTATACATTTATATTTATATTATAAAAAAAAAAATGACAGACAACAAATTAGCATGTCTTCTGAACGTGTAAAGTAGGTATGTATATATTATAAAGAAAATGAGTTGTTAAAACTATTTGAATATCTGAAAAATTAATATGTCTTACTACTACAATTACTATCATAATACAACCACAACTTAAAGATAGAAAACAAACGGAACTTTCCAAAGTCAAGGTTTTAAGGAGATAACAAACGAAAGTTTCCAAATTTAAAGTTTTAAGGGGAATTTGTTTTTTTTTATTTATTTGTTTAATTATCTAAAAATGCATTCTTAAGATAGAAATAGAAAAAAAAACATTGTGGAAAACAGATTAATGCTTAGCAATTTAATCAAAAATAAATTAAACTAATAATTTTCTTATTTCATTTTAATAAAGAACATGTAACATTTCTTATAGTTTACAGAGAAAGAATATTTGAGAATATTTAAAATCCAGCTAAATAAATCATTCAGTAATAATTTGAAGCGGCACTTTGTGGAAGAAAAATCGAGGCCAATATTATTTCAAAGCGAATGAAATTCTTTCCTAGAAATCGCAGCCTTCAAAACATAATTAGTTTCAAAAATCCCCAACCCTCGACCACATTTTCACATTACAGCAAATCCTGGAGAAGTTCCTAGAGAAGTAGATCGATACCCACCACCTTTTCGTCGATTACAAAGCTGCATTTCACAGCACACATCACCTGTATGTCGCCATGTCCGAATTTGACATTCCCGCAAAGCTTATCCGGCTTTGCAGGATGACCCTAGAAAACATCACCAGTGCAGTGAGAATTGGCTAAGATCTTTCGGAGCCATTTGAAACGAAGCGAGAAAATTATTCGCGCCGCCAAAATCGACGTCTCAGACACTATTTTCCATTAAAGGTTCATGCTGCTCGCTTACGTTGATGATATCGATATGGTAGGCATTAGTCAGCGAACAGTCAGTGCAACATTCTCCAGTCTTGAAAACGAATCTCGGCGAGTGGGTCTTGCGGTAAATGAGGGAAGACAAAGTACCTTGTGTCAACAACCAAAACGTCTACGCATATTCGGCAGCAGGTTGCTATTGACAGTTAAGAGTTCGGCGTAGACAAGGATTTTGTCCGCCTAAGATCCAGCATTAACACCAACAACAACGTCAGCCAAGAGATCCAGCGAAGAATAATTCTTGCCAACAGGTGCTACTTTGAGCTGGATAGGCAATTGAAAAGCAAAACCCTTTCTGGATACACGAGAAAAGGTCTACCAACCACTCATCCTCAGTCTTACTCTATGGCGTAGTAAAGCGCATTAAAATTCAACGGCTGCACTGACTAGGCCACGTAGAGCCAATGAACAGTAACGTTCCAACAGAGAAGGTGCTCTTTTCGAAATGCACTGGTGGAACTCGCAAAAAAGAACGTGCTTATCTACGTTGGAAAAAACAAGTCGACAACGACTGGCCTTGATGTTTCTAACTGGCGTTAACGCGCGCAATGCAGAGGCGATTGGCGCAACAGTTTGGTAGCGCCCAAGACCGACCATCGGTTGTAGTTGCCAGCTAAGTAAGTAAGTAATAACATCCCTAACCAGAAAATATCATGATTTCGTAAGCTTCGCCGGGAATATTGAAAATAATGCTTTTGAGTAGAGTAGATGGGAAGTCAATCGCACCACTTTTCAATAAAAATAAAGAAAGGTAGAGAAAAGTGATTCTAATACCTAATGTTTTTAGATTAACGAGCAAGCAGCGACTTTAAAGGAAGGGATTAGATCTGTGAAATGCAAAGACCGTAAAGCATAAAGCGCAAAGGCTTTCTGGAAAGTTTCAAACCTACTAATATGACAAGCATAATAAGGTCTTCAAATAAGGCGGTATATCCAGTTTCGAACGCACAAGAGAAGAGGAAGATTTGTAAAGTCTGCTGTACTTGTAATGTTTGGAATTATATAATGCAATAAGTGCAATGACACTTACTTCTTTCAGTATCAAGGACCTGGACATGGAGAAAGTTTGTTCAACCTTCTATTAATAAATTTTCATTTGAACTGAAAGGATGGCTGGTTTTCAGTTCTTTCAATTTTCCTTTTCCAAATAAAGAAACTAGTTTCATACTACTGTGGGCAAAAAGTAAGGTGAATTTATTTGTCAAACTTCGCGGAATTAAAATTTCGCTCTAGTTATTTTTTTCATGAGTTGGCAGCACTGTTAATAACATCTGGGCCAACTTTAATGTGAATGTTATTATCAGTAATATATTTACGCTTGTGTTTACCAAACGACCAAGAGTGAATTTTTCAATTTTTACAATGTCTGATTTGATTGAGCAGAGAAGTGCCATCAAATTTTGTTTGCGGAATGAAATTTCGGCTGCGGAAACGTTTAGCATGTTGCAGAAGGCATTTGGTGATTCGACCATGTCGCAGAAAAATGTTTATAAGTGGTACAACGACTTCAAAGAGGGTCGAGAACGTGTTGATGACTTGGAGCGCTCCGGACGACCATCGACGTCAACAGATGACCAACACGTCAATAAAGTGAAGGAGTTAGTGCTCAAAAATCGTCGGTTGACTGTTAAAGACCTTACTGATATGATCGGAATACCATTTTGAAAGACCATTTGGGCCTACGAAAAGTCAAATCTCTTTGGTACCGAAAACTCTCAATTTCTTGAAGAAAAGTCGTCGCGTTGATGTGTGTGAAACAATGCTTTCAGACTATCAGGACAAGCTCAAATGCATCATTACAGGAGATGAGACTTGGATTTATGCTTACGATCCTGAAACAACCGACCAATCAAGCGAATATCGTGCTAAAGGCGAGGCCAGACCGAAAAGAGCACGTCAAAGTCGTTCAAAAATAAAGGTCATGATGACAGTTTTTTTCGATTTTCGAGGTTTGGTGCACTACGAATTCCTTCCACCTGGCCAAACTGTTAATAAGGAATATTATTTGAGCGTTATGCGTCATTTACGTGAAGCAATTCGTCTAAAAATCCCAGAATTATGGGCCAACAACTCTTGGTTTTTGCATCACGATACTGCACCGCCTCACACTGCACTCGTTCTTCGTGACCATTTTGCCAAAAATTCCACGTATATCGTTCCGCAACCACCGTATTCGCCTGATTTGGGTCCGTGTGCCTTCTGGCTATTCCCAAAACTCAAGAGACCACTCCGGGAAACGCGTTTCGAGTCGATTGAGGAGATAAAAGCTGAATCGAAGAAGGTGCTGATGGCTATACCGGAAATGGACTATTTGGCATGTTTCGGGGATTGGGAAAATCGTTGGCATAAGTGTATTTCATCGAGAGGGGATTATTTTGAAGGGGATGAAATTGATTTACAAGAATAAATAAAGATTTTTCATTTTACAACCAAATTAACCTTACTTTTTGCCCACAGTAGTATAAGGCATTAGGCATTGTTCGCAAGAATAAGCAAACATTTATTGTTACATCAGCATATAAAATAAGTTACGCACAGTACATTATAATAAGCAAGAATAGAATCAAAAATGCAAATATTCTATGGAAACAGTTACATATATCACAGCAAACATTAAACCAATATAAATTCTAAGGCAATCAATGCGATTTAAATATGTATAATATAAATAGTTTCAAATTTCTATATTATAAAATAAACATAGCCGGGATACAGAAAATCACGAAGTTTGCGTTCATATTCTTTACGAAAAGTGTTTAATCAACTAAAAGTCCATTAAGTTGAAATACCCCGAACAAAACCAATTTCCAAGTTAGTGGTTGCTGAGCTGATGGGTTGGGTATCAGTACAACAAGGTCATGACAATAATGAACAAGTGAACTGCTTAGTGAAATCAGGTGCAAAATGAAAGTTTCATGGACTACAACAATTCTACAAGGCCCACAAAATGGAAAATGTCACACGGAGCTCATAAGACTCTAGATGAAAGTGCAGGACAGATGCAGGCAAAAAATGTACCCTGTCTTTTTGAGGAACTTTAAGTAGGCGCTTAAATCTAAATAGAGAGGCCTCTCACTCTCTCTAGATACTATACAGGACACTGTCATTTTAAGAATCATTTCAGAAAACTATGATTGGTAGATTCAAGTGCTTGTCATTTTGCGAACTGGGCGATAAGACACCAACTTCCATCCTCCGCGAATGTGCAGCACTCGCAAGACGAAGATTCACTCACCTAGGTGGCATGACTCTGAATATGTAGCTAGTATGGAACAACACCACGAAGAAGTGTTCAAATTTATTAGAAGTCTTCAATTATAGGCTCGCGGTGGAGCACAATAGCCCACATTGGAGTTCGCGGTGCGCAATGGTGTAATAAAACTAACTAACTAACTTTTCGAAAGACGTTTTGCCATTTTTAAAAGCTCAGTTTATGTAGAATTGTTTCCTGTAAGAAACCTTAACTGACGAATTCGTAATTATACTGATATTTGAAAGCGCGCACTAGAAGTGTTAGAATTTACATTTTAGTCCTTAAAAGCCAAGTTTACGTAGTACCCAAATTTCACCACCATGCGTTCCCTAACTCTTGTTCAGGCGAAAAAGGCTGTGCGTGTGTTTTAATTGGCCAAGTGGAATATTTAATTTGCATATAAAGTTACAGGGAAAAAGGCTTTTTAATTTGACAGTTTGTCATGCAGATTAGATTTTAAGAATTGTCCTTCCAAACAAGGGTAAGAATACTAATTAAGCACATAAATTTAAAGGCTATAATTTACGAAAGAGCTTTAAGGCTTTTTAGCAAGTGAAAGCACCGTTTTGTTAAGCATTTTCTTAATACTTGTGTATGACACAAAAATACCTCCCTCTCACTTGGTTCACCTGCTTAATATACTTATAAACACATCTGCGAAAATCACGTATACGCCCCGTATTACCTTATTGACATCATAAAGCCATTTACGGCTTACATACATAACTACATATGCACATGTATGCCTGCTGCAGGTACTTGGTAACCTAGTTGGCTCACAATTAAGTAATGAAATAAATGGCGTTAAAAGGAAATGTAATAGGCAACCGTTGATTAACCGACAACCCGGCATTTCTACAGCTACAATAAAACGAAATAATTTACAAAATACATACCTACAAATCCCTACAAAGTTTTAGAAAAACTCAATAACTAATACTAAATGGAAAATATATAGCTTTGTAAATGAAGAAATAAAGTAAATGGAATTTAACGAAATAAAATAAAATAAAATGAAACGCAGAAGGCGAAAAAATGTAAAAGAAAGCAAATAATAGACAATATCATGCCATGCCATGTAGACAGAAGTATATACATTTTTTGAAATAATGTCAGTGTTAAAAGTAAAATAATGAGTGCGTGACTTATTCCAAACTATTCCCAAGAACGGTGCTGAACATGACTACAGTAATAAAACCTGAATAGCCAACACAGAATAAACTACGACTTTGTTGAGCTGTGAACCATTTAAAAAACAAAATAAATGTCTCTTGAACGAAACAAAGAATGGAATGCCTAAACTACTTAAAACCCCACTTAAAAGAGGACAGCATATGATATTGTTTGGAGATAAGGCAGATACTTATATAAACCTAAGATAGGCGAGGCCAATTTGTATGGGGCGGTTTTTTTCGACTTGCTGCGTAGAATTCTAGAAAATAAAGCTGATTAAAGCGGTGTTTTTTCTCAGAATTTCATGTAGAATCCGAATTCGCTAGAAACTATATGGAAAACAATTAACCCGACTTAACCTAAGATGAGCTAATCTGTTACTGAAGTATTTTTACGTGCAAGCATACGACATTTTTATTGTCTTGCTTGTGTTGCAGTGATTTTATTGTTGCTTAATGTGACTCTTCTTCTTCTGTTTTGAATGAAAAATGTGTTATAGTGTTAATGCTAATATGTACACCAAGACCATCTACCCCCATTTCCAAAGGTTTTCGTGTGTACTTATACATCCACATGAGGCTTATATAAAATTTCGTTAATGTTGGTTGTTTTAATGAAAGTGAATTGAAAAATCGGAGACTTCAAAAGGTTATAGGTTATAAAAAAAGTGTCTCAAAACACTCTTTGATTTTTGATAATTTTTTTCTTTGACGGCGCTTATACCCTCTATTATGTGGTTGACCAATTTACTCCTCCTATTTGTGATGTACGTCGAGATGTAGTTCCACAAATAAAGCGACCTACAGTTTTATTCAATCTCCGAACGGTAAATGTTTGTTTTTTGTTTTATGAGTAGCTTTTTCATGGTATACATACAGTTAGTACACTCGGGGGTTCGCCATTTCCTGCCGAACATTCGGCTACTGCGGACGATAATAATTTTTAATTGGTTGTTACTATTTAAAAAACTAGCTACTATAAATAAAAAAAGGATAAGTCTTGTTTGTTCATAAAATCGGATATATTTTTAATGACCAGTGTAAAATACTGTCTCAGCGAAGCGTTAGCATACATCAGTTTGTAAATCGATCGAAGAGATAAACGGATATATTTCACTGGTTCGCGGTACATATTTGAAAATAACTCGAAAAGTTATGGAGCTTCCACTATGAAATTTTCTGGGATTACTGAGTATAGTATCACCAAAAATAAGAACAAAGATCTGAGGGAACGCGTTTTCAAAAATGACAAGCAAAAAGTATTTCTAAAAATTAAAAAAAAAAAAATTAGTTTTCCAAAAAAAAAATTTAAAAAAAATTAAACACTAAGAAAAATCAATTAATTTTTTTAATTTAAATTATTAATTTTTTTTTTAATTTATAATAAATTAAAATGTATAGTAAATTAAGAAAATGTTATTTTCAACATTTTTGTTTACAATTTTTAGTGCAAAATGGACATTTTAAACAACATTTTTTTTAAGGGGAAATAAGAGGGCGGCGTAGAAATTTCAAAAAATCGTTTTCTTGTTTTTTCGATAATTTGAAAGTATAGTATCATAAGAATATACTCTGAAATTTTCATGCGGAAACTCTCAATATTATAGCATCTACAGCCCATTGACTAGGTACGCGCACTCCTGGACTTCAAATTTTAAACTCATTTATCTCGAAATGACTATTTCGGTCTGGTGTTGGCAAAAAAGAAAAATAACAACTATTCAACCGAATCGTCTGAAATTTTAATATGTTGTTCAGAGCATCAGTGGCTATCGCCCACATTAGAATAATATTATTATTTCAATTACTTCGTATTTGTTTGATTAAAAAACTGAAAAAACCCAATTTTCAGAGTGTGAAATTCAAAACCGGGCCATTTTGTCAATTTTTTTATTCTAGTACAGGACTAGAGACATACTGATTTATTTTTTTTTGGTTTTTGTGTTGCTGATAAATGGCTCAAAATGAACAACACCGTCCAGCTCAAATTTTTCGGTAGGGTCAGCTTCAGCGCCATTTTTAAAATTATTAAAATTAAAAAAAAATATATGTTTTTCATTTTTGTATGTAAAAGAAGTTAAGTAACAGCCTAGAAAATTTAAATGTCGTTTTACATTTGTTTTTTAATTTAATTCAGTTTTTAATTAAATGCATTTTTTTATTTATTTCTTAATTTAAAAAAATGTAAAAATGGCCGAGTATTTTTCACTTTAAAAAAATCTAAGCTAAAATGACATGAAGTGACGCATAAATCTCTGAATGTCCAATTTTTTTAGTTACAATAATATTTTTCCGTACTAAAGTCAAGTCTACAAATGAACCAGATTTTAGAAAAATTGACTACAATGCAAAATTTCTTGGATCGCTTGACATGAAATCACTTTTTATGTAGTAAATATCCCAGTACTTTTTCCTTTCCATTTTCCTCTTTTTTTATGATACTTTGCCGCCTAGCGCTTCACTTGCTTTTCGTGCCTACATATATTCTTTAGTAATTTCAATTATCCATCTAAAGTCATCAAACAAAACCGATTTCAACATACATATTATATTTTGTCTAA
Source organism: Anastrepha ludens (assembly GCF_028408465.1). Classification (NCBI taxonomy): domain Eukaryota; kingdom Metazoa; phylum Arthropoda; class Insecta; order Diptera; family Tephritidae; genus Anastrepha; species Anastrepha ludens. Next base: position 74,374,990 of record NC_071501.1, read on the forward strand.
ACAACACCTATTAATACACAGCAACTTTTCAAATATGTCATCACATGTTAATTATTGTCAGTGCTTGTCAAAAACTACATCAAAGATTTAGCAAAGGCATGCTCACACATACATACATACGTACAGTACCACATCTACAAACAATGACTTGCAACTCCTAACTTGATTACTTCTTTCCAAGAAAACCAAAACCAAGGGTAATATTAATAAATCGTCAAAACGCTGTTTATCACGCGGAGTGGGTGGCTGAGGCTATGAAGTTAGTTATACTTTCACGCAGAAATTCTCATGTGCGCTTGAGGGGAGTGATATTCCAAATTACAACGGCTCAAATATAAAGTAATAACAATGAAATTAGTGCAATGAGCAGTGAGTGTGTTGAGCAGAGCACAATGAAACAACGTACGCATATATGCACACACAAAGTTTATTAAGTGTATTAGTGTGCTTTCAACAAACGAATCAAATTTGGCTTAGCACCTGCTGTGTGCACAGCAGTAATTTACTGGAGTTGGAAGGAAACATAGCGCTTATTTGGTTAAATAAGAGTTTAATTTCAAAACTAAAAAAGAATATAAAAAAATGAAATTATAAACACTTCTAGAAAATATAATAAATTATTGCGACGATAAACAAAAACAAAAGCAAACTGTGCTAAACCCAGGGTTCCCATTTTGTGAAGCCGACTGATATATTGGCACGGTCGAATAAGCCAGATATCTAAACTACGCACATTAAACACACGCAGTCAAAGCTTCCGCTAGTTAGCATGGATGCAGTTGTAATTAATATCCACTAAAGTCGCACAGGATATTGTAGTTAATTTCCAATTTGGCGAGAATGTCGAAAGTGGCAATCAGTAAGCTTTTTCCACACATACTCGACAAAAAGTCAGTTTCTAAAGTTACACATTAGTTACAACTTTGCCACCCCAGTTGAATTGTGTGTTAGTATTTTTTATTTGGTATAATTTGTTATAACTGTATACTCTGCCACGCTACTCTTTAGTGAAATTTTGACATCATTATTGCTGTTTAATAAGTCGGCAAATTGTTGTTAGTTCGACAAAATAGAGGGCAAGCGATTAAACGCAATTTTAATTTCCGCTGAATTATTGCCATTAATTAGGTGCCTCTACATACATATATGCGCATGTGTGTGTATCCTGTGTATGTGCGGTAATTGTGTAGCGGGTGAGCTGGAGTGAGTAGCTGTGCGCATAAATCAATTGGTTTGGGCTCTCACTAAAAGCACATTCATTTTGTTTGAATGACACGCAAAATCTGCTCGAGAGTCGCGCACTCTTGCTAGGCCATTAATTAGCGTATAATAAATTTCATTTCTTCTGAAAAATTCTGTTAGTAAGCATTTACGACTTTTTGTAGCTGCTATAAATTAGGCGGCGATCGAAAATGAGAAATTAAATGACTATGCACATGTTCAGTTCATTAGACAGTATAATTTTTGTCCGAAGCAGTGAAATATTTGACATAATTTGCGCAGAGAATAGAAAAAAGAAATAACTATAAAAAATATCCTTAAAAAAGAATGCAAATTTCTAGTACATTTTATAAAAACCTAAAATTAATTTCTCGATTTCTAAAGTAGAACATAGAATTTTAGAACTACCATTTTTTCCTGTTATAACCTTTTCGAAGCTTAATTTATTCATCTCGAACGTAGCTTGAGAGTGATTCCGCATATTTGCGCGCTTCCAGCAGCGTTAATTTTTGATTGTTGAACGACAGTTGTTGTTAAGTTGCCGATTTTGAGTTCAATGTAAATTTTGTAAATATTTGATTACTAAATATTGCAAATTGTTGATTGTTGAGTGGGCTGATTTCGTTAAAAAATTTGCCACAAAACAAACACCTTGTCGATTCCCCTCAAAAATTGTGCAAATTTATTTAGCTGAAGAAATATCGGCCTACACGAATTTGAGCGTCCAAAATGGTTGTGTGAAAAAAACGTAAACGTGTTTGACGATTTATTTTGTTAGCTATTCTCGTCATAAATATAAATTTGTTATTATAAATTTGTAAATAAATGAATAATTTAGCAACGTTTTCTTTTGAAAAACCAGTAGGAGTATTTCTGATTTTTTCAGAATTCATCAAAATATTTTTAAGTATAAAATTGTGTTAAATGTGTGTTTGCGATTTACAAATATGTTTCGATTTTCTTCAATTATTATAAAAAAAGAAATACGTAAATTCAATAATTATCAATAAATATCAAATGAGATTTTCATTCAAAGAAGTATTATTTAGAGCAAATTTTATGATATCATTGCCCAAGTTCACTCAGAAGAAATATTCTACAGCGCCCTAGTATAAGGGTGTCGTCTTTTGCTTAACAAAGTAAAAAAATCTGGAAGTCTCAATAAAAGTGGAATCGGGTGCGAAATTACTAATAAAGTTTGAATAAGCGTGTTTAAGAAATTCTGAAATTGTGTGAAAATTAAGTCATTCTGAAGATGTTATGCGGAGTTTTTTTAAATAAAGGCAGTTCTACGAATGGTCAATGTTGATAAGATAAACCCAAGGCAAACAATTCGACAAATTATTAGGTACGATTTTGCCAATGTAACTTAATGCACTATTAACCGCTTATAAGAATGGCTAAGTTTCAAGGGCCGGTGTTGATTTTGAATAAAATACAATTTTTTTAGGAAATTATTATCATTTCTCTTTATTATGATAATATTGGTATAGTTTAATTACGTATAAAACAAAATATTGGCCAAATAGCCGCCGCGACCTCGGCGGCACACTTCCATCCGATGGTCCAAATTTTCGATGACGCTAAGGCATAATTGAGATTCTATGCCGTTAATGTGCCGAGTTATCTCATCCTGTAGCTCTTGTATTGTTGCTGGCTTATCGAGGTACACCTTTTCTTTCAAATAACCCCAAAGAAAGAAGTCCAACGGTGTCGTTGACGTTTAGGTGTGGTTCACATTCAACATCGGCCCTTGAAATTTAACCACCCTTTATAAATATATATTGGCGTGTACACCGTTTTGAGTGTTTGGCCGAGCTCCTTCTCCTATTTGTGGCGCGCGCCTTGATGTTGTTCCACAAATGTAGAAACGCACAGTTTCAAGACGACTCCGACCGACAGATATTTTTTATGAGCAGCTTTTTCATGACAGAAATATACTGGGAGGTTTGCCATTGCCTGCCGAGGGGCGCCCACTATTAGAAAAATGTTTTTCCTCATTTTGGTGTTTGACAGAGATTTGAACCTGCGTTCTCTTCAAATTCTGAATGGTAGTCACGCACCAACGAGTTGGCTACGGAGGCCGCTTTTTTATACTTTTCCATAAAATGTAAATGGTTGAAATCTCCGACGAAGTGCCAATCCAATGGCGAAAGAACTGAAAATATCTGACCATGGAATCCACCGCACCCGCTGCATATTGAAAAGTTATCTTAAAGACAAGCCTTACAAGATCCAATGGGCGCATGATCTCACACCAAAACAGCAACAAGTCAGACTTTATAGAGCGAAGGAATTGCGTCACTTGACCTAAAGTGATCAATTTCTGAACATTGTGTTTTCTGACGAGAAAATTGTTCCAATTGAGCAAATCGTAAACTCCCAAAATGATATAATTTATTTGACCGATCGTTCATACGAGAATTTGAATCATCGATTGGCCACAAGGAGACAGCACATTCCACGGGTAATAGTTTGGGCCACTGTAACCGCAAATGGGTGCTCTCCAATCGCTTTAATTGAGCCTGGCGTCAAGATAAACGTGAAGCATTATCGGGAAAGTATTCTGGAGATTACTTTGAAGCCGCGGGTAGACAAATATTTCCGTGACAGACATTGGACGTTTCAACAGGACTCGGCACCATCTCAGAAATCTCGAATGAACCAAGAATGGCTGAAAACCAACGTTTCCAACTTTAAAACGTCCACAGAATGGTCCAAACTGAGAGATTTGTCAGTCTCGAGGCGCTGAAAAAAGCCATTATCTACGAGTGAGTCAAAATACCTGTAAGTCTCATTCGGACAGCTTGCAACTCGTTTCTGGACCATGTCAAGGCCATAGTCAAGGCAAAAGATGGTCATATCGAGCAATGGTAAGTTTATACTTAATCTATAGTATTATTTTAAAACATGGCGCTTATTCTGACTAAACTACAATATGTACAGATATGAAATATATATCAAAAGAAAGGTTTTGATGAGCATATTTCCGGAAAATTATAAAAATTAAAATTGGCTAATTTGTTCATGAAATATTTGCGTGTAAAGTTATCAAAATTTTCATATTGATAACAGCGATGTCTATGCAAAGCGAGATGACACACAAATATACGCATATACAATATATGAGTACGTTTGCTTTGTTTAGCTCTCTTTCTATTGAGCACAGCATTGTATGGGCAAAGAACTCTTTAATTGTTTTGTTTTGTTCTGTTTACTAATAAATATGTATTCATGAACATAGTTCCAACGGGTGCTGCGTATTTTTTTCAAAATTTTGTTGTGATGCCAATAATTGGTATGAATTGACAATTGACTTGAAATTTGTCAGTTCACTTAAAACAACGGTAACAGTGCAAATTAGAAAGAGTTTTGGACAGACGCAAAATAGAATTTATTTTAAGAAAAAAGTACATCCATATTTAATTTTAAAATATGCCTAGAGGACGACCAAGAAAAGTTCGTAGAAGAGTTCCTACTTTAAGTGGAGGAATAGAGCAGGTAAGTAAGTGATAAATGTTTGAAACGTCACGTATTGAATATGATTGGTAGAAGCATCCACTTTTGTTTTCGTTCATATATGGTACAATTGAACTACAATATATAAACATATGTATGTATTTACAAATTTTGTGTGCGTTTGATCCTTTTTGCAAAACTCAAAATTTCAAATAGTTTTAAAAAATGAGGAGAGAGAGACAAAAAATGCTATATGCATAAGTTCTTACATATTACATATGAATAAAAATATACACTTTTCGAATCATCATAACTTTTAATATATAAAAGTGTCACATATGCTGTTTACTTTCCGTGGGAAAAAAGCCCACCCGATTTTCGGGGGTTACATACTAGTTTGGTATTATTTTCACACATTTTTTACTTTGAATTGAATAAAAGTAATTTTCCAAACTAAACTCATGGCCTTTTTAATTGATTACACTTCGAGTTTCGGACCTTCTATACTACCGTTATGTGAAAAAATCTTTAATAGCCTTGCGCATAAGTGCACGTATATAAAAAAAATTTCCTCTGCAAATTTGTGCAGTTGACCACTTGCCCATGGACCTAATAACCGCACTGTACAATCCAAAGTGACCAAATGATTATATCGGTATTGCTTGTATTTGTATACCAGACAGTTGTTGTTGCTGTTTTTGTGTACTGTTGCAAAATAAATGGGTGTGTTAATACCCAGCATAACGACTAACTAACTGACTAGCCTTTACTGCAGGCAAAACACATTTTCCGTCACTTGCAACCTCAATTTTTTTGTGTAATTGACTCGAGCACAGAAAAAGGAAAGCACCGACAAAACGGTCATTTTGCAGTGAAAAATATGTTTTGCCTGCAGGAGATTAAACTACGGAAGATAAAAGGACAAATTGAGTAGAATGAGGACGAGCAGAGGTAAATTTTTAGATTGTAAAAATACTTTGCTATAATGCTTTCGATATATGCGGCGCCTACAAAGCCTACAAACAGGAACACTGACTGTGTGCGATTGCATTTTTTCCATGTGTGTACTTGAGATGAGAAGAAGCTCGAGCAATATTTATTACTGGCTTATTAGCCTGCATTTGTTCGGAGTCAGCCGCATGGCACCGCTGCACAGTGCGCCGAACGTGGACAAAACGGAAATACCGAAAGCATTGGAACTTAGTTTATTTGGTGTCATATGAAAGCTAAAACTCCATGCAGGAAAAGTTATTAACTTATTTTGTGTTAAAATAGACTTTGAGCTTTTATATATCCCCTCATCATAAATAATTTGTGTACACCATTTCACTTCCACGTTTGGCATATAAAAGTCGGCGTGGTAAAAAAATTGTTCAAAATACACTTTTGCCCTTAACAAGATGAACAACTGTACTTTTATAAATATAATTATGATAAAACCAAAAATATATGTCTAGTGAAGATAATTCGAAACAAATATTTTTTTCTTAATATTAAGTAAATCCGGGTTCGAAGAAGCTAAAGTCCCAAAATTGGAAACATTTAGAGATACAAAGAAAATCCGCCAACATTTTTTTTATGACTTAAAAGAATCTTGACTGTCTATTACTGGTGGAAAGTAATATTTTCTCCGCCTTTTTCCATCTTGTGAAAATATTTTCCCGCATGCCACTTTTTCGTATTTGTTTTAGCTTATCTAATATATATTTATAATACTAGAATTCTAAGGTTTTCTCTAAATCAGCCAATTCATCTATTTGCTTAAAACTGCTGAACACTGCTATTATTTTTCAGGTGGAAGTCTTTTGAGATCCTGCACGCGTGCATAATGCTTAGCAAAAGCAGGAAGTAAGTAGATAGTAACAATACTCAAAACTGGCCAACTCCTGTAAGGAGGAGAGGAGATCAAATTTCTTGGGTACGCAGGCAACATTTCTCCAATCTAAGTTGTAGGACAAAGGAACATAGAGGGAAATGGAATTGCTGTTGAGCTGCCAAGAAAGGGTCGGCTGGATTGGTATCAGAGGTCTCCTACCCGGTCATCGGCATACCCCTGACTATTGCTAAAAACGAATAGCATAACTTATTTCTCAAGAAAGCGCAGAAAAGATGGAGCTCCATTTTTTCGTGTGCTATTTCGAAAACACTTTGGGCATATTCTACTGTCAAAATTCAATTTCTAAACTCGTAGCTATGTTTACTGATCATTCGATGATAGGTACACATGCGGAAAAGCTAGGTATATTATTTAATATGTATTGCAGAAGCTTAGGAGAAATTTCAGAGAAGGACACTTTCTCTTTAAAATCACGCGTTTGGTAGATAGACGATTAAGATCACTGGGTGCTCCTTTCAGCGACAGCCTGGGGCACCAAATTCAATCCCATCAACTCTCTCAATTACACCAATAGCTATGGTTGGCTGTAGATATCTCACGGTGCTCTAGAAGGGGGCTTAAATAAAAATGAGTTGGCACTTCGAAATTCCTTTTGATTATGATTCTTGGGTTAGTAGGGAATGTTTTGATATAGAATTTAAAATCAGTTCACGTGGCCGATTTTAAATAATTTGAGTTTGAAATTAGAAATAGCGCTATTATTACTATATTATATTTTATTCAATACTTTTTCGAAATCTCAAAACTGTTTTGAAAATTGGGATCGAAAGCCCTCGTTGTCTTCTATTTTATGCAATTTATTTGAAAAGAATCCGATCATAAATGGCAAAGTTATTCGCATTTGAATGTCCACCACAAGCGCACATTGTTCATTGTATAGGACGTATAGGATTTGTACTGGTGGACGACCCTTGCGGCATCACATTCCAATGCGAAATTATAACGGTAAACATCAAAATAATTACATATTGAATATCCTGCAACAGTAACGACGGACTTGAAACTTGCAAATATTATTACGGGTTTGACAAGTAACGCAAGTTTTTGCCCATGCATTTGGTGTGACGTCACAAAATCTGATTTAAGTTCCTGTGGTACTTTAAGGACAACTGCAAGCTGGCTGTCTAATTACAATAATTGGTGTCATCAAGGAAGTGTGAAAAATAAAGTGAAGGATTTCAAAAATTGCATACATCCACCTTTGTTTTGCTCAGATAAGGATCAATTAATTTTGGATGTGATCCCTCCTCCTGAACTGCATCTATTGTTAGGATGTGCTAACACTCTTTACAGTAGCATGCTTAAACTACATCCTAATATTGCAGAAAAGTGGGCGCAGGAATGTCATGTTCAAAAAAGTTGTACAAATGGTGGCAATTTTTCGTTTGAAGGGAATGCTTGTAAGATCTTACTTAATAATGTTGACAAACTTCAACGGTTATGCGAAGTTAATTTTGGTGGTCTATCAGGTTGCATTGCGTACGTAGATACTTTTAGAAAGTTTAAAACAGTTGTTGACGATTGTTTTTCTTTTAAATTACGGCCAAAGCTTCAACAACATGTTACCGAATTTCAGAAAAGTTATGAACTTTTAGGAATTTCGGTAACACCAAAAGTTCACACAATTTATAACCACGTTCCACAGTTTTGCTCAAAATTTCAGAAAGGTCTAGGATTTTTTGCAGAACAAGCCACAGAATCGGTACATCACGATTTCAACGAAAAGTGGAAAAACTTTAAGGTAGCAAAAATTAATGAAAATTACTTTGCAAAACTACTTCGAGCTGTACGTAGCTACAATAGTACACATATATAGCTTTGTGAGCAGTATATTATATGTATTAGTTTTAATTTATATTTAATATAATAAAATTAGTTTAATAAAATATTTCATGAACATTATTTTGTTTCTTTATGATTACATTTATGCATTAAATCAATTCCAATACGCATTAAAAGCAAGCAATTTGAAGCAATGAACAATGTGCGCTTGTGGTGGACATTCAAATGCGAATAACTTTGCCATTTATGATCGGATTCTTTTCAAATAAATTGCATAAAATAGAAGACAACGAGGGCTTTCGATCCCAATTTTCAAAACAGTTTTGAGATTTCGAAAAAGTATTGAATAAAATATAATATAGTAATAATAGCGCTATTTCTAATTTCAAACTCAAATTATTTAAAATCGGCCACGTGAACTGATTTTAAATTCTATATTAAAACATTCCCTACTAACCCAAGAATCATAATCAAAAGGAATTTCGAAGTGCCAACTCATTTTTATTTAAGCCCCCTTCTAGAGCACCGTGATCTGCCTATTGGAGGGCTCATAATAGTATTAAAATGCCGATTTAGTGCTACTTGGATAGGGCTGGACTGGTACTTCAACCGTTTCATTAGCTACTTATCTAAGCCTTGATTTAGCGGTGTAGAGTGATTTGAATTTTGTTTTTCGTTTACATTTACGAAAAAGAGAAAAATCATAATTTTGTCGGAGTAGAAGAAATTCTTCAGAACAAATAAAAACGAGCTTGCGGTAATTTCATACGTCATGCAGTCCACCATGATGGATGGTGCTGTAGCTAGTATTTTACCCGATACCTATTCTTAAGCAGGTGTTTCATATGCCACGCAAGCCCAAAGCTTGAACAAACAATAATACCTTAGCCAGATTGTTATAAGTTTGGTTTATCAACTCTCCAATGCTGGATTCGATTCTTTGAATATATACTTCTTTAGCCTACCTTCTGCCCTTAAAGACATGGAAAGTACGAAATGAAAAGCAGGCTATATTTATTGGAAATAAAACCCGAATCCAAAAAGGGTTCAACAGCAAAATAGGATCAAATCAAGCAAGGGTTTGGTACAACAAATAATGGAAACACTGCTCTGAGTTTTTCTGCTGCAGGAATTACTCGTCTGGATAAACCTTTGATTTACAATTTTTCTGTGCTGCTAAAAGTCGCCTCTTGTGGAAAAGAAATAGATACGTATGAGTTCAGTAATTTGGTAACCGGAACAAGATGCTTGTACTTGGTAAAACAAGCTTAGTTCTGTGCATATAGTTTTAGTTCACGGATCTGATGTAAATAAGTTGTTTGATTTACTTATAGACTGCACATGTCATAGCTAATGTGCAGATTCCGATACCCTAATCGTTGACGGCGGGATTATCTTTCTGCTACCCAACCAACAGGTGAGGATGGCGATAATGCGTCTGAAGAATAACAAAGCTGCAATATATAATCGGATGAAAGTATGCCTGCCGAATCCACAGGAATGGTGATACTGCAATATGTACCTATTAGACCTGGAAGATCCCCAATTGAGCAGATATTCACAATACGACAAGTCCTTGAAAATACCCATGAAAGGAGAGTCGACCACCATATCTGAATTTGGTATTCCCGCAAAACTAACACGGCTATGCAGAATGACGTTGCTCACTACCAGTAGCGCCGTTAGAAGTGGAAAGAACCTCTCCGCGCCGTTTGATTCCAAACAAGGCTTCGGACAGGGTGACTCTCTGTCGAATGACTTTCTTCACCTGATGCTGTAAAAAATCGAGCGTGCCGCAGAACTTCTTCGCTTAGGCACTTGTTATAAAACATTAAAATGGCCGATGGCCGTAGCAACCGCGATTCTTCCAAACTGAATAAAGAGGCAAAGCGAATCGGTTTGGTGGTGAACGAGGACAAAACGAAGTACTTCCTGCCATCAAACGAACAGTCTTCCAATCGGCACCCACATCACTGTTGACTGTTATGATTTCGAAGTTGTACGAGACTTCTAGGAACCAGGATTAACACCGATGACAATGCCAGACTTGACATCCAATGAAGAATCTCTCGTGCCAACAAGTGCTACTTTCCACTAAGTAGGTAATTGAGTAGTAAAGTCCACACTCGACGACATACACATATCGCTTTGGCTACAAACGCTCCGGCTCTGAAAGTATTCGATGCAGTACCAGCTGATGGTGGCAGAGGAAGAGGAAGGTGGAGAAGGTCTTAGCTGCACTTGGTGTGTCGAACCAGAGTTGTTAAACTCGGCTAAAACCAAGGACACATAAAGAACTATACATACATTGTTGAAAATGGAGAAACTAATAATATCATGGAGCTCTTTGCATCAATTATAAGTTCCTCCTCTGAGGATTTAAGTTCCGAAACTGATGCATAATTTACAATGAATATATCATCAACTAATATTTTCATTTTATTTTCTTAATTTTAGGAAAACTGTGTTGTTTTCTTTAGACGGTTTTATTTATATTTTTTATTATATCATAATTGAACATGTCAACTATAATTCTGCCTTTTTTACCTCCATTTAAAAAAATTAAAAAACTCGGTTTTTCAAAACTGGTAGCCGGTAGGGAAATCCGATTTCAGTTTTGAAATTAGAGGAGTGTAATCCTTTTAGGAATAAGATTTTAACAAATTCCGAACACTTCCTCTATTTTTGTCCATTGTTTATATGGAGTGAGAGCACTGTGCGCTGGGCCAAAAATATAAATTATGGGCCTGATAGTGGGCCATTCAATATTGTGTTACCATTGCACCTTTGCTTATTTTTCACTTTAACCACTTGCCGATACGTTTAAAAATTAGAGTAATTTATCGTTGATCTACTGTGTACTTTGCATGTATGTACGTACGAGCATTTCCTGCTTGCAGGCGAGCACAAGTAGATGGACGAAAAACCCATTGAAGCACTCTTTGATTTTGTGTGCGAGTGCACCTTTTTTGTGAATATGTAAATCTTAATTACCATCTCAATTTGTTTACTTTATTTTATTTTTCATTAATATTTGAATATATTTTGAAAAGTTTGCCCAGCTGGAAGTACCAAAAATACAAAAATAAGATAAATAAAAAGTATGAGTTGAGTGTGCGTTATGTTGTGTGCATCGTGCGCGTTTTTACATATCTTATAGGGGAAAATGGAGGAGAGGTATAAGTATCTATGAGTAGTACTGAACTAATGCACATTTCTCTATAGAACGAACCAATTTGATAAGTAGTAAAATATAATAGGATGAATAGAAATATTTTTAGAAGCTGTATGGGAAATATAATATTCTCCGAATTTATTTTTTAATTATTTTTGCAAGTTTATTTATTAGCTTAATTCAGTCTATCTGGTTTGACTCTCACAGGTTCAAATAAAAACTAAAGTTAAAAACTGCTTACATATATGCAAGGTGGCGCAAAATTAGTCACTCTATCGGAAGATTTCTATTTATTGCGAATGGCGTCGTACGTCAATCATATTTGATATTGGTGGACTAGGCAGCTGCAGTACACAAAAATACAAGCAATAAAGATTTCCATCACTCAAAATCATTTTTTTTTATTTTAGAAAAAAAGTTGTTTAAAAACAAAACGGGTGATTAATTTGTATTTAGATATGCTGGATTTTATGGCTGAAATACTCACAAAGAAAGTTTTTTGAATATACTGTGATTAATTCACCGGCGATATGTATCTTAATAGGCAGATAAACGGGTGTTTTTCATAAATGTAAAAAAAAAATTCCCAAATATTTTTTTCCAAAAATTTGATCAAACAAAAAAATTCAAAATAAAAAAAAAAGAAAAAAAATGTTTTAATTTAGTATATTACTTCCTACAAAATTAAAAAACATTGTAGAGATGTTAAAAAACCCGAAAATATTGAACTTTACCAAAATTTTGCACATTGAACAAATCTCAGAGGTTTTTTTCCTATTTTTTTCAATTTAGTTTTTATTGCACTCATGCCTATAAGTAGACAACTTTTCAGAGAAATTTAAGTCCATGCCCAAAATACTTGGATCACGTGGTTTGAAGTCGCTTTGTTTTTAAAACCTCTCCAGTTGAAATCGCTAAGTTTGCCCGCAAGCCATGCCCGACGGTATGCGAATGTGTTTACAGTTTATTGCTTGTAGTCACATCACTCACACTCAACTACTGATGTATGTGATATGTAACAGTGTTTGTATCAGCAGTTTTGTAAATTAATTTCCCGTACAAGTTTCTACCACTCAATTTTAATTAGAGCTACAACTTTTTGTGGCTACTCGAGCTGAACAATTTGATACCCAGACATCTTTAGCAGAGTAAGCACGCGTAATTTATATTTTATGTGCATATGTGTATGTAGATCCCCATACATTTATAAAAAGCAGTTTTCGAAAGGCATGCTAATAAATTACTATCGAAGCTCAAATAGCTGATGGAAGCTCAATTTCAATGTAGATAATCTGTATATAAATGCATGTAGTTGAGTGCTTGATATAAACCACTGAGCATGAAAATATAAAAACTTTGCCTCACTTTAACAGACAGCGCTCGCATATTCATCCACTTATTAACTCATTCACCAACTTCAGCCACAAACGACTCTGGGTTATGCTTTTTAACTATTTATTTCATAAAATTTGTAAGGCTTTTTAAATTTTTGAAACTGAATTACCTTGATTATTTTCATTTAATTTATTCCTTTTATACTCAATTTGAAATATTTTTCAACATTATCGAAAGTTTCCATATGTATGGCATTAATGCGATGAGTCTAATTATTTGAAGAATTATTTTGATTGTTTTTTTTAACCTTTACAGATTTGGGCAATTTCCCCAATTCGAGTGTACGTTTTGTTGGTATTCTACAAATAGTAAATGAGATCAAAATTTTTATTTCTCCTCTCAGGGTAGCTAACATAACTTCACAAGAACCTCTTTCCAACCCGAAATTCATTCAAAACTGTTCCCTTTCCAGTTGCGTAGCGGCCGCTCTCATTTTATTCTTTACGTTTGCGATTACGATTTAATCCACTACTTCCGTGTTATTAGCTGGCGGAGCACCCAACACTTCTAGAACTCTTAGGTATGGCTGCCAAAGTTTGAATTGAAAAGTAACTTATTCTTATAATCCAATTTTACTTTGGAGTAAAATTACGGCCAACAAAACGAAAAGATATTCATTGATATTTTCTGAAAGCATTCACTGAATTTTTTTATTTACCTAGTTTTTTACTTCTAAATAGTTTGTTTTTTTTGAACTATTTGATTTCCATCTTTAAGATTGCCTGAAATGTTATTGTAGGCAAATGAATAATTTTTGTGATGAAAATCAACTTTTTAGGGGGAGAGCTTAATAATCATATGTGTAAGTACAATACATATTTTGAAATTTCGTTAGGTAAAAATGAAATGTGGGAAAAATATATGGTTGCGATGTAAAGCGGCCACTGAAGCATAAGGGCTTGCCGCATGCCTATCAATCGGAAGTGCACAGGGTCGAAACTTCAGGTACAGAACACCAATTGATAGAAACAGATTTTTCTTATGGCGGATATATATCCCGAACATCTGGGGATCTCCTTTAGTTTTCGACCTCACGACTATTATACTGTCTTTAAGGACGAACTGGTGGTAATAATAAAAGTTTGGCACTGTTACAGTGTGATGCGATACCTCGAGATGATAAAGTTGACATGGGTTTCTGGCCATAGCGACATTGAGGGTTAATGCAAAACCATTGAACTAGTGAGACTTGACACCAAGTTGACTGATGAGTACACAGACAGTGACATAGGCATAGCCTTACAGGCATGCAAGCTACTTATATTTGAGAAAATTGTAAGAGTAGCTTATGAAAGATGGCGTAATGAAACCACCTGCAGAATCGCTTGACAATTCCGGCCAACTGTCAATGCTAAATGCACAGAATCTTTGCTAAGCCGAAATAAGCTTAGTCTTACCACACTGCTTTCAGTCATATTCAAAGCCTTAGTAGAACTAAGGGTCCGGAAAATATATTAAAATTAGAGAAAACTGATTATTGTTCAATCCAAAAGGTTTTGTCAACAAAACAAATTAATTGCAAACTATTTTTTTCTCTTCTACATTTTTTGCCAAATTTTCATATTGGAGTCTAGTATTTGAAAATGAAATATATACTTAAATATATGTATGTGTATATATAATTGTCTGCTACACCTTTTTTGCTGTGTATTTGGTCATGCTTCTTCTCCATTTTCTGGTGTGCGTCTTGATGTTTTCCATAAAACGGGAACTAGTAGTTTTATGACGCCTCCGAATGGCAGATGGTTTTTTATGAGGAGCTTTTTCAATTACCATTGCCTGACGACCAGGGGAGATGGTTATTAAAAAAACTGTTTTCTATCATTTGGTGCTTCATGCACGAGGCACCAAGCCACTCGGTTGCGTTAGCCGCCATTTGCAAATACAAGCAATAATAAACTTTGAGTATTTTTAATTTAGGTTATTCACGTCTAGGGAATCGACCCTTTATTTTCTGTCATGACACATTTCCTATACATCAACATTTTTGAACTCCACGTATTGCCCTGTTGTATTTATTAGGGTCTAAAGACTTAAAGACTAAAATGACTAAAAAAGAAGCAAATGTTTCATTGATTTTTGTGCATCATCATACCGAAGCATTCTTTGAAAAAGTAGGTGTGAATAATAGGCATGCGATTAGTTCACTCTCTGTTATACTGCACTGCCCTGCCTGTTTTCTTAGGCGCAAATGCAGCAGCATTATATACCACTCAAGGCTAAGCCTTCCGACCAAGAAACAAATTAAATTCAACGTTTCAAATAATATATGACCATGTGTCGCTCGATACTCGCTCGGAACTCGTGCAAAACTCAACTTCTTAAATGTTTGCTCGAAATTTTCGAGCTTTTGACAAATTTAGGCAGCTCAACAAAAATTGTCAGTTTTATTTATAAGCAATACTTCAGTTTTCCAACGACGTCGCCACTGTGTATAAATACCTGTAATTTGTAAAACTTTAAAAAAATGCTCTAGTTTCTAGTCTCCATCCATAATAAAAATATTTATAGTTCAGACTGAATTTTAAAGAATCAGAATGGCCGACGTCCCATGGGTTATAACATTGGTTTATTAACGAAAAAACTGAGATTGTGTTGGTTATATACGGATAAAACCAACATAGTCTCGTCTTATATATATTACTTCGTTGCGTCTGAACAAGGACTAATTGAGCGTTTATGTTCATTGTGAAGGAACTTTTAACGCAGCCCGCGTTGCTATGAATGATATTAAATGAGACTCGGTGTTTCTGGCTTTGTTTTTTGCTGTATTGCTATGAATGCAATTTCAATTAAGTTGGACTATGGACGCATATGAACGAGATGATAAATTTAGTTGATTCAGCGAAAAGTTTGGTCACCTTAAGGGGCTGTCAGTATTGGAGCATTAGTCCTTGGTATAAAATAAATAATGAGTATCAATGAAAATGGAATGCAGGAAGTACTCGTATATTTTCACACGGATAACTCCAACTCTATGCCGTAGTGAAGAGCAAAATGATCAAGTGAACTTAAATTTGCCTACTTTAGATTTTTGCATATCCTTTGAGTTCCTTTTTGGTATTTTCATTATGACCCATCCCTAGTGTCGCCGTAGTGAGTATGCCAGGCTAACAACCGTTCCGCTGTGGCCGGCTGCTAATCCATCAAACAACAATTTGCGTCCCACTTATAAATTAGAATACATGCGCGCGGTACAATTGCTGGGAGAAAGTAGTCATAAGCATCCATATGTTTGCAAAAGAATATAATTGGTAGCTATGACAATGCATTTCAGACTTTTTGATTCAACCGAGCGACACATTGGTGCAATGCAACTGACTTGAGTTAACCACAGCATAGGGGGTTTCAATAGGGACATACAAATTTTTAGGTATAAATACGTCATTCAGGGTATATGTTTTTCACATCGTGAAATTTATGGCCGAGCAACATTACGGAATTATAAAAATTTACTACAGAAGTTCTGGATTGGAAGGCAGTAAACCGGTTTTCGTAGAAAGTAATTATTAAAAAAAACTCTGAGCGAAATATTGTGAGCAATGTGAAGAAACACAGTGCAAAATTTCAAAGCGATTGGTCTAGAAGATTGGTATTGAGTTATAGCGTACATGGATTTCAAAGTTAGCAAGTTTTAGAAATATGCTTTAAAGTCGCATAGGTATGACTTAAAACCCGGTTTGGAGCAAGGTAGGCTCAAGTACTTATAACTGCACAAATTTGCTAATCAGTGATATGAAGTTTGCCTAAACTTTGATAGGAAATTTATTTCAATATATTTTTATACATGGGGTTTTGAAATTGTTTTCATAGGATTTTATTGTTTTACAAGGTGGTGTAAAATTAATCACCCTATCCGAATATTATGTATATTATAATTTTATATTGTATATGTATTATTATAATTTCTGCAAATGGCATCTTGCGTCAATCATATTTGATACTTGTGAATCAGACTGCTGCAGTATACAGACAAGCAATGGAGCACCTAAAGGTAAAAAAATATGAAACACTCAAAATTATCATATTTCTTAATATTTAGTAATAAAGTCATTTAAAATTGGATGATTAATTTTGCGCCACCTTGTCCTGAGATAGTGTCAATTCAGAGAAGGCATTTTTTTCTATATCTCGAAAATATTTCTACATTTTGAATAGCTGACTCCATATTCGGATTCGGAAGCAATTTCTACATAGAAAATGATAGCCGCAAAAGATAGGTGAATTTTTTATTTTATTTGTAAACTAGTGTAAACGTGAATAAATACTGATAAATATGGTTCAACATATTTCCTATAGAATATATTCAGCTATATTGGCGTAGAATATAGCTGTCATGAAAGATTTACTTCAAAATTACCCAAATCAGCCTCTTCCCCGCCATTTATAATAATGGTGAATAATAGTATCGCACATGATCGAAAATTCGACCAATAACATTTTTCACTGTAAATGGTTGGTTTTATTCAATTTCAATTGAACTATATAATGTAACAATAGGGAGATTGCAGCTTATTTGGGAGATGCTACGCCTCTTTCTCCAATACCTACCACTTTTCAGTATAAATGCGAATATGCAATTTATGCAAAGAAGATAGATCAGGCTTTGTTCAGACAGTAACGAAGTAATGGCACTTGATTATGGCTCATTTTTTTCGTATATCACCAATACACTTTGAGTTGTTTTGCAAACACACCCCAAAGAGACGTCAGTCCATCAGTTGAGTCTGTCAAATTCGCTCAGAGCCGAATAACGGTCTATTAAAGAGCTCACCTTTGAAATCCACCACCACGCAATTTATGCATTCCTGCCAAGTTTCAGTTCCCTAGTTTAATTGGTTTGGCTTTCGCAGTTTGGTCTACGAGTATGTGCCAGATGTCACAACCCCGAACATTTCTGCACTGAATGAAGTTATTCCCTTCATTCAAAGGGTGTTATTTTCTGCGAATGGTACACTCAAAAAGGAGTGAATTTTTTGTAAAGATTTTATTTTAGCTACACCCTTGCAAAAATAAATTATAAATAATATGAATCAAGGACTTACTGGAAAATATGGAAATTACGCTATTTTTTGTATGGAGATCTGCATTTTGAAAAGCTTGTCATTTATTTTTCCTGAAGGCGTCTTGCTTGCCAGACTTATGGTTATTCTTGGATGAAAAAACTGTGGCCTTTATAGAATGATCACAGAACTTGGAAAGGAAATGTGTTTTTTGTTTTTGTAAAAGTATGTACCTATGTATTGAAATCTCTTATTTAAACTTTTTTCCTATGTAGCAGATGGGCTGAAAGGTACCGTGTCTAACACATAGGTGGCACTATTTTTATTGCATTCACTTAGTTCACTTAGTACTAACCATAAAAGGACCACTGTTGAAATTTCACGATATTTTATTTATTAGTTCTTGAGTTATTGTGCTAAGAGTGGCGATACTTTTTTATTTTCAAAATAACGGATCAAAAAGATTTTTTTTTTATTTTATTTTATAAAGGTTTACATAACAATAAAATTATTACACAAACTAAAAGTAGTGCAGCGCTAGCATCGGAGGCTTTCGGCTGGAGGATCAAAAATAATTTCGTTTTGCATGTAACACTGCTTCCTGATGGGGAAAAATACCGTCAACAACTCATTTTGCATGATCGGAAAGTGAAGTTGCGTGAGTTAGCTGGCACCGTAAAGATATCAAAAGGATGTGTGTTAGCTTTATATTGCATGAGCATTTGGCTATAGGAAGTCTCTGCTCAAAGTGTGTGCCGGGTTTGAGTAGTGTGCGCTGAGCAGTGGCAAAACTACATGAATTGAACTTCGAATAGCTCACACATCCCCCGTATTCGCCACATTTGGCTCCCAGCGACTACTGCCTGTTCGCAGACCTAAAAAAATGCTCGCCGGTAATTTCGCTCGAATGAAGAGGTTATCGCTGAAACTGAATTATACATATGTATGTAAATCTTAAAGAAAAAACCACAAAAAAATAATGTGGAAGACTAAAATAACTTTGAAGGCCAACGTGGACTAAACATGAAATTTCCATGGTTTGTGTGAAAGGCGTTTAGATCTTTATGCCTTTGGGGATTTTGTGCTGGCGATTTTGATTTTGCGGATTTTGTTTTCAGTATTTTGATATTGGGGATTTCAAGCCCAACCACTCTTACTGATTTGAATCACAAAAACTTCTCCCATTGGGCTGTTGTGTTATGCCCCTACTAAAAACCCCTATAAAGAGAAAGGAGCCAATTGACAAAAGTGTGTCTCTGGGACAAACTATTTTGTATTATTATTATAATCACAGTTAGTAGAAAGTACGCAATAGTCAAGTGGAAAGGAAAGAAAATGCAATTGCCATTCGTTAGAGAGTATTAGTGCACATAATAATTAGGTCGTTGGGCGGTACCTATTGCAGTTAGTAATTATTTTGTTCACTCTACATTTAGCTATCTCCAATATTCGTGTACTCTAGTGTGTACTTTTATGGGTAAAGTCATAAAAGTATGTATATTTATGCGGCAAATGCTTTTCCTGTGTATTGTGCATTGCAATTTAAAAGGCTATACAAGTTTTTCGCACTCTTTGCCTCTCTTTTCTTCGCGCGCGCAATTAATAGTTCCGCTTCTGTTGTCAACCAGCCTGTGCGTTCTTACTTAAGTTTTGAGATATGGCAACACATATGCGAATATGCAAAATCGGAAATGTTTGTCGTAAAGTTTGGCATATTTAATGATAATCGTAGTCATAAAGTTTTGCTATACAAGTGGTTTTTTGTGTTTTTCACTCTAACTTAAAATGCTCAACTTGGGCAAAAACTTAATTAAACCGGGAATATTTTCCTGAATATTGACGTAGCTCAAACAGCTTTTGGTAATGAATTACCATCTGGAGCTATAGTGTTTCATTGATTTTCCAAAGTCAATCCTGATCACACTCCGCTACAAGACGAGTTCCATAAATGTCGTCCTCGGGTTTTGGGCTAGAAATAATCGACGTTCTGCATGATCTCATGTTGCAATAGCGTCATGTGATATACCGTTCAGGCCTTTGGCATTGGTTCCATTCACCGGCGGTTAGTAGGGAACCAAAATTTGACTATCAAACGGATTTGTTACAAAAAAAAAAAAAAACAAAGAAAAAAATAGACTCGAATCGCTTACTGTAAAGGAATCAGAATGCATCAACAGGGGTCTACTGGAATACGAAAAGTAACGAAGCATGAATATAGTCTTTCGCTCATTTACTTCAATAGTTTTATAATCCAAAAAAAAAAAAACAAAATGTTGGGAACAATGGCTTCACAATTTTCCGTTTATTATGGAAGTAAGCATAGAGTAAATACATATTTTCATCTAATGAGTTCCTGTTAAAGGATATTGCCATAGATTTTTTACAGAGCATAAAAGAAAAGTGTAGCTAAGAGATTATTTTGATTTCGGACTTAAATACTATTTTATGATAGTATGAGTAAATGAGCGACACACTCCGCGACAAAATGGTAACTCGTAAACATTTTGACCAATTTCTTCTAGTTTTATTATTTGTTAATTTTCAGTATTTTTGTTTAAAAGTATGGCTCATTGTCTAACAAAAGTCATATAAATCCAATTTTTAGATTTCATGCAAAAAGTGGAAAAATTACGCAAACTTTGCACTCAAACTTATACCAACTCCTCTGTTTTTAATTAGAAACTGTTGAAAGATTTTTGGTATGTAGTTTTATAGCTTATTAAATTTTAGTAGTGAATGTTTGAAGTTGATCACGAAGCAATAATTAAAGGTGAGATAAGAAGTTTAAGTTTTACCCTGTGTTGGCTATATTGAGCTACTTAATAAATCCGTGATGCCTTCTTGAAAAAACTACTTTTTATATTTGGGCCAATTCTAAAGAAAAAGTACTTAAAGGCATAAAAATGGAAACTTTTGCTAAAAAAGTTAGCAAGAAATACAATTTTGCTATTTTTTTTTTTTTTTTTTTTACTTTCGCATTTTTCAATCAAGATTAGTAGACTTAGAAGTGGAATCAAAGTATACCATCTATCCTTTTCGAATGAATTAAATTTTATGGCAAGCAAGCGGCCTCCAAAATAAGAATCGGAAATATAAAACTGAAATACGAAAGGCGGATGGCTAGTTTAACCAATTGGAAAGTTACCATGACCATCTATTTGGTATATGCTTCAACTTTTTTCTCTGACTAAAAAAAAAAAAAAATAAATAATTGGCGCGTACACTTCTGTTAGGTGTTTGGCCGAGCTCCTCCTCCTATTTGTGGTGTGCGTCTTGATGTTGTTCCACAAATGCAGGGACCTACAGTTTCAAGCCGACTCCGAACGGCAGATATATTTATGAGGAGCTTTTTCATGGCAGAAATACACTCGGAGGTTTGCCATTGCCTGCCGAGGGGCGACCGCTATTAGAAAAATGTTTTTATTAATTTTGCTTTCACCGAGATTCGACCTCTCTGTGAATTCCGAATGGTAATCACGCACCAACCCATTCGGCTACGGCGGCTGACTATAAATACTAAAAAAAGGTACGACAAAATTTTACTCTCCGTATTAATATATAGATTTTTATATATGAAAGCAACTCAAAAGTTCTGAAAGTTCCGCTAGAATATTGCATCAATATTGCTTCGTGAACAAATAATTTCGTTAAAAGATTAAAATAAACAAAAAGAGAATATCCGGAACAGTCTCCAGTATCACTCTGACTGAGGTGAAAATCGAGAGTGTACTGCTAAAAAATTATTTCTGTTGTTTATAGATTCAGCACAGTATCGAATGCAGCAGTAAAACAGTGATTTCAAAGATTTCTTTCTCATGAGTCAATCGTGGAGAATGTTGATACATATAATCATAGAAATAGCCGACCTGTTCCGGCAAGTGAGCACTTATAACTATCATATATTAATCTCATGGCCGAAATGAAGCGGGAAAACGTTAAGAATTTTTTACTTTATCTATAAATTAGACGTTTATAGATCTAGGATCATTTAATATACACCCGCTTACAAAGTTTCACTTATTTAAGCCCGTGTGCAGTGTGTCAGTATGTTTGCCTTACAATTTAGACTTGGATGATTGCAAATTGTGGTGGCAATTCGAGTGGTCAAAATCATTGATTACAACTAAAAGCATGTTACTGTCTCCTAAAAATGTCCCCTTTGCCCCACTTGAATATAATAGCAGTAAGTGAGAATTACTTACATTAAAGACAAGAGGTTAACATGCCCGCAGCAACTGCTGTAAATTGTATTGTCAATAACAAACATTATTTGTAAATAGATTGTAGAAGCGAGTATTAGTAGGTATTTACATACATGCACACATACACATGCATACATATGAGCGTGGATTTATATAGAAGTATGATTTCCTGCGCAATGAAAGGCGCTTAGTAATTATTTGCACATATTTGCTAACGTTGTTAAATTCTTCCTTCTTTACACATACAGTTTAAAGTGCGTGCCAATGCGTGTAAGTAGATCTTCGGTAAGTAAAGCCATATTTCTATTTGATGTTTCATTTGCATATTTAAGATTATTTACCAATTTACTTATACTTTTCCCAGCTATGCGTGTCTTGCACAATAAATTGCAATCAATGCATGCTAGATTTATAATGTGATTTATTTAATTGTTTATTTAATTTACTGCCCGTTGCCATTGTGACCCAAAGAATAAATATTGTTGTTGGTGCAAAATTGAAAAATGGAACTAGAGCAAATAAATTGAGCGCATGCGAATGAATTTATTATGCAAAATATGTTTTAAATGAAGTGGAAAACCGAAAATAAATAAATAAAAAATTTCTTTAAGCAAAGTGAAAATATCAGAATGCATTTTATATTGCATAGAAATTTGTATTTAATCAGCTCATGTAATTGAGGACGCTCTTGTTTATGCTCAGAAGTTAATCATACGCTCTGTCAGTCATAAGAATTTAGAAAAATTTCTTTATCTTTCGCATACCTCTAAACATAAACTCGAGTCTATTTCTCGATGTTTTAGATATGATTTTGATATGATTTTTTATGTGAACGACAAAATGTTGAACGTATGTTAATACTCTGATACCATTGAACGGTAACTTTCATGTTTAAACTTACCGGCTATACCGATTCGGACTTTTGAAAACTTTCTTAAGTATGTTTGTAATTTTTACTTGGGGTAAATTTATGTGGTTGCTAGCAGCACACCATTTTTATTAATAGGGAATGTAGCAGTAATAGTAGCTTCAACAGTGACTTCTCTGTTCGGCAAGAACCAACAAAGCGAATAAAACGAATAGGGCCGACAAGTATAGTATATCCCGAGAACTTATAAAAATTGTATTTGTCGAAGGGGCGGGTGCGTGGTGGAGTCCAATATTTAAACAGCGCATATATGCGATTTATATGCATGCGAAATATGAGTGGTCTGTGACTGCTCTGATGAATAAAATTCGTTTTTGTAGAAAGTTGTGGAAGCAAGACGTTTGAGAATTATTTTTTGGTGTGTTTTGGTACCGTTGCTGCAGATATTTTATATATGAGTCTTCATATGTATATGTGCCGTGATGAACTGGCACATAACTGGAATATTATCTGTTTAAGAATGAATGCTTAGGAATATGTTTTAATTTTAAACCCAATTCTTTGAGAAGATTACCGACAATCAAACTATGACGTAAATCCTATTAAACAAATTTTTTGATATTTTAGAAAATAACAGGTATTAATAGTTGCCTCACAAAAATTAAAATCTATTGCAACTTTTTTCTATTGTATATAAATTAATTGGGATTTTATGTATCGTTTCCGAAATAAATTTGTAAAAATAAAACATATATTTTATAATTGTATACAGAGTTTGATCACAGTAGTGAAAATCGAGTAGCCGGATATACCAATGAACATTGGTTAAAAGTTTTCTCATTTAATACTCGTATGCATTCATAAGTGAATGGAAAGAAGTTCATACCGCTTATTTCGTAAATTTATTGCTTGCGCCCGACTCTTTATCAGAGGTTAAAAATAATTCTTCAGTTAAACAATTTTTTGGGTTTGAGAGAAAATGAAGAAAATCAGTTGAAAGTACAAATTTTCCACTGACCAAAATTGGGCACGAAAAAGTTCTCTTCACTCACATGTGCGAAGTAAATTTAGGAAACTAGCGCCAAGTCGAAGAACTTCGGTTATTTAAATCTAATCTGATATTGAGGAAAAATTATTTGCGTGCTTGTTATGGTTCCCAAGTGAGTTATTCAAAAAATAACTATTTTTGTGCACTTTTAACATTTTTTATAAAATTTAGGAGCTGTTAAATTTTTCTTTTGATCCTTTTTAAATTTTCAGCTGAAACGAACATTTAAATAAAAAATATATTGTAATACCTACATCAAACAATAAAATGTCTTTTCTTGTTTTGAAATAGTTCAAAGAAGAACTAAAAAAAAATATTACAAAAATTAAACAAAACAAAAAATATAAAAACAAAATTAATTAGTCCGTTCATTTGGTCTTTCAATGAGTGTTCCATTATTTGTTCCAAAAAATTATTGTTATATTTTCTGTGAACTTACCCACACCGTAATAAATCAAACAATAATGATTTAGTTTTGGATAAAAATAAAAATTGTAAAATTTATTTACATTATTTTTAATTTTTGATTTGGTTTTCCCATTAGGCCTCGAACGTTTGTTGTTTTTTTAATATTTGAAGTTGCTGAGATATATTTTCGTTATCTATCAAGTGGGGCAAAATTAATCATCCAATTTTTTCTTGGTATACCTTGTTTTATATATAAGAATATATTTCTGTCTGTTCTGTATATTTCTGCCATTAAAATATTCCTCACGAAAAAACTTCTGTCGTTCGGCTTAAAACTGAAGATCCCTCAATTTGTGGAACAACATCAAGGCATACATACTTATTGGATTGGGGAATAAGTTCATAGCGTTTTTATATTTTCTTCTATTATACAATAATTTGTTTGCTGTTTGGCAAAGGGCAAGAATTCATTCGGTAGAACTCTCTTTGCTCTACAAAACTATATTAAATATCTTTTTGATTTATTTAATTTTTTATTACTTTTGAGGCTTTAAAACGGAATACTCAGGAGGCAAAATGAACATTTTCGACACTTGCTCTTTGTTGTTTTTCGGCGAGGTCAAAAAGCTGCTTCAGCCGGCCGGAATATTTGCAATGTTTATGAAGAAGGTGTCATAGACGAGTCTACAGCTCGGAAATGGTTTGCAAATTTTAAAAATGGTGATGACACGTCCCGCAGCGGAAGGCCTTCTGAAATCGATGGAGAACGTCTCAAATCTCTTTTGAAAGAGAAAGGTTGTCAAACCAATCGTCAAGTAGCGGAAGAAATGAACTGCGATCCTAAAACGATTCTCATTCACTTCATTCAATGGGATTTACCGAAGAATTGGGAGCTTGGGTGCCTTATGAGCTCAACGAAAAAAACAAAGAAAGCCGCCTCAAATTGCTTTTCAGCATCTCGCCCGCCATTCAGCAACACGCGGTCATAAACAACGCCTTTTGTACCGCAAGCCGGATCTTCATCCAGAGAAGATCATGATATGTGTTTGGTGTGGCTGGAAGGGCAGGGTCTACTGAAAAATGCTCGAAAAGAATGCCACGGTCAACAGGATGCTCTAGATTGCCCGGCTACACCGTGTGAATGAAACTATTCGACTGGGGTATGTAGGTCTTTCTTCTCTAGTAGGCAAGAGCCCAGGATTCTGTGCCTCCTGTGGCCTAATGCCTCACAATTGGTGATTAAGTATTCCATAGACTCCTCTTCATCACAGCAGAACCTGCATGATCTTGTACTAGATAACCCTCTTATGTTAGAGTGTTTATTACGGGCAAGTGATCTGTAAGTGCTCCATAAAGTAATCTGAGGCCCTTTTTATGGTATCCAAATCAGTGAGATCTGATTATGAGTGGCCAGTTTGTTGAGTGCGTTGTTACACTCTATTAGGACTTTTGACTTAAATGTGAAGCTATTCAAGGCTTTGAGAACCGATTAGCTGTCCGAAATTATTTTAATTTTTACTTTCTCGAATCCTCTTTTGGATATGTTTTCCACTGTTTCCACTATGGCGAAGAGCTCCGCATGGAAAATTGTGGTATCTGTACTTAGTGTTAGGTATTTGTGTGCTCTATTATTCCTGCTCCTACTCCTTGAAGCGTTTTGGAACCATCTGTGTACCATTTTTGTGAGTCATCATTTATCAATGTTGGGTTAGTGTTCCACTCTTCCCGAGACGGGAAGATAACCTTGTACCTTTTTATAAAATTGAGTACGGATTCCGTGTGGTCATTCGCCTGGGTTATGCATACTTCATTTTGAACCCTCTTCAAGAGATGGAGGTGCCCAGAAAGATCTCCTGGTTTAAGTTTTTGTTTCATATGAAAAGAGAGTACTTGCATAGCAGCTTGCTCTTGTATAGCAATACAAATGTAGTGGTGGGGTAGTTCTCATGGCCCCTGTTATGCTTAAGCATGCCAGCCTTTTTAGTTTACACAGTTTGGATATAGCAGTAGTTTGATTTGTTTTAACCCACCATACCAAAACCACATATATGATAGTACAATAGGTCTTACCATTTGGATGTAGATCCAGAAGGTCATTTTAGGGTTTAGAGCCCAGGATTTACCCAAGAGTTGTTTTGTTGTCCAAAGGTTTTTCGTTGCCTTTTTTATTACTGCATTGAAGTGTGTTCCTTTATTGTTAAGGGTTTGTACCAAATCGTCAGCCAGGATATACCAGAGCAATGGCGATAGTAGGCGGTAACACTTAGGGTAACTTACCACAGCAAGGCTGTGAATATCTTTGGTTTAGCATGTTTCTTACCCATTTAATAATTGCTGAATCGGCTCCCCTATTGAAGAGTGCCAGTTCTATTGCTTGAAAGTTCACGTTATCAAATGCACCCTTAATGTCTATAAAAGCACTTAAGGCTATTTCCTTTAGGTCAATGTCCTTTTCTATATCGCGAGCAAGTGTGTGTGTGGTGCTGTAACTGTGTGTCTCCCTTTTTGATATGCAAATTGCAGTTTATGGAGTGGGATTATAACAGGTAATAGGCCAATAACTTTCCGATGGTTTTCAACATGAAAGACATAAGACTGATTGGCCTATAGGATTCCGAAGATTCAGGAAGTTTATTGCCTCCCTTTGGTAGTAATAATATCTTGACCCCCCGCCAAGTCTTAGGGACATAACCCAAGATAACACTTGATCTGAATTATTGTACCAGAATTTGTATTAATTTCACAGTGCCCTTGAAGAGAAGGGCTGGAAAAATACTATCTGGTCGTGTGATTTATAGGGTTTGAACGAGCTGATTGCGCACTCTACCCTTTCGTAGTTTACTATTCTGTAGATAGTAGGACTATTTGACCTGTACAGAGTTTGCGCTAGCACTCCTTGATCAGTGTCACAGGTTGCGTTAAGCCTACAGTCAGGAAAGTAAGTTTTGAGAAGGAACTCTAGTATTCCGTCAAAACTGCACCATCCGGTGCCTTTAGTGTGCCGATCGGACAGACTCAGAACTATTTTCATGAGTCCTTTTTTGATTTCCTAAGGGCTTTCCTATATTCATACCATGGTTGATATTTCTTTGCATCGTTGAACTTCGATCTGGCTAGTTGACGCAAATTTGCAAGTTCTCTGTTCCACCAAGGAATTCCCTTTGTTGACGTTTTTGTCTTGAGTGGACTACTTTCATGATATGAGGATATGATGGAGTCAGTCAGGTTTACAACTGATGCATCCAATTCCTCTGCCGATTTTATAGGAAGCATGCTTTTGGTTAGTTTGGATTCTCTCTGAGTATTTTCTCCAGTTAGTAGCCTCCGGATTTCTGTACAGCATTACCCTCTTAACTAGTCCTTTGATTTTAATAATAATATGTTTATGATCAGATTTTGAGTCCTCATCGGAGACTCTCTAGTTGTTGATCATATTAAGTGAGTGATTAGTTGTAAGTGTCAAGTCCAGAATCTCTTGTCGAATAGCGTTTGCAAAGATCTGGTTTTTGCCCATTTGCCATACTCCTTCACGACATCGCCAGGCTGCATCGTGCACAAGTCCTTAAAACCGCACTCCAAGAGCTCGAATGGGTGGTCCTTCAGCAAAAATGTACAACTCATCTTCCATTTCCTGTCCCATCTTTTAATACCTTTGGTGAATAAGTAATGCAAACAAGAACACGTTAAGCACCTTACGTTGTAAGGGTTTACTTGTTATGTAGAAAATAAGATTACTGTATCATCCATATCGAAGTTGTGTCAGTTTTGAAAGGAAAAAAAACTTGCACTTTTTCTTGGCATTTTTATAGTTTACTTGATGTCTTGTAGAATTTCAATTTAATAGGAAAAGAGTGTAAAATTTCAGTTTAGTTTCACGCATAAAATCATTTGAATTTTCGTGCAACTAAATGAAAGCAAAAAATCAAAGCACGCATTTCGGTTTAAATGAATGCCAAATATGCACAAAGATAAATTTGTTGTTTTTTGTGTTCATATGTTTTAAATTTTTATCATATTCCATTACTATTAGCAGGAAGGACTTATGAGTGTAGAAAATTAATTTGTAGTCATGGGCCTCGTTAGTATTGCAATAAATTTCTTTCATTTCATCGTTTTCTTAAACTATTAAAACATAAACATAAACAAAAAGTAGCCTTTCCCAATTAAAAATGTTTACCTAATATTGCCAGGACCATGAGGATACATGTGTACGCGTAGACAACGCACACATACATACATATAAGATATACCTATGAACTGCCACGTTTACGTAAATATCTCAAACACATTTTTCATTCTAAATGCATGCAATTAATATGCTAATTACTACGGCAGGACAATGCGTTAGTGCACAATAGGCTTAAAGTTAGAAGCTAAAAGAAAAGATAGGGCAAGAAAAGTAGAAAGCACAGGAAAGAGGTAAGAAGCAGAAAGTAGGCCTAAGTAGATAAAGTCTTCTAGCATAGAAGGAAGTAAACAGATTATATACATATGTACATACAATATATATGTATTTTGATAAAATTAAGCTTGGTTAAGGAGTTCGACAATCTTGATAACATAAAAATGAGACGGCTAAAAGAAATTTTGTTTTCGTAAAATTTTGGAAGAAGGACGTGTTCGTATTTTGTTCCTATTCCAAAGCTTCTAAATCTCCTAAAAGATTTCAAAAAAGTAAAAAACATACACCAAAAATGTAATACTTTTATAACTTTTTAAAATAAGTATGAAAATCACTAATATATGCAAGGAATCTTGGGTTAAAGAGTTTCAAAAAAATATGCGCCATTTAATTTACTATAGACACTTGAAGAAAAAACTAATGGCAAATGTAGTTTTAAACGAGTTTTTTCTAAATAGTTTAGACCAACTTGAGAAACTCGGTGAAACATCAAAATTAAGAAAAACATTTTTCTAATAGCGGTCGCCCCTCGGCAGGCAATGGCAAACCTCCGAGTGTATTTCTGCCATGAAAAAGCTCCTCATAAAAATATAAAAATATCTGCCGTTCGGAGTCGGCTTAAAACTGTAGGTCCCTCCATTTGTGGAACAACACCAAGACGCACACCACAAATAAGGAGGAGGAGCTCGGCCAAACACCCAATAAGGGTGTACGCGCTAATTATATATATATAACTTGAGAACAAATTAGGTTTTCTCGTTAGGTATTTTTTTGAGAGGTACTTTGAATTCTACGTCATTCGCTTTGTATTTCACAAATATTAACTTTAGCTTGGTGAAACACAAAACAAATGACGTCGGCATATCTGTTAAATTCGCTCAGAGCCGAATAATGGTCTGCTAGGTAGTACACCTCTAAAAATCTTTTCACCATGAATTCGCTGTAAAAAAGTGACCCAATATAGTGCATTCTTCCTTCAGCGGACACCCACCGTCAGTCAGTATTGTCCTCTCAAGAGAGGTGTCCACTCAAAAGAGCGTAAATTCTTCCGATTCATAAGGCTTGGTAGAGAAAAAATGTCTGCTCAAGAGATGTCTGGGTATTAGAGGTGCCCGCTAGGAGAGGTTACACTGTATTTTGTGGCTCCGTTTTTTTTTAATAAAAAATTAACTACAATTAACTTAAAAAATTAAAAATTAAAGAATTAACTTAAATTAGCATTTATAAAAGTTCAGTTTTAAGACAACAAATACCCTCATTCCACTCTGAAAACAGACAGGGGGTGCAATAGGTCCATCTGGTTCTTAAAGAGAATAAGAATGGCAAAGTGATGGCACCACTAATTGGGCCTGAAAACATTTGCTTTAAAAGAATTTCGCCTCATTCTACTTCTTCCCCCTCATTTAAACTGAAATATTTGCCATATTTTCTGATAATTTATGCTTAAATCGATATCACTAAACGCTTCCTGCGCCTTTAGTAAATTTTATGCGGAACAAATTACTTAGCTCTAATCTACATAACTGTGTACAACTATTTACATTTAAATTCTCATTTTCTTTTCAATATATGTGTATTTGCTTCCACTTCCTGCTCATTTAAAAGTCAAGGTCATTTTAACGAATTAACTCGGACCTATCACTGCTTAAGTGCCTGTATTTGATGTAATGGAAATTTGCATTTCACATGAGAGTGAGATTACTGATGGTTGGCGCAAGTTTATGCCCATTTGTTGACATACGAATTAGCATATCTTTAGGCTAAAGTGATTGACAATATGCCAAGTCATATGCGCTAAATATTCTCTATCTGACACAAAAGTATGTATATAGTTGAACATTGCATGCGTATCCATCTGGGGTGTGCGTGCTTTCTTAGCTGGCTTTTGTTTTCTTAGAGGGTGCAGTGCAGGCGATGGTAGTGCTGTTGATATGCCAGCTATGACGGTATATAAAAATATATATTGAAGTATACTTATATTGAAATACATACATATATATTAATGCCAGATTGGTATGACACGTATATATTTTGCATGGTGCACAATTTTCATATCTGCAATCAGGGAGGTTTTTGTTAGATTATATTTGTACGTTAATGTATTTATAGATACCTTAAAGATGTTTGTGCTAAAAATAATATGCGTATCATATATGAGCCTCTATTAATTTCCTTCAAAGGCTGCTATAAGCTTATCTATCTATCTATCTATCTATATATATAAAAATGAAATGATGTTCGTTTGTACGCATTTTTTTGGGCGGATACGAGGCCAATTTTATTCGTTCTTTTTTCATATTATAGGGATCCACTAGGGGAAGGTTTTTAGCAAAAAAAAACTTCTTTTAAATATTTTCTTCATATAAAAAAAGAAAAAATCAAAATATTGTACAAAACAAAACTTGCTCGATTCTTAGATTAAAGTAAGTTTCGAATCGACATTCATTTTATGTGTACAACTTTTTTTGAATTTTTCGTTATTGTATACAGAAATTTCAAATGATTCCAATGAAACATTTTTTTTTTTTTTTCTTTCTTCCATAAAATATTACACCTGTCGTTAGACAATAAGTAATTTGATTTACAAAAAGATGGAATGAGAGTGATATTGAAGGGCCAATGCCCCCAAGCTCATTTAGAAGAAATATATACATATTATTTAAAAACAAGTGGTTAACAAACAATGACATATACGATAAGTTGACAATTGATTACAAGGATTTTGCAAGATCTGTTGGTGTTTAACGGTTAAGCCGACTTTGGGTAGATTTTTCTTTAATTGGTAGTCTTCTCATCATAGGATTTGTATACGTTAATAGTCTATTTATGTGTCTTCTGCTAGCGCTTTGTATTGTTTCATCAATAGTATCGATGTCAAGGTCGCGATGAATATCTGCGTTAGGTATGTACCAAGGTGCATTAGTTAAGGTCCTAAGTATTTATGAAAATAATGTTTCAATTCAATTGAGCAATGCTTTCTTTGACCAATTCTATATGGAAATGAATGCGTTTGCAAACGATGTTTTCGGCTATGAACAAATGTTGGAATCGAATGAAAAAGGAAAGAAACGCGAAATGATAAAAAAAAATTCTTGGAAAATTTAAAATGAATGGTGCTTCATTGGAAAAATTCAAAGGTAATAAGAACATGCACAAGATAAAGTTAGAATTCGAATTTTTAGATTTATTTTGTTTATTTCTCATTTTTTCAGAAGTATACCACACAACAACTCATTCCAACTCTAATTTTGAAATCCTGTTGGAATTGGTGATCGATAATTTTGTCACCATAATGGTCAATGGAAATTTGCGTGTATCAGACCCTGCATATTATTTACCATATCAACTTTTTATGGAACATATGGACCAAATGAACACAAAAAAATAATTTAGTTTTGTTTTGATTTTTTGCAACATTTTGGTTTTCAGTTAATACAATAAAAACAATACTGTTTTTTCGTGAACACAAAATTCTAAATTTTTTTACGTTGTTTGTTTAGAATTTTTTTAGAAAAAAAGTAAATTTTTTGGTTTTGAGCAAATTTGTTTATTGTTGCTATTTGTGAAAGCGTAGATATTTGTAAGTATTTGACTATAATCCTAAAAGTTAATGGAATACCACTATGACACATAGAAAACATTTTTTCAAAGGGGTGTTTTTCGAAAATTATAAAAAAATTGTTTTCAAAAATTTTGAAGAAATAAAGTAAAATAAAAAAATTTCGAAAGCATGAAATTTTTTCAAAACCAAATTTTCCTCAAAAAGATATATTAAAAGAAATTTCTTCGAAGAGGTGTTTTTCTAAAATTACAAAAAAAAAAAAATTCAAACATTTTAAACAAATAAAATAAAATAAAACTTTTCCAAGGGTATGAAATTTTTTCAAAACAAATTTTTCTGAAAACCAAAAAAAATTAAAAAAAAAAATGGTGTTTTCAAAGCATTTCATATTCCACTATTAATAGAGAATAAATTTTTTCGAGGGGGTGTTTTTCAAAGCGGAAAAAAATCTTTTTTAACAAATCAGTTTAAACTTTTACAAAAGTATGAAATTTTTTCAAGAACAAAATTTTCTCAAAAACGTTAAATTAAAAAAAAATAGTTTTTTCAAAATATTTAATTTTCAGCAATTAACTGAGAAGAAATTTGTTAGAGCGAAGTGTTTTTCAAAACTTCAAAAAACACTTTTTAACCAAAAAAATAAACCTTTTTTCAAAAACAACAGGAATGATAACATTGCCTAACAATTTCTGCACTTTTGCACAGTCTAAAGAGGCATTGATACAGAGTGTATTTCTAAACATAGTTCAACATTACAAAAACCATGATTGACTCAGCGAAGAAGCAATTTTATAAATTTTATAAATTCAGCTATTTTAGATCAAATACCTGGTGACATAGTTGCGTATAAGTCAATGGACACTATTACTGATCAAGATGAGGTCGTAAATTATCCAACTGAATTCTTAAACTCACTCGATTTGCCAGGCTTACCACCTCATAATTTACGATTAAAAATTGGAGCACCGATTATTATGCTGCGCAATAGTAATGTGCCCCGACTTTGCAACTGTACCAGACTCGCTGTGAAGAAGCTAATGGGTAACGTTATCGAAGCAACAATTTTGAAAGGGAAGTACAAAGGAGAAGACATTTTGATACCCTGAATTCCACTGATTCCGGCGGATTTACCATTCGATTTTAAACGTTTGCAGTTCCCTATTCGCCTTGCCTTCGCTATGAGATTTAATAAGGCGCAAGGACAGTCTCTACAAATGTGCGGTATTAATTTAGAATACCCAATTTTTTCTCATGGACAATTGTATGTAGCTTGCTCACGAGTTGGCAAACCATCGTCATTATTCACGCGAAAGATGAAAAAACCAAAAACGTTGTCTACCAAAAAGTGTTACAATAAAGTTCGAATGAAATTGTATCAAAGAATTTGCTTTGTTTCGTATTAATTTTATTCTCTTTCAGCAAATCATTGAATTTATCGTCTAGCGAAGCGGGCGAGGGTACGCTAGTCATTTATATTATTTCAGTTTACTTCAATGTACATATTATAATATTAAAAATTAACTTAAAAAAATATAGAATTAAAACACTTACTTAAAATAACTTTGAAAATTAAGAATTAAAAAATTAAATTCGCGGAAATGACAACAAACAGTATTCACTTCAGGCCTTGTCATTCTTTGCCGTCAAGTCATCAATAGTTCTTGAGGCTATAACGATACTAAAGGGTAATTTTTTAACATCTACAGGAAAGTTTTTCAAAAAAACACATGTAAAATTCAGAAAAATGCATTAAATTTTTATTTAAATCGATAGTATAGTCCTTATAATTTAATGTTTGAAGATTATTTCATGCAAATGTTGACCGCGACTGCGCTTCAAATGATCCATCCGCTTAGTTCAATTTTGGCATACTTTTTCCAATGTTTCGGCCGGTATCTCACATATAAATGCTTTAGTGTTGTCTTCTAATGCGTTAATTGAAGCAGGCTTGTCTGAATAGACATGAGCTTTAACATAGCCCCACAAAAAATAATCTAAAGGCGTTATATCGCACGATTTGGGGGGCTAATTGACAGGTCCCGAACGTGAAATAAAATGTTCACCGAACTCGCCTCTCAACAAGTCCATTGTTACTCGTGCTGTGTGGCATGTGGCACCGTCTTCTGAAACCACATGTCATGCAAGTTAAGCTCTTGCATTTTGGGCAAAAAAAAAGTTGGAAATCATTTCACGGTAGCGCTCACCATTCACAGTTACGTTACGATTCGCAGCATCTTAGAAGAAGTACGGTCCAAAGATACCTCCAGCCCATAAGCCGCACCAAACTGTGAACTTTTCTGGATACATTGGTAGCTCTTGCAATTCTTCTGGCTGACCTTCACTCCAAAATCGCCAATTCTGCTTATTTGCATACCCATTGATCCAAAAATGAGCTTCGTAGCTGAACACAATTTTTCGATAAAAGAGTGGATCTTCGGCCAACTTTCCAAGAGCCCATTAACCAAAAATTCTGCTTTGCGGAATTTCGTTCGGCTTCAATTCTTGCACCAGCTTTATTTTGAAAGGCTTCACACCTAAATCCTGTCGCAAAATTCTCCACGTTGTTGAGTAACAGAGGCCCAATTGCTGCGAACGGCGACGAATCGATAATTGATGGTCATCATTAACACTTACCGATACAGCTGCGATATTTTCTTCAGTTCGTACTCTACGTGAGCGTGTTGGTGGTTTGATGTCCAATAATGTAAATTTGTTTCTAAATTTAGTCAAAATAGCTCGAATAGCCGCTTCAATGGGTTGATTAAACTTTTTAAAAAAATAATAGCTAAAAAATCTCCCGTTACATATATAATATTAAAAGCGCATAATCACAATCGAGTAATATGGATTCCTGGCTGAAAGCTCGAAACTAGTAGCACTTCAAAGAAGAGCTTAGGTTCAGTGAAGAGCGAAAACAACGAGGTATAAGCTGGTAATGAATAGAATGAGTAAACATCTCGGCATAGAACGACCAGTAAAAAACCACACACGCCCACCAAGAAATTTTTCACCACGTAAACATTCGTGTAAAATATACTTTTACAACAATTTTTAAGGCATGAGAAAAATTTGGGTGTTCATTTGAAACCATCGGAATTTTATACTCACTTCACTAACAAATTTTCAACCATGGGAACATTCGTGTAAATACATAATTATTTTTGCAACAATTTTTAAACCATGTGAAAATATCCGGAGCTTGTCAACGATATTTCCAGTTCATATGAGATCACCGAAATAAGTCCTTACTCCTTCTTCGCTATCATAGCACTAACTATTATTATAATTCTACTTCTTTGAGCAGTAAAGTAAGTATCCTGATACATAGTGAGCAAAAGCGCACTGTTTAATATTTTATCTTAGCCTTTGAATAGTTGATCAGCTATTTTGGTTAACGTGCCAGTGAATCTTATTTCATCATTTCCATTTCCTTCTTCAGAAGTTTTTGTGTTTATTCTTCAAACTACTTATTTTCCATTTATACCGTTACTCCCACTTACTACGCTTTGCTATTTACAAATAAAAATAAATGTGCGCTCATACAATTTTACGATGACTCCTTTAATGACGCCAAGATATGGGCTGGTAGAAATTCATTTGAGTAGTATTTGACTTTTACTTGAGTTGATTTCAGCTGCCAGTGTAAGTTCTCATGAAGCTCTATTTACGCATGTATGTACATATACATATGCACATAGATATAAATATATTTATGTATGAATATGAGGGAGGGTAAGTATGCTGAAGAGTATGAGTATGAGTATGCATGGGTATGCTTGGTATGCACTACACTTCTAGCAAATTTTGGCCGAAAATATTTTAATGGCATCAAAAATTGGGAAAACCACTTAACGATAGTATTATATACAAGGTCTTTCAAGTTCGAGACTCGTTTTTAAATTCAAATTAAAAATGAATTAGATTCTGAACAAGAATTAATTCGATTTTTTTTAATATATGGCAGGGTCTACAAATTATACATGATAAACGATTATCTCAAAATATCCCCCGCATTCACACCTACTGACATCGATTTTTTTCATGAATTTTTCGTTGATATTAGACATAATTGGGACTCCATCTAAGCGATTACATGCTGAATATTATTTTGCAAAGACTCATTTGTTTCTGAGTTGGTAGTACAAGACATATCCTTGAGATGTCTCCACAAAAAATAGTTCATGGGTGTTAAATCGAACTTCTTGGTGGCCAAATAGGTGTAGAGTATAGCAAAATTATTCTTCCCGTGAATTTCATTTGCAATAAATTGCTTTGCCTGTTGGCTTTCGGTGGCATGTCGTACCGTCTTGTTGAAAATTCATATGGCAAAAAAAAAATCAATGTCATTAACTTATCGAGAAAGTGCAATTCGTTGACGTTAAGCGGTTATCTAATTGTCTTATGATAATTTTCATTACTCTCCTCTTTCGTACTCTTTAGTCTTTTATTTAGTCTACTACTACGTACAATGTAATGCTTTGTCCATCCATATACACCATTTGATCAAACTTATTATAATTTTCTCTAATCTACCATTTTCGTAGTGATTTTTATATGAAAAAATCGAGCTCATTTTAGTAAGTTGCAGATTATCTACTCTCAAAACAAATGCCGCCGTAATCGTTTTTTAAAAGGAAAGTCGAACTCAAAAGATCCTGTAAGCAAATTGCTAAACTCCGCATGAGCTTAGTTCTTGATATCGGTTTCGCTTCTTTCAGGTTTCCCTACTTTTGCCCAAAATACGGCTCTTAACAATTATATGTGAAAAATGATATCATTTAAATGCCCACCAGGACACTGCGGGGATTCAAGGGAACGAAATTGCCGATGAATTGATCAACTGTGGATCAGCGGCTCCATCGCAGGGGTCAGAACTAATAATCGGAATCAGTTCTACAGGAATCAAGAAATGTATCAGCGATTATGTATGAAATTTACATAAAGAGCGATGGTCCGGTCTAGAACGCTGCAGAACTGCAAAATATTTTGTGACAAGCCCGAACAGAAAACTCTCGGACTTTCTTCTAAAACTTGGTAGAAAAGACGTTCGGTTGATGGTCGGTATTATCTGTAATAACACACAATCCATGGGGTCAGCATATGAACCCCATTGGAATCATTGAGGACCCAATGTGCCGGTCTTGCTTTCAGGAGGCGGATAGCACTGATCACTTTCTCTGTGAGTGTCCCACATTTGCTAGAGCAAGGCTACGAATTTTAGATTCCGATGTAATGAGAACAAGTAAAGTTTGTTCTCTCAAACTAGAGGATATTTTCAGATTTATCAAAGAATCTGGAATATACTCACAGGTCCAACTACGTCTATTCTATACTATCCTATCCTTTTGTTACTTCTCTTCTTTCCTCCTTGACTATATTCCCTTTCAATTTCCAGAGCTTCGAATATAAAGGGCTTCTTAGCCTGAGTGTTTGACAAGTTACCAAATCTCTCTACTTCTTGGGTCGACCTTTCAAATTTCAAATTCAAATGCAGGTAGAACTTGCCAAATCAAACTGACGCTTCATGAATGCTTAATTGTTGAGAACGTCGAGATATCGATGTTGAGAGCGCTTGCAAACAAAAAACAGAAATTCGGCTGAGCATGCTTAAAAAAGAATATAGCACACAGCGAACTAAAGCACTCTTCACTAGAAGTAGTAACACATTGCTTTTGTTTAAATATACTATTTCGACAGTTTGTATAAAATACAAAAAATGAGTACTTTCAATTAGATTAATATTTGTATACAGTTATATTATTCACCAAGAGCAAAACATTACCTTCGCTCTTCCCAATAAGAGCAACATTCATTATAAAAACTGCCCCAAAGGCTAATTACATAAACAGCTTATTCCGAATATACAATAATGCACCAATGCATCGCATTACGCTCTACCTTGTGAGTAAGACTCATTAGAAGAGACACAAGGCACAATAAACGCACTAGTGTGCGCTAACAAACCTTACGGGCTATCAAATAAATAAACCTGTAAATGAGCATACACAGAAGCTCTGGTAGGGTTCACTCCCTCAATTTTCGATTCCCCTACTCTCCCTAAACGTTGTCATCCCGATCAAAAGCACTCGAGGGACTATTCGATACAAGAGCTACACCAACAATCACTCAATCCTCGATTTCCCCACTCTCCCTAAGTTAAACACGCCGCATTGCTGGTTCATCACAAATTAACAATTGCTACAATACAAAGAGAATATACATATATATGTATGTAGAAGTACATGTAATAATGTGAACAGTAATGTTATGTGCTCACTTAATGCACCAATGCGTAGTAGTAACAGTCATCTGTGTGCAGCATGGTTGACTGAGCATCGCCGCACTATGCAACTACCAACAACTAGTCGACAGTTTTATTTAACAGCCAGATTCTAACATACTATGTTAAGGGATATTTCCGGTGAATGTTTTCAAAACAGTGGTGGTAGTGTGACTAAGAGAATAAATGACGAATACGCGATGCAACGTGTTATGTTATTTGTATGAATTTGTAGGCTTTTATTTAAATGTACTTTCACTTGTATATTCGCCTATGCTTGACAAGTACTGCGTTTGACTACTGCCAACTCCCACAAAATACTTGTAATTACGCACGGAATGACAGACAATTTTAGGCACTTACGCGTAGATATGTACATATATGTTCACATATATGTACATAATACTCGCACAAATACAGTAGAAGGTATGTTTGCGCATTAATTAGTAGCAAACGCGTAAGCAGCTTGGAATTCCAAAGGTAGCATTGCTTGCATTGCTTACGCGCCAGATTTTACGAATTTCGTCCTTAAAACTTATCATTTGTTGTCAGTTAAGTGTCCTTGTCCTAAAAATATACACGCATAGCAGAAATTTGGTTACGCAATTCGGTTGGATGAAAAGGGTGAAGCAGTGCGTGATGGTTGTGGGTAGTGGAAGTGATGAGTGTTGGGCAAAAATGACAACAATTATTGTAGGCAGCTGCAAGTTCATGTGCATTTAAGTTATGTAAAGAATGTGTGCGCGCAGTGTCATTCCGCATTATCGATAAATTACTTGTGATGAGTTAATATAATTTGTATAATAACATATACATATATGCTCATATTAGCAATAAATGCAGAGCCAGCCTTTTCAGGACTCAAAGTACAATAATTTCTTTTTGACAGAATGATTAATTATTTTAGAGCGGGCCAACACTCTTCGCATCATAGTAGAACCATTCGTTTTTTTTTATTTTTTTGGTGGGTGAGATAGGGTTTAAAATGCCTGGGCACTTACAAAACAATAGCTTCTATCCTTTTAACCCTTAACACTCTTCCCGGGACTACTTTCTGCATTACTTCGGGAGGGCCCAGAACGGCATATAGGCCATAAAGGACCAATTCTATTCACCCACGTTTGGGTCCACCATATTTGTAACCAGCTTTCATGTTATAGGCTTGTCTTCTTGTGTCCCTATCTATGAGACTTCGCTTTTTTGTACTGCGTCGAGGTCGTTTTTTTCTTCGTAAAACGCCTTCAATGCATTCTTTTAACCGCATCCAGTTATCTTCGCGTTCAAGCATCTTGCCGATCACGTTGGTCGGTGCGATGTCGCTAATCTGCTCCCTCAGAGCATCTCTTCCTGCGAGCCATCTGTCAGAACTAAAAAGCGTGCTCGCGTTATCGCTCGACGCTTCGCAGTATATACACCTGGGGTCAATTTTCCTTACCCACGTGGTATATGTATTTCCGGAAGTATTCGTGACCCGAGAGGATCTGAGTCATGAAATAGCCCACTTCCTTGAAGTTCCTTTGAACCCATTTACCTATTGTAGGTATCAGCTTTGCCGTCCATCACCCGGCACTCCTCAAGTAGCATTAAAGCGCCGTTTTGATACCATTATGAGACCTCCAACAGGCATAAATCTACAGCCAGCCAGAGCTGTTAATTGATTGGATTTAGGTTGGCGCACTGCCCCAGGCTGTCGAAGAAAGCAGCTCCCAGTGACCTTAGTCGTCTAGCTGCCAAACCCGGACATTTACAGAGAAAATGCTCTACAGTCTCCTTCTCTGAAAGGTCCCCACAGCTTCGATTCAGTGTCCCGCGGCATTAGTGGTGGCGTGTTTTTTCCTAGAATCCCACGCATCTAGTCGTTCCCAGGCCATGAGGTCGACAGGTATCTCCTCAAAGCTGCTGCGCCTGAGACAGTGCGGTAGGCTGAAGCAACTCTGAGTGCCGCTGTTCGTTGTACAGCCTCCAGTGCTTTGCGCCTGGTTTTACAGTTTAGCGCATCGCACAATCAAACGAGACTGAGTATGGCTGGCGTTGAGTAGCACTACGAGTATCCACCTCATCAAAGTCCTTTACGAGAACTGCGAACTGGCAGTGCTTCACACCGGCAACATCAGCGACCCATTCACCACTAACGCAGCCGTAAGGTTCTCCCTACCACTCTCTTCGCCATTGTCTTAGAAGATATTATGAACCAATTGACCTTGCACAGAAGACGCATTGTATGGAGTTTCACCAGACATCTTGAGGCCCTGGACTTCGCCGATGACATCTGCATCCTTACTCTCACAAACTCACTGACATGCAAGCGAAGGGGGACAGACTAGTCACTAGTCAGACTTGGACGCACTGTCGGACTAGAGGTCAACATTGCCAAGGCTATGAATCAGCCACAATAAAGCAAGACATATAATAGTTAACGGATGCCCGGCGGAATTAGTCCAAATCTTCTGCTACATCGGCTGGACTATTACGACAGACTGCGTACCAGATGAAAATGTCAACTGTAGACTAAACAAAGCAAGGCGGCGTTCGGACGAATGCATACAGTATGGGCGAGTTTGCAAATCTTCAGGCGCACTAAACTGCGAATATTCAGTTCATGTGTGAAGTCAGTATTATTGTACGGAAGTGAAAAATTGCTGGTCTCTAACACTTTACATGGAGAAGGTCGATGTTGCGCGAGCTAGCAGATGCCAACATCGCATGAGACGGCGCAACAACAACAGCCCAGAACCGTGAACAAAGGAAGAGTCTTTTTGAGGTCCTATACTGCCGAGCGGAGTAAATAAGGATATAAAAAATTCCACCACATTTATTACTCCTGTATTAGCACGAGACAGACATAGTTTTTGAATAAGTAAAATCGAGGAAAATTCTGGCACACTTGCCAATTTTATTAATTATATTTTCAAGCATTGACAATGTACCACAGTAGCAGTATACATATAAACACCCCAAAACACAATGAAAAAGAAGAGAAAAACCGAGTTATCGCTTTCCTTTATATTCTGTCATAAGCAAGCGTCAATAAGCAGCGTTCTTAACTATGTTGCAATGTTTCAGCATCTGTATGGTAACAGTACATGACAATAAGGAACAACTCCCTGTACTCTTATGTTCAGCTAACGACTTTTACATTTTCGTTCTTCGAGATTCTATATGTCCTTCACTATGAAGTCAAATGCACTTGCGGCATACGAAAGGACATTGAACGCATTGCTCCAACTCATCTGCGTTTACAAATGTGATTTTCTGTTTTGTTTTTGCTTCTTAATATTCTCTCACGAAAGTTAATATTGCCCGCAGGTTATTTTTGGTTTTATTTTGAAAATGTTGAGTTTTCTGAATGAGTAAGAGAAAAAACAATACAAAGGTGTAAGGAATAGCGATCGATGGTATGTTAAACATTAAGACTATAGAATAAATTGCTTCTAGTTGCTCTTCAGCAAGTATGTAATTACAAGACTTCGAGTGTATTTTCGAATATCCATGGTGTCGTAGTTTCGGGCTTATATGATGTTGCTGAATATTGCTTTTTAGCAGGGAGAGCTCGGCCAAACACTTAAAAAGGTGTGTAAGCGCCAATATATTTCATACAGGATTTTCGGTGGCAGAATTAGGAATTAAAAGATTAATTAAAAAATAATGACTATTGATTAAAGCGTATACCAATAAATATTACAAATAAGACAAGTGGGGATTTTATTTTTTAAAATTACGTTGACCGCTACGTTGAATTCAACTTGGTTTCTGTATTCCGCGCCACTCACTGGAGAAGTGATGTCGACATGCTATTAACCATTTGGACGATATTTTATTTTAGCCCTAAGATGGTCGCTCGGTTTGCTTCATAAACTTTACTTTTGAGATTTCACCATAGAAAAATGGAAGATCGGACGACTTGGGTGGCCAGGAGATGCCACCGAAATAGTTAAGCAGTTTGTCAGGGAAGAAATCCGCAGTACCTTTCCATTTAAATGAAAGTGGAATAGTTTTTCCGCATGAAATCGCTGGCACATTGTCTCGCA
The DNA here is from genome assembly GCF_028408465.1 of Anastrepha ludens. NCBI lineage: Eukaryota > Metazoa > Arthropoda > Insecta > Diptera > Tephritidae > Anastrepha > Anastrepha ludens. Next base: position 74,417,720 of record NC_071501.1, read on the forward strand.
GACAGTTTTACGCAAATTGTAATATAGTTTCAAGTGATCACACGATTATCATTTAGAAGAGGGGAAATCTAAGATCTTTCCTCAATATTTCATGCACAATAGTATTTGGAATTCCCAGAGCAGTCGTTCTCTTGCGCACGGACTGATTCTGATTATCGTGCAAAGATGTAGTGATGAGTGAAATATTAGTTTGGGGAAAATAAACTCATTATTGTCTCGATAGATGGCTGTAATGATCGATATGTCGTAAAGTATCGATCAAACAATTTATGATTTATGCTCAATGTCAAGGTGATATTTCTACAAAACAATTCTTTTCCTGCTTTTGTTTGTCCCATTCACTTGTGAGTTACAGGGCGTTAACAATGGAAGTCAACAAATTGTAGTGTAGTAACTTGGTTTCTTCAAAGGAAGAAAATTTTGGTATTGAGGTCTTTAAAGTGAAATATTTTCGGTTTGTTTAATGGTTTTATATTTTGGTTTTTAACTTTTTAAGAAAAAACTATACTTTGAAAAAAATGTATTTTATGTTAAAAATTTTCGGGAAACAAGTTGTTATTACAAGTTTTGTGGAACACACTCGCATTTTTCATAAAAGTTTTTTTAAGTGTTTTGGGAAAAGTTACAGTCCTAAAAAAAATGTTTTTAAACAATTTTTCTAAAAAATCTGTCTATTTGTAGGCTAGAGTAAATAATAATTTTTGGAAAACACCCTGGTTCAGATTTTTTCGATGCTGAAAAGTTTGGTATGGAAATTTTCAAAGTGAAATACCTTTGCTCTTTTCAACAGTTTTATACATTTTTGTTTTTTAACTTTAGGGAAACAATTTTTTGTTGTTGGTATTTTATGAAAACAGCTTCGTTCAGATTTGTTTTTTTTTTATTAATAGCTGAAACTATGCTCAGTAATCTCTGCAGGGAGACCCCCAAGATGGGATCCCTATAACTTTTAGAGCGAATTAACTATAGAATTAAACCTTAAAGTTTTTCTAGTCGGTAACAAAACACCCTGCATATAAAGTCTCTTACAACAATAAGTATTTACCGTGTCATATGTGCATACTTTGAAACTTCTGCTACAAACAAATATTTTTTTTCGCCCATATTATTTTAGATAAATAAACCTTAAAACGAGTTCAATGACAGAAATTTCACTAATTGAGTGAGACAATTGAAAGTGGCTTACTGAAATACGAAATATCCATTAAATAGTATGAGCACTAATTTAGGGCAATTGACCTAAAAACTGGCAATTACTTATTCTCAAGTATTAGTTTGTATTTGTAAGTTCACACAAAAATAGATAGTCATTTGTAGGTATCATTAATATTAGACTCACCTGTAACCGATAGCCATGCATTTACTGCTCCAATTGAGTTATGTATTTTCTATTTTTAAATCACTTTTCAAGTGTGCTTTCTGTTGAATTTTTTCTGCTTATCCTTATTATCTTGGCGTTGTGGTACACTAACACTCACACTGGGGCACATGCATCATATCTGTATGTAGTATACGTGGAAGCTATTGATGTGCTTGAGTATGTTGCTGATATAATTTATGTACGTGTAATGTTTATTTAGTTTTATGGTACACTAAAGTGTTGTTTAAGTGCTTTTATATGTAACTGAACTGCAAAAATCATTTATTGAGAAACAGGAAGTAAATTAAATCAAAATGGTAAAACACACACATTAAGTATATTCTAATTGATTTAAAAAAAACTTTTTTTATACGCCGAATGTGTTGGCAATTCTATAGCAATGCACTCGTATAGTATAAATATTTGCTTTTAGCTGATTGATTTTGTGATTTTCTGATTTTATGTTGGCAAATTTCAACGGTAAATAAAACGCAATGCCTGTTGAGAGCAAATATTGTTGTCCTTGTTTTTGTAGCGCTCACGTTTCCGTTGAATTGTTTCTTTTATTTTATTTATTCGCCATCAATGCTGCTTCAACAACCACTCTAGTTGCTGTAGTTGTTGCTGCTCCTGTCAAAGCTATTGCGACAATGAAAGAGAGCGAGCTCAGTTCTATGATTTTCCAGTTCAATGACAGTGAGTATAAATGAAATAAAGCAAAAATAAAAAATAAAATATACAAAAAAAAAAACTAAAATGCTCTTCGTCAGCTGTGAGTAAATTAATTTTGCTGCATTCTTCTTAAACGTTTCTGCCTTTGCTTATTATTTCATCTCTATCGTTTCGCTTTCGTGCGAATATTTATAGCGCACATAAATCAACGCTGCATTTGTTTAAGGTTTTGCAGCCCATATCGCTTCTGGTAGTGCCCGTAGTAGTTTTCCAACCAATGTATTTTTTCGTTTTAAATTTTAAATGTGAATTTGTATTTCACTTTCACTTCTCGTAAAAGCTTCGTTTGGGTTTTCAACAACATGCCTGTATGCTGTGCTGCCACGCGCACATACACAGCCACACACTCGCTCAAACAAAATTGGTAGCTAAAAGGCTTCCTTGCACAACAGCTTCACAAAATCCGTTAGCTGAATTTTCCGAGAAAATAGTAAAATTCACTTTTTCTTCACTTAAACCACAATTAATTTTCTCTAAATTTCATGGTATATTTTCAAAATCTTCGCTCTATTACATTAATTTTTCTCCTATAAACATGCCCATACTTATAGTAATGTAAGATTCATAGTACCGTTTCAACGAAACTAATTCCATATCCGTCGGCACGTCCACTTTGCCCTGTGACTCTAACTTGAATGATTGAGAGCCCCGTGGCCGCAGAATTCATTGTGTGGAATATGTGCGTGGCTGCAATGAAAATTTCCTTCTTGGATAACGAGAAAAACCGACATGCCTTCATTGTGCGCGTATATGTGTGTGCGTGTGTTTTGTGGCATTGCGAGTGTATCCATAAAGTTTATATTCCACTGACACGCACCTTCCTCTCTTACCGCTGACCTCTTGCTCTACACATGTATTTGATATTTACTTGCACTCTCTAGCCAGCGCGGAGAGTCAGCCACAATTTCCAGCCACACTTACTGTGACTTTACTCACATATACACATAGACCGGCGAAAGCTTTGCTGATTTTTCCTTTTGGTGCGGGGGCATTTTGTGCAACGCGTTGTTGTCAGTCACAGCTGATTGAGACTGGTGGTGTTTTTGTTGTTGTGTTTGTGATTTTTTGTGTATATTTTCTAAAACAAAGAGAGCCAATGCTAGCACATGCTGATACGAGTAATGGAAAGGGATGGAGGAATTTTTCAAACAAAGCCACGCACATTGATGACGTTTGAGCAATGAAGTTCACGAAGCTATACCGTAGTTAGGGAAACCGTCTCATGAAGCTTAAATGAAGTGAAAGCCATTTAAATATCGGAATACTAAAACAATTTAATTAAACTTTGCCGTACTAATACCAATAAAAGACTTGAAGTTTAGACGTTATAACGCCGTGTTTCTAAATTGAACTATGGCTGCCGTAGAGGAGGGAATCGGTATACGCGCGAAACTGATGCTTACTCATAATAAATTAAGGTTTTCAGTTTTTTACAGAACGTCTAATTTTTTTTAAAGGATCTTAAAGTTTCAAAAAGGACACTGGTTTCAAAATGTTGTATATTCTAAAATGTATTTATTTATAAGCATAAACTTATCTATTTCTAATTTAACAGAGGGAATAAACTTAATTTAAATTTAGTAAAAATTTAATTTAAATCTTTGTGGCGTGCATAATTAAAATTACATAGATTATGCCCCAATTTACGCCTCAATATTTGAAATAATATATAAACAACTGTATAATTCCTCAAAGTGAATTCTTCGACTTACTAAGTTGTAGGCAAAAATGAATGCGAAATAATTTCTCCAATCTTATGAAGACTGTAAGCCAAGGAGTTTCCGTCCGCCAATGTAAGATGGCGAACGGCGAATCCATTTTAGCTAAGTACCATCTTGGTAAAAGTTTTTTGAACTCTTTCAATTTTATTAAAATGTGCCGAATAGTAGAGATTTCACACCAGGACAACAATAATCGCTCTTACTAATGAATTTAATGTGCAGCGATCCTTAAATTCATTTGAATTTCTTATAATGCATCACAGCATAGAAAAAGCTTTGAAAACAATAAAGTCGACATGTTTGATGAAGGTTAGTGCAATATAAAATAACACTATTAACAACATTACTTATGGAATTGACATTCGTAATCCAATCACGAGTTTTGCGGTATGAAACCACATTGCATTACTTTGTGTTGCGGAGCAAATTATTCTTTGAATGCCATTGCTGAAAGGCAGAAAAAAATCAGCCTGCAGGTTATGGCAATTAATTGAATGACGTGAGGGTGGATAAACTTTGATATTTAGCAAATTTGATATGCTGAGGCAAATCGTTTATGAACAATTTAAGGGGCCGAAAAAAGCGAATTTTCTAGAATTTTTTTGAGAAAACTTTTAAATTTATTGATCTACAAATTTTTACACATATTATGTTTTCTTTTAACTGTACTTTAAGGCTTAGTAATAGTAAAAATATTTATTTGGAAAGGAGCTACAGCTGATCTTCCGGAGCTCCTCTCAAAAAAGACGCTTTGCGTTTCTCAGAAAAAAAAACGATTTTTGACCAAAATTTTAGCCTTAAATTGTTTATAAAAAAATATTTATCGAGAAGAAAAAGTCTTCAATTAACTACTAAAAATATATATAAGAAGCTCGTGCTAAAATTGGAGACTTTCGAGTAATGTTGGTCACCGACTTTGAAAACACCATTTTGAGAAAAACGCGTTTAAAGTTTGCCTTGTACTTTCAAACACTCTGAAACGCCTTTTCAAATTTGGGTGTAACTTCGAAAATATTCACCGGAACGGTATTAAATTTTTTGGGTGTATTCTATAATATATGTACATTAAAAAAAAATATAGAAAAAAAACGATTTTTTGAAAATTTGAACTGTTTATAACCCCTTAAATAGCAGTGGCACACGGTGAGTGCCTTGTGGTATTCTAAGCCATGTATTGATGACTAAGTTCCACACAAGTATTCCTCTTCTTGATTAGCGCGATAACCGCTTAAGCAATTCTGGCCAAGTTTAACAAAGCGCACTAGCCGTTTCTTTCTGCTACTAAATAGCGTCAGTTGGAAACATCAAGTAAAGTTAAGTCTTTTCCGTCGGATATTTCCACCACAGAAAAGGAGGTATTCCTCTGCTACCACCAAATTGTACCAAATCGAACACTTTCAGAGCCTGAATATTTTTTGAAGCCCAAAAAATTTTGTTTTTTTTTTAATATAAATGTGACTTTTTCCTTTTTGCAAAACTTAAATTGCCGCTTTGAGTCGATAGAGGCCTTAAGGAAAATTCGCTGAAGGAGCTGAAGAAGATCTCTTTAAAGGCATTTGAAAGGTACTTTGATTACTAGACTAATCGTTGGCACATGTGTATTGCCTCGAATGGAGCCTATTTTGAAGGCGACAGAATAAATTTTGATAATTAAACAATTACATATTTTACTTTTTAGGTACTTTTTAGAATCGATATTTCGGCCTCTTCTTCAACACTTCGCTCTTTTTTTCTGTGAAGCAAATTTTCCAATTTGAAAGCGTTGTTCTGAAATTAAACGATTTATGATGCCTTGCCAAACCTCACTGAACAGAAATGTGAAAACAGTTTGCCATTCTAATCATAATCATGCAATCATAATTATCAAAATAAAAAGTTCTCTTGCTGCTAAAAAAGACCCGATAAAAACATAGATTTAAGTTCTTTTCCATACTTACATATTTATTGTCGGGAATGCGACCGACTTTTACAAAGTGAAAATATTTCATCAAATACAATCATCTTGCAGTGGGTGTATAAATGTAGCAGGACCATTAATTGGCTTATCACAAGCAGGCTTTCTATAAAAGAGAGAGTTGTTATTGAAATTGAATGAGAGTCATTGGAAAGCGCATCGTTCTCTTCTGCCAAAAAAGCTTCTCCCAAATACACTCACCGACTAAATGATGACGCCAAACAGGACAAGCTGGCTGTAAAGCTGCTGCTGCAGCCAACGAACGCACATAAGTAATCAAAGCGGGAGGTTGCAGAGGTTGTGTTGTAAGAGGTTGCGGCGAATGTGGTGCTGATGGCAATGGAAGCGGTCTCTATGGCTATGGCCTCTTGCATGCCGGATTCATTGATGCCCAAATATAGGTCAACAATGTGCACTGGGCGAAAAATTCGAATGCAACGGATCGGTGTACGCTAAAGTAAGCGACAAAAAGAACGAATCACTACTTTACTGAAAAGAGGATGTGTTGCCGAAGTCTGCTGAAACGAGTAGCTTATGGGTAACGGAGACAGTTAAGATGAGAGCAAGCACGGAGGTGAGGTGTGTAGTAGCAGTACATAAAGAACAGAATAAAGACGTGGCCTCAAGCACAATACAATGAAAGCATGTTTTTGTGTGAGTGAGCGTGTATGTGCGAATTGTTAAATGTCAACGTGCGCCTATTTCCGTGCAACCTATGAGTACGTGAAATTGTGAAGAAACAAAAGTTGAGTATACGCCCAGGTGGCATGCTCTTCAAACCAGCTCGTGGTTTCGTTTTTGTCTTTTTATTTTTATAGCTTTTATAGTGTGGGCGTAGCGCTGTGGCATGTCGGGCAAATTACCGACTGGTTGATATGGAAATTACAAAAACGAAAATACCAACGCGTGCATTGAAGGGTTAATATCCGATTGCTGCAGCACAATGAAATGATTGAACCGCAACCAAGCCAACTGATGGCAAAATACAATTTTACACACATAATATGCACATATGTGCTTAGGGATATTTGCATATGCATTTGGTGCGTTGCGAAAGCCGTGTAGCGGTTTATGTGGCATACCACGGCACACAACTAACAAATCCACCGGCAGTAAACTGGCTTCGAGCGAACAGCAAGCGGCAAGCGGTGAGCGCACACGACAGCGCGATAGCTTGACATTTTATTAGGTCAGGTATGCAGCAGAAATGCACACCTATGCTGTTCGCACATGCAAACAAATTTAGTTGCACTTACGTTTATGCAATCGTGCCGAGGTGAAGAGTTGTAAGCTAGAAAAGTTTATACGTTGCATGCATGTCTGTATGTCTGTATGTTATATTCTCGTGCCTAATGTGGTGCTCGAATACAAAACTCGCTCGTCGAAATGAGTTATTTTTACTACTTTGCACCTCATATTGCCGACTTATGCGCATATGAAGCCGTAATGTGTGTGATTTTTATTCCGCTATTCCACTTGCTTCTTATTTCTGTGTTTATTGCTTTTACGTGCGAATAACTTTCTATCATTATAGCCATACCTTAGTTTGAGTTTTTGAAATTTGAAATATTTAGCGGCTTAAGCATCGTTAGTAGGGAGGTAAATTTTTTAAATTTCGACGATCTCTCGAATTTCGGGATCCCGTTATAGAAATTTCAGTATCCCGTACTAGACCCGGGATTTATATATTAATTAGTATGCAACTATTTTAAATCACATAAATATTTAATCACATAAATATTGTTTGAGAACCGCTTAATGATTTTGGGCGAACAGCCCTCGCGTGCGGTGGACATACTCTAACACACCAACCCGAGCGCTTCTCGCAGGTTTCGACATGTTTGTATGCCATACGAGACATGAATTTATATGGTTTCCTTTTTTATATATTATTTTAAAACATTTTTTTGAAAAAAATTCGAGCATCAAGTGATTAAGTATCCCTTTTATTTAAGGCGAAAAATATTTTATTAGTGACAATACAAAAAGCAATAACTTGTGGTTTTCGAAAGAATATCGATGCAAAAGAACTAAAAATTAAAAAAAGTGGCGGAAAATTAATTATCCTATCGGAAGATGTATAATTTTTGCAAATGGCGTCATACGTCGATCATGTTTGACATTTGTGAACTAGACAGCTGCAATATAAGAAGTGTGAATACAATCACAGTTGGATGATTAATTTTGCGCCACCTTATATTTTGTGGTACAATTTAAGGGGAAGGTATTTGGATTTAGTCACTTGGGAGTGGCCAGGATGATTCTTCTGCATATGGTTCAAACAGCTCACAACTTCCGGGCTTAGCCCAAGTATCCTCTGGAAAGCCGCCGATCACCCGTTCAAGCGCGAGCTAATATGAGAAGACGAAGCAACCCAGGATAATTGTTTATGCACTGGGTTTACTGACTACGACCACTGCGAACAAACTAAGAATTACGATTTCAGGGCATGCATCTGCCATGTTCGGTCCTTTAATGGGGAAGGTGGGACCTTGCAACGTCTACTACAGCTGCCATGTAGAGGAGCGCAAATTCGGTGTCGGATTTGTTGTGGGAGAGAGACTTCGTCGCCAAGTGCTTATGTTCATTCCGGTGCACAAACGTCTCGCAATAATCCGCATCAACGCGCAATCCTTCAACGTCTCGCTCATTTGCGCCAATGCCCCGACGGAAGAAAAGAACTATGCGACCGGCCACAGTTTAAAAATCGTGATTGTCGACTTGAACTCCAGGGAGGACAAGGAAGTAGTTTTGGTCCCACAGTTGGGAAATGCAGCCTGCACAACGAAACAGCCGGTTATGGGCAGAGGCTGATCAACTTTGCTGGGGCTCGAAACGTGGTCAGCTGCAGCACCAGATTGCAGCATGTACCAATGTGGCTTTTCCTAAATGATAAACTAGCGCAGTCACCGGCAGATGTTTATTGCTTTATTTGCTGATTTTTTTAAGTCTTATTTCGCCCATGAAACATTTTTTTTGAAGATTTTTCTACTAATTTTTCTGCGCCTTTAAATTTCGGCTCTTTAAGTCTTACAGGTACGTTGGAAGACATTGGTAATGTGTTTCTTAAGCAAATCTCTTCTCCGCAAATTGATATTAATGGACTTTCTGTAATTCAAGTCAAAAACTCGTCAACTTCAGTTTATCCCTTGAAGTTAGTTTATAATAAATCTTTATCTCCTAGGACTTCTGCTGATGTTTGAAAACTTACAACAATAACGCCTATATACAAAAGCGGCGATAAAAACGATAGTAGGAGTTATCGATCTGTATCTAAGATTTCAAATATTTTCGAGACTTCAAAAGTATAAAAATCCCGGTATCTCGAGATTCACATCCATAGTCGTTAGTAAACACAAAAATGATGAACATTTTTATCAATGTACTTGTTAATACTACTCACTTGCCATTTTGATTGCTGAACAATGCTAACTAAAGCAAAAATACTTCTCATAAACTGACTCAAATGGGGTGGACCATCTGCATTATCTATTCTTCAGTGATCTGTCTTTTATTTGAAAAATGGTTATTAAACTCTTAAAAGCCTACCAATAGAAGAGATGAAGTCAAGAAGGCAAGAAAAGAAATCGTATTAGTAATATGCGGATTCGTACACACGAGTTGATTGCATTATCTATTTTTACCCGCAACAAAGTTTCACACGGAGTACTGATTAATCAATTCACTTCCTTTGGTTTTCATTCAACTTTGCTGCAATGGCTGAAATTCCCATTTGTATCGAAGTGTTGCGTTGCAACTGTGGACCATATTCAGAAACATTCTTCTGAACCTTTTTTCAATAGCTCTGGTGTTCTATATAGCTCTGGTGCTCATTCTAAATAGTTCAATTGCTTTTATATTCTTTATAAACGACATCGGCTGTCACTTTTATTTTGCTAACTTCCATTTATATGCAGATGACTTGAATTCAGTTGTTGGGAACTCTGGTGACCCGATGAAATCCAATTCCAGCTGAATAATTTATATTTGAGATCACAACTTTCATTAAATTTTAAAAGTGGCGCTGTAAGTAAAGAATAAGCAGAACAAAAGAGAACAAAAATGAGGTTTGGTAGAGCTTTTTATCATAAATTGAATTATTTATTATCACACAAATTTTACAAATCCAAGTAAAGGGTTTTCCAATAACAGCTGTTATTTTGAATAGCCCGCTGTCATTTTTTGATATTTGACAAGTAGAAACTACGCCATTAACAAAAATGGAACAATGCAAGTTTAATCAACGCATTGAAATGATTACAATTCACTTTAAAAATGGTGAAAATATGGCAGAGATGGTTCGTAAAACTCGAACATTTTTGGGTCATCGTGAAGCACCTTGTCGGACCGCAATATAGAAATTGGTGAAAAAATTCGAGCTGTTGGGACAAGTTAGTGATGTGACGTCGCTCAAGAGCAGCGAAAGTGTTGAAGAAAACCCAGGTTTGTCCATTCCTCGTCGTTCTTTGGAATTAGGCGTTCCACAAACGTCATTGCACGGTATTTTGCATAAAGATCTGGGTCTTAAGGCTTATAAAGCCCAGTTAACACAATAACTCAAGCCGGCCGATCATCAACAACGTCGTGGCGTTGCTGATTGGGTCGTTGAAAGGCATGAAAATGATCCAAAATTTCATCGAAAAATCATCTTGAGTGATGAGGCCCATTTTCCCCTCGGTGGCTTCGTCAATAAGCAAAATTGCCGAATTGTTGAAAAGTCTCTCAATCCTCAACGTATGAGTCATTGGACCTTACTTTTTCGAAAATGAAGCTGGAGCAACAGTTACGGTGAATGGATTGCGCTATCTGTGAACCATTTATAAGCATTTTGTACGCGTTTGAGAAAATAATTTAAATACAAATTTTACATTAAAGTACAGCCAATTAAATTTGATTAAAAATACCATACGCCTCAGTGAAACAGATATAATTCTTCTGCTACCTTTACCACAACTTCCACATCCCCGGAACCGATTTTAGACATTACTTCGTGGGAGGAAACGGGAATATTCTGCATTGTTACGCTGCTGCTTCTCCCAATCTATGAGATGTTTTGGAATATTGTTCATGAAGCTGTTAACGGATGCTTATTCGTTAACTCCCTTTACTGATTCTGGGTTAAACTCCCACCAATTCTTACATCCGGAAACTGAAAACCCAACTGTCTCATACTCGTATATTTTTTCGTATATTTTTTCCTCAAATAATTATTTTTGTATATGGATATGATATCATCGGCCTTAACAACCGCGCTGTTAGTTCTGCCTTCTCCAAACTGGATAAAGAGGCAAAGCGAATAGGTTTGGTGGTGAACGAGAGCAAAACGAAGTACCTCCTGTCTTCAAACAAACAGTCGGCGCACTCGCGTATCGGCACTCACGTCACTGTAGACAGTTCTAATTTCGAGGTTGTAAAAGGCTTCGTTTATTTAGGAACCAGCATTAACACCGATAACAACGTCAGCCTTGAAATTCAACGTATAATCTCTCTTGCCAACAAGTGCTACTTTGGACTAAGTAGGCAACTGAGCAGTAAAGTCCTCTCTCGACGAACAAAACTAACAGTCACAAGATTCTCATCATGCCCGTCCTAACGTATGGCGCAGAAGCTTGGACGATGACAACATCCGATGAAGCGACGCTTGGAGTGTTCGAGAGAAAGATTCTGCGTAAGATTTTTGGACCTTTGCACGTTGGCAACGGCGAATATCGCAGGCGATGGAACGATGAGCTGTATGAGCTTTACGGCGACATAGACATAGCGCAGCGAATAAAGATCCAGTGGCTTCGTTGGCTGGGTCATGTCGTCCGAATGGATACAAACGCTCCGGCTTTGAAAGTATTCGATGCGGTACCAGCTGATGGTAGCAGAGGAAGAGGAAGGCCTCCTCTGCGTTGGAGAGATCAGGTGGAGAAGGCCTTGGCTTCACTTGGTGTGTCCAACTGGCGCCTGTTAGCACGAGGAAGAAACGACTGGCGCGCTTTGTTAAGCTCGGCCAAAATCGCGTAAGCGGTTATCGCGCCAATTAAGAAGAAGAAGAATGTATTTCACTTGTAAAAACTCTATGCCATAGTTTTCAACATTACTATTCTTATGAGGAGACACAGCATTGCGACCTTAGATATCTATTGTGCTCCTTCATGGCTTCAGAGCCATTCTCAGAGCCCAACTTCCTCAATAAATTTTCGTCTTTGCCCTATTTTATTGAGTTTTATTTCTTTCTGTAGTAAAATCTATATAGTCAGGTGTTTGTTCCGCTTATCTGTAAATATAAACATTTTTAAATTTTTCTTAAATTCTTCTAAATGAAACTTCAGTTCACCTTTGAAATTTACAAACCTGCAAATATTTAAGCCAATTTTTGCATGAATTGACGACAACGTCCAAAATATAATACTTGAATCACTTGTCATGGAACCGCTTATAAACATTTTTATATAACTAATGGGAGACCAATGCGTCTGGCCACTCTACGCCGATGCCCAACTGCCACTTCCACCACAAACGCCATTGTTTCTTTTATCGGTTGCGTCCTTTCTGCATTCTGTTTGTTTTCTCCCCGCTGGCAGCTGCTTAGTGGCCTTACAGCAATTCGTTGACCTCAAAAAGTCAGTGGGCGAGAAATTTCCAAAACGCATACGCAAGAATCGCACAAAGCCAGTGGGTGTTGAAAAGCGGTGTTGTGAAAGCAGTGCGGTAAGGCGTAGCAGTAGATGGAAAGTGCCTGCAATGCGCTGCTGTGACTGTATTTCATACGTTGTATATAAGTATGTTTTTATGTGTTTGTTTGACTGCAGCATATAATTGTAGTCACAACGCACGCCTCATCTTCTGTTGTTCGTGAACACAAAAGCACTTCGTTACATGTAATGAAGTTTAGAAACGTATTTTGCATCGCTGCTGCTGCACTGGCTGGTCGCGGTGGTCCCAACGCTACTGGCAGTGACAATGGGTGCAGCTGCGTTGAAGCCACGACCGCGTGGTCCCTGAAGTAGTCGTTGAAGTACGTGACAACAAATTTAAAGCATACTTTTCAGCGTGAAATATTAAATGATTATACATACATACAGTGCGCTAAAGGTAGGAGGTCCAACTGACGCACTGATTGTCTGCATACTCAACAACTGTAATGTAATGTTGACACAACAAAGTGCGTTTTTGCGTGGGCAATCTCCCTTTCGTACTTTCTAAATTATCATTTTAGGGAGCATTCATTATCCGCATTTAGATTGGAAGCAGAACCACCCGTAAAGCAAACATATACGCGCACACATTGCTCCCAACTTTATTGGATTTTTCATACTGCGCGTACAGTAATAAAATTGCAGTAATAAAATTGGTAATGGAATTTTTAATTTTGATAAACTTTTAATTATCATTACGTATTCGGTGGCCGCCGTAGCCGTATGGGTTGGTGTATGACTACCATTCGGAAGTGCACAGGTTCCATACTTCGTGCATGCAACACGATTGACAGAAACGGTTGGTTGTAATAGCGGTCGCTCCTCGGTAGGCAATGACAAACCTCTGTGTAAAAAAGCTGTCGTGAAAAAGCTACTCATAAAAGACAATCTGCTATTCGGAGTCGACTTAAAACTGAATAACGCATAACAATTTTGGTGAGATATTATAAAAAAAAGCTGTATTTGCAGCATTAAGATGAAATAGGAAAACACAACTTTTAGCCTGATGGAGCTCACAAATGTCGTACCCTAAAGGCAAATATTGGCCTTTATTCATCGAAATAGTTCTTCGTATTCTGATCCCTATACCCTCAAACTGTTGTACCCGTCTTTAGTTCGGTCCAGGTTAGAATACGCAGCAGTCATTTGAAGACCGCTTCATGCAGTCTATATGTATTAATATAGGGTGGGCCATGTAAAATTTATTTTTTGAATCGGCTATAAAAAACAAAAAAACTTATCAATATTTTTTCCAACTTTTTTTTTATTTTGAAGACGACTGGCTTTACAGTAGGCCATTCGATCAACCCAATTTTTAAGCACATTTTCGATTGTTGGGGCTCTAATTTCATGAATGGCAACTTCGATTTCATGCTTTAAAGCATCAATCGTCTCTGGATGGTTTGCATAGCATTTGTCCTTAACGGCTCCCCACAAAAAATAGTCCAACGGGCTTAAATCGCAGCTCCGAGGCGGCCAATTGATATCGGAATTTCGGCTGATTATTCGTTTTTCAAAAACGGTAGCCAAAAGTTCAAGTGTAACTTTGGCAGTGTGACTAGTTGCACCGTCCTGTTGAAACCAAATGTCGTCCATGTCATCCTCTACAATTTTTGTAAATAACTCGTTGAGCATGTCACGGTAACGCTCGCCGTTTACTGTAACCGCGGCTCCTCGCTCATTTTCGAAAAAAAATGGCCCGATGATGCCGCCAGACCAAAAACCGCACCAAACAGTGACTCGTTGTGGATGCATTTGCTTCTCTACAGTAACGTGTGGATTTTCTGAGCCCCAAATCCGACAATTTTGCTTATTGACGTAGCCACCGATGTGAAAATAAGCTTAATCAGAAAAGAAAAAGAAGACTCACCACTTTGGAAATAGGGTTTCAATATTTCCCAATTTTGTTCAAGCGTATAGCGTCCCATTTCGTAAATGTCAAACCATTAAGTAAATTATGATCACATTTGACATGTCATTTATGTTACCATTCTCAAAAAAATTGGTGGTTCAAAAAGCAAACGCTATATGGCCCATCCGTTATTAGGTTGGGGAATAAGTTCGTAGCGTTTTTACCGTTTTTATTTAAACAAAAAAACAATGAATATATCAATAAGCTAATCAATTATATATTCGCCGTTGCTGTTTACAACCTCTTCCAACCCTTGGTTTCACAGGGAGCGGAAAAGGTGGTAATTGGTCGGTGTAAGATCCAAAGAATTGGGCGGATATTGAAGGACCTCATATTCGAGCTCTGGAAGTGCGGCTTTGACGATTTGGGCAACATAAGGCCTGGCATTGTCGTCAAGGCGTATGGTTCGATCAGGTCTTTCAGTCGTATAGTCTCAGTCTCAATGGGTGAAGCTGGTCAATGTAGGGCACCTTGTTGACCGTGGTATTCTTTTCGAGCATTTCCCAGTGGACCATGCCCTCTTAATTCCACCAAGCACATATCATAATCTTCTTTGAATGAAGATCCGGATTGACTGTCTGCTTTGACATATGTATCTCTTGGAGTCATCCACTCCTTTCTTTGCATTATATTGTTGTAAAGGCACCATTTCGCACCCCCCGCGCCAATTCGGTAGAAAAAGCTTCGCATTATGAAGGCGAATTTCTTTGTTTTTTTTTTCATTGAGCTCGTGAGGCACCTAGGCTCCCAAGTTTTCGATAAATCCCATTAAATGAAGGTGTCTGAGAATCGCTTGATGATCACAGGTAATTTTGTCCGCCAATTCACGACTGGTTCGGTGAGCGTTCTCCGTCAAAAGCGATTTGAGACATTCTTCATCGAATTCAGAAGGCCTTCCGCTGCGAGAAACGTCATCAACGTTAAAGTCCCCCTTTGCAAACAATTTCCGTGCCGTAGACCCGCCTAAGACACATTCTCAATACTCGTCGCAAATGTCTCGCGCTGCTTCGGAAGCGGGCTTCTCGATGAAAAGCAAAGAAGATCAGGTGTGGGAAATGTTGATTTTTGTCTGCTGGGTATTCCATTTATAAGCCTCAAAACTAATTAAAAACCAGATAACTCAAAAATACAATTCACATAATTTTGTAGAGCAGAAAGAGTTCTATGCAATGAGTATTACCCCTTTGCCAAATAGCAAAAGAATCGTTGTAAAATAAAAGAAAATATAAAAACGCTATGAATTTATTCCTCAACCCAAAAGATAAGAGTCTGTTCAGCGAGCTTTTGTTCGCTTTGCTTTGCGCCCAATGAAATTCGTTGGTCCTATTCCGTCCTATAGCTCTTGTTTCTTACTTATAAATCTCATGTCCTTAGAGTCTAAGCCTGTTCTGTTGTCGACATGTTTTGTCTTTGATATTTGTGTTGCCTCAATAGATTGTCATAGTTGTCTGCTCAATCAAATTCCCTTTAACCTTCCCTCACACATTTTTCTCATTTTGTTTTCGTGGGTGAATTATTTCACTGACTGAAAATGGTCGCTCATCCAGGAAAATAGCTCAACGATTGGAAATTTGTCATCAAACTGTACTTAATGGTCTTAAATGACGGAATATAAAGGCTCCAAAGGTTACTAAAAGGCGCCCAAATCTTCTTTTTGACAAGATGCCCGAGCAATGGTGCGATTATTGACTCTTCAAGTAGCTAAAACATCAAAAGGGGCCGCACAAAAGATTAAAAAGTGAGATGACAGAGTGCTGAAAAATAATCGAATTGAATGCCGTCATCAAGTCACAAAAGCCAGCATTATCTGAGAAAAAACTTGCGAGTGAGGTTGAGATTCTGCGAAAAGTACAAACACTGGAGTGCTGATAGCTGGAAAAGGGTTGTTGTTGTTGTAGCAGTATCTTCTGGAAAAGGGTAATGTGGTCTGGTGAGACCCGTATTAACCATTCTCAGTCGGATGGAAAGCAGTATTAGTGGCACCAACCGTATGAAAAGCTGTAAAAGCATCAAGTAAAACAAACGTGAAGCATGACGGCGGTATACCTATACTCGTAGTGTGGGGCTGCTTCACGTAGTGGCATATTGATCCATTGGTATCATTGGTATTCGGGATAAAGAAAGAAGCCTATTTGAATATCTTACAGACCAATTTGCCGGATTTTGTTAACCTAAACGCATGTCCAGCAGAAGAGGCTATATTTCAGCAAGACGGGGTCCTGAA
Organism: Anastrepha ludens; assembly: GCF_028408465.1. NCBI lineage: Eukaryota > Metazoa > Arthropoda > Insecta > Diptera > Tephritidae > Anastrepha > Anastrepha ludens. The sequence continues at coordinate 74,434,306 of NC_071501.1, forward strand.
GCATAGCGCGAAAATTGGTCAAGAGTGGAAACAAAATCTAGATATCCAAGTTCTAGAATGGCCAGCACAGATTCCTGATAGAATTTCCTGGTTCTCAAAGGCCTGATTCCTAAAGTCCTGATTGAAAATTTGTGGGCTAATCTAAAGACGCGGCAAGCATCTTACGAAATGGACCCAAAGAACGTCGACGAACTATCTGGTCAAGAATTAAGAAGGAATGGTGTGATTTTCCACACTCAACTAATCAAAAACTTGTCCAGTGCATGCCAAGACATATAAATAGCATCATTAAGGCTAAAAGTCTATGGACAAAGTGATAATATTAAATCAATTTTATGTAATAAAAGTTATCGCTGAGCTAAACTGGCTAAATAGAATTTTTTGATACTTTTGTTCTTTTTTCTTAATTTTAAATAAAGGGTTTTCCAATAAGAGGTGTTATTTTGATACTCAAAGAAAAATTATATTTTTAATTTTAAATTTTTAAATTTTTATAAAGAGGAAGGTATGCCGTTAATAATGGAAAATAACATCAGGCAAATGACCACCACGACCACGTTTACAGGACAATATCCTTTTCATGAAATTCCATCCGAATTCCATCTTTGAGGTCTTGAATCGACCCTGGACTGTTGGCGTAGACCTTCTCTTTCACGTGGCCCCAAAGAAAAAAGTCACATGATGTTAAATCACAAGATATCGGTGGCCAATTGTGATCACCTGTTCGAGAGATGAAACGGTGCGGAAACTTCTCCCCTAAAAGATCAATGGTTTCGTTGCTTGTGTGGCATGTAGCGCCGCCTTGTTGAAAATAAACGTTACCCAGATCAGTACCATCCAATTTCGGCCATAAAAAATCGTTAATCATCTCTCAACAGGGCTTGATAACACCTGTTATTGGAAACCCCTGTATTTAAACATAAATTAAAACTCTTTATTTCTTAATAAATTAAGCATTTAACCCGAAGATTTGAAAGGGTTATTTTGAAAAATTACTCTACAGCAATGAAAATGAATGAATGTGGCAAACATCTAACCGGTTCTGCTTGCCAAGTCCGGACGCAAAATTCGCCAAGTTGAAGTCTGCGAAATGCCAAGTTCTTGTGCACGGCGAGGAATAGACTGCCTCGGGTTCTGCTGTACACTTTGACCGACCGTGGCAATGTTCTCGGCTGATCTTGCGTTCCTTGAACGTACGGGTGTTGGCTGATTGTTTACTGACCCGGTCATCTCAAATTTGGCCACCAAACGTTGAAGAGTCGACTTTGAAGGGCCACCACGTCTACCGAAAAAAGGGCGCAATGCGCGCAACGTTTGCGTTAATGAACACTCATTTTGATAATAAAGTTTTATCATTTGAACGTGCTGTTCAATCGTGTAAGTTGCCATGATGATTTGGCATAAACAACTGAATAATAAACAAAATATTTGACAGATGTCACCAAAACAAAATGGCTGCCACAGGGCGCCAAAATCGACCCGCGCCAATTGAAAAAACCTTTACATTAGAATACCGGCTTATTAAATTCCTCGCATTGGGGGCGCGAATAGTGGCGAAGTAGAGCCACATTACGTTTTTATTGAATTATTCCAAGACTGACACCGATCACAAGTTGAGATAAATACATTTGTGTGTACTTATCAAACATTTTACGATTCATTTCACTTTAAATTCTTAATTCGGTGGCGCCCATTTTACATGCTTCACGCGCCTCTGAGCACATGCTAAATGTGTCTCATAACGAACGAATGAATATAGCTACCACTAGTGACGATTTTATTTATATGTGTGTGTGTGGGGGGGGGGGGGGGTATGTACATATAAATATTTATGTTTATGTCGTAATAACGAGAGCTCGTAGAGTGGCGTGCGTATCAAATCGATGACGTCTGTACGATACTGCCTACTTTTAGGCTGTGGTTGGTGGTGTTGCTCTTTTCACAACCGCTAAGTTCTTTTGTGTGGAATATTTTTCCATACAAAGGTTATTAACTAAGTGAATGTATTAATGTTAGGCTGTGTTCGTGAATACGTTTGTATGTATGTAGTATTCGCAGGCTTTCGTTTACTAATCCCCAAAAGGAAAAATGTTTGTGAAACCGAGTGTAGATTTCTGCGCCTACGTGACCTAACAGATTGATTTTCCCTAAGGATGGCGCGACAAATGAAAATTGTATGATGCTTTATATGTACATTAGGGTGCAGCACCCTACATACAAAAAAGAAAAAAAAATGGGTACATAGAAAAAAAAGGAAAAAAAAAATCGGTAGTGTTTTTCCATCAGAAATAAATAATATGTAAAATGTATTATATTTTAAGGCCTTCGCCAAAGTATTACGGAAAAGTATTAAGTTTTACGTGCGCTGGACCAATCTGAATGATTGCCTCCAAAAATCTCATTATATTGATTCCGTTACTAAAAATGTTAAAAAATAATATGCAGACCATTTCCGATTAAACTCATCTGAGATAAGCTTTTGGAAAAATCATTTTATTTACAAAAAACTATATTTTTGGAGGTACAGCGCACGCTCGATAACGTGAACGCATTGACTACTCTAAAACGTGAACAAACCCAAAAAGCTCTATAACATGAACAATAAACGTTACAATTAGTTGAATGTAGCTTACATTGACCTCAAGTAATTCTGAAATTAGGGAATCCCCAGGCATTTTATTCGTAATTGCATGTAAGGACAAAAAAATTTTCATTCGCGGTTTTGGTTTTGCAAAGAGTGTTTCGTCTTATGTTATCTGGTGCAAATGAGTTCTAAAAAACCCGTATGCTTGACATTAAAACAAAAAGCTAAAATTCTCGGCTTTTTAAAAAAAGTCTCATCTGTCACGATTTTAGCAAAGGAATATAATGTTGCTAAATCAACAATTTGTAACATTAAAGCGAAAAAGCAAGTGATTTTAAAATGTGTAAACAACATGTATTGTGGACCAGGAAATAGAAAAACACTGCGTTCTTCAGAGTTGCCCAAAATGGAGAGAGCTCTTTATCGTGGGTTTATCCGAATGCGAGATAAAAACTGGCCAGTAAGTGCTCTAATGTTGAAAGAAAATGCAAAAACACTGCATGCAAAATTTAAAGAAAATGAAGCAAACTTCTTCGCTAGTATCCATCACTAGACTCCAAGAATTCAAGAAGCGGTACGGTATTCGTCTTCTTAAAATATCAGGCGAAAAACTGTCTTCGCAACCTCAGCTAGTGGATCCGTTTAAAGAAAAACTTAAAGCTAAAATGGCCGAATTGGATTTGTGCAACGATCAGTTATATAATGCTGATGAGTCGGTGTTATTCTGGAGACTTTTGCCAGAGAAAACCTATGCGTCAAGTTTGGAGAAGAGAGCCCCAGGGGTACAGACCGAGAAGCAGCGAGTCACGTTTTTATGCTGTCCAAACGCCACTGGATCCCACAAACTTAAGCTTTTGGTAATTGGAAAGGCGAAGAATCCACGCTGCTTTACAAACTTTCAGTGTGCCACCGACTATAAGAGCTCGAAAGCTATTTTCAAGCTCGTTTCATGAGTCATTTGTTCCACAGATGAATATTCCTTTTAAGTTTTGTCCAATTTTTAAGGTTAACTGGTTGCTGTTTAAGGGTACATCGTTTTTAAAGGAGAAAACCTTACCAATTAAAGCTCTCCTCCTAATCGACAACGCTCCTTCTCACCCAAATGAAGCCGAACTGACCACGGAGAATGGGCAAATTTCGGCAATGTTTATGCCACCAAACGTTCCTTCCCTCATTCAACCGATGGATCAGAATGCAATCAAAATCACTAAGTTGCATTACAGAAACAGCCTTCTAGCTTCAATAGCAGCGACAAAGTCTGATTTGCTCGAGTCGTTGAAAAAAATTAACTTAAAAACAGCTATAAATATTTTGGGTGCGGCTTGGTTTCGAGTTGGTGAAGCAACATTAGCTAAGTGCTGGAACAGTATTTTAAATTTTGCGGTAAACAATGATGATCCCGAAGATAATGTTCCGTTGGCGATTTTAAAAGAAACATGGGAAGCTGAACTTCGCACCTTGATGAGCAAAACCGTCGAACTCCTTAGTAGTTTAAATTCTGAGGATCGTTCGTGTTCGCAGATATGCTCAAAGATATGTATGTGGGTTATTAAAAAAACTTTTTTGTATTAAAAATTTCAGATTGAATTCACGCCATTCATGAATGGAACGAAGATATCGAGGAGGGCAATCCTCATGATGATCATCAACAAGAGGACGAATCCGATGATGAGAGCGTTCCAGAGCAGCTGGAGAAAATTAAGCCGACTGAAGCAGTTGAAATTTTCAACAAGGCGTTAATGTGGGCTCGTCATGAAAACGTCGATCAAAATGATATGAGTGTGCTAAGACGGTTAACGGAGAAAGCTGTGCTTCAAATTTTAGAAAAACAGAAGACACAAAAACAGATAACTGATTTTTTGAAATAAAACCATCGTATGACTTAATTTTCAATTAATATGTAACGAAAACAAGAATAAAATGTGAATTTAAATGTGAAAAAATTCATTTACTTAGTCTTTTTGGGCATTCCAAAACGTGAACACTTTTGTTAACGTGAACTGACTTGGTTTGAATTAGTTCACGTTATCAAGCGTGCACTGTTTTTTCAAATCGGTCCAATATTTTTGCAGACTTTTTGGTGAGACACTCTAATGTAAATATGCACAGCCGTATGTAAATATATGAATTCGGCTATTTTTATTAGAATATAGATATGTATTATTGATATACTACAATATAAAATTAAATAAAATAAATAAATTAAGATATTTCTAAGTTCGACAATGTTTTCTTTATTGATGGAGTGGCAAGAAATATAGTTTTTCGAATGACCAATACGTTGTGAAATATACTTGTGGAATTAAAAAAAAGTTTGCTTTTTTAAATTTGATTAAACTTTTGCTGACCCATAGCCCAGGAGTTAGTTGAATACTATATGTACGTAGAATAAAGCAGTCATGGGTAATGGTTTTTATAATAACCAACTGACGATTGAAGGCGACATAAAGCCTCATTTTTGGAAAGCGATAGTTTAGGCTTTATGCAGAACAGTTGCAATGAAATATTATATGAATGGAAAACTGTGTCATGTTGGTAATAATGTTTAGTCTTAAGCTGCACGTACACCAAGTACGCCAAGAGGAATTGAAATATTTTTCTTTCGTACGAATATACCACCTTGATCAAAAAGTTTCCGGACTATATTCAGAAAATCCAAAAAAAAAGTTTATTGCTCAGTGATATTATCGCCTACACCCCACCGTTTGATCCGAAACTCTCGAAACTCTGGAACTATTGTATATTTTTGTTATAGCCATCAGAGCCATTTTCAATTTTTCCATTACCACCTTTTGGTTGTTAAAATGCGTTCCCCGTAAGGTTTTTGACTTGATGGAACGAAAAAAAATCGCACGGATCCACATCAGGTTAATTTCGTAGGCGCTCACTGGAAGGCGCTCAATCATAACAAAGGCTATATAAGGAGTATCGGCCTTCATCGTGATCTTGGTACACCAACTGTGACTGAAGTAACGAAGTAATTTACCATAGCTCACAAAAAATGATAAAAAATCATCCCAACGACGCAGCATCCAGCTTACTTCAGCTGAATTCTTCCCGAAGACGTTTAAAACGCACAACGGTACTGTAAAACGCTTCTTAAAACCAGTTAAATTATCAATACTTAACAATGAATAAGAATCGTCAATAAAAAACAAAAATAAAAAAATTAATTAAAAAAGGTGAATTCGACAAGGTGTTTCTCCTTTCTTTTTTGGAGTTTTTTTGCTGGATGTAAGCATCCCATGACGCCCAGATAATAGTTTTTATTAACTGGCTGACCTTCTATAAACGCGTTTTTACCGAAGACTGGTCTGGTGTCAAAGAAGTTGTTGAGCCAGTTTTCAAGGACCTCTTTGTTATAGAAGGTAAGGCCATTTATACGCTTCGATAGGGAGCAGAAAAGATGATAATCGGTCGGTGTAAGGCCGGAGAATGCGGCGGATGCTGAAGGACCTCCCATTCGAGCTCTTAGATTACGCCTTGGGTAACCCGGGGTCTGGCGTTATCGTGAATGAGTATGGTTTGACCATGTCGATCAGGTCTTTTCAGTCGAATAGTCTCACTCATGCGATGTAGCTAGGCAATGTAGAGCTAATTGTTGACCTCTTCGAGCGTTTCCCAGTGCACCATGCCCTCATAGTCCCATCAAACACATACCATGATTTTCTTTGGATGAAGATCCGGCGTGACTCTCCGCTTTGGCGTATCTTCTGGAGCCACTCACTCCTTTCTTTGTTTCATATTGATGTATAGGCGCCATTTCTCATCTTGCGTGACGATCTGGTACAAAAAGCGGTGTTTATGTCCGAGTTTTGCTCGATGACGGGCGAGATGCTGAGAAACAATTTGAATGAAACTTTTTTGTTTTTTTCATTGAGCTCGTGAGGCACCTTGACTTCGAACTTTTCGGTAAATCCCATTAAATGAAGGTGATTGAGAATCACAGTTCATTTTTTCCATCAATTCGCCACTGGTTTGGCGACCACTCTCCTTTAAAAGTGATTTGAGACGTTCTTCGTCGAATTCCGCAATCCGCTGTGGAACTTTTTTAACTTTACCTATAAACCATTTCCGTGCGTTGCTCGTTGCAAATGTCTCGAGCTGCTTCGGAAGCTTTTTGGCCTAGATGAAAAACAAAGAAGAGCGGGTGTCGAAAATGTTGATTTTTGTCTGCTGGGTATTCCATTGCTAAGCCTCAAAACTAATCAAAAATTAGATAACTCAAAAATACAGGTATATAATTTTGTAGAGCAGAAATAGTTCTATCGAATGATTACTTACCCTTTGCCAAACAGCAAATAAATTGTTGTAAAATAAAAAATATATAAAAATGCTATGAACTTATTCCCCAACCCTATAATTTGCACAAACGGTTTTCTTTTGGAAAGAAAGATCTCAACCTTGACAGGAAGATTTAATGAAAACCCATGAAAAATCGTGAGAAACAGTGTCATAGGCTTTTGAAAAGTCATAAGTGCTGAGACACAGTATTAGGAAAATACCAGAAGATTGGTAACTGTGGAGCGCCCGCAGATAAAACCATAGCAATTTATTTTTGACAAACTTTTCGAAGAGTTTGGTACAGTTAGTTAGTCTCGAAATAGTTCTGTGATTTCTAACATTGCTCTTATTTCCAGACTTATGAATTGGAGTGATAGACGCAAGCGTCCAACGGTCAATAAATACACTCGAAGAACGGGAAAGTTTAAAAATAAATTGCAAAATGTAGAAATCTCACCCAGGCTATTTCTCAATGACGATTGAAGAGCAGAAATGCTATTAATGATGTCTATTTCAGTCACCGACATTGAACCGATTTCGACAGCATCGATAATTGTATCGAACGTACTTCACATTGAATTAAAAACATTTGAATTTACTTAAATATGATTCGTTTTTTTTTTAATTAATTAACAGCCATTAATTTGCTACAATTTTGTATTTACCGTGGAATGCGCCATATGCTCGTAACGACTTTTGCGGTTCCAACAAATAAATGAAAGTTATTACAGCTGTGATTATCATACCCATATTAATAACATTCCCATTTTTTGTTTGATTGCGTGTATCAGAAATAACTTTTATTGACGAGTGATTCATGCCTGCGCCACGTGACAAAGTAGAACCATAAACCAATTATAGCATCACAACTGTGTGTAATTCTCTCCAGAGAAACTGTTTTTGTTAGCACTAAAACCGAACTCTTTGCTCGAAAATGGGGCTTTTCTTTCCACTGAATAATAGCTTTTTTAGATTAGTAGTCGAATGGGTTGGTGCGTGATACCATACGGATCTCACAGAGAGAACGTTAGTTTGAATCTCGGTGAAATACCAAAATTAATAAAAACATTTTTCTAATAGCGGTCGCCCCTCGGCAGTCTATGACAAGCCTCTGAGTGTATTTCTGCCATGAAAAAGCTTCTCATAAAAATATCTGCCGTTCGGAGTCGGCTTAAAACTGTAGGTCCCTCCATTTGTGGAACAACATCACACACACCACAACCACAAATAGGAGGAGGAGCTCGGCCAAATACCCAAAAAGGTTGTACGCGCCAATTATATATACATATATATATAGATTAGAAATCGGGAGAGCACCAAAAATTCAGCAGCAAACCTTGTTCATAATTTTTGTGTATTTTTTAATGCATATCTGTTGATATAATTAAATTTTATTGCACTTTGCTGATCACAGTTTTCCGGTACTCCATTCGGCGATGTGTTTACTTAGTGATAAGAAATCCACCTGGCTACGTAAATCTTAATAGTAAACGCTACTTTATGGTAGGCTACCCAATTTAATGTTGCTACCATTTGAACTTTAGTTGCTTTTAAAAGGTAAATATTTACACCTGTATATAATTCTTAGATAGCTCCTACGTATGTTGAGTAATCTAAACTTTAAAGTGCAGCACACATACACATACTTAACTGTACGCATATGTGAATGTGTATATTAGGCCGAGTCGATTTGTTGGGAGGCAAAAAAATCGCCCATTGCTCTGTGAAAACCATATTCTAGGGATCAAAATAAGAAACTTTGCCGAAGGAACCATACCTCTAAAACGAATTCTGATGCCCCCCAATTTGGGTCGAACTTTTTAGTTTCTTTTCTCATGTAAAGGTCAAAAATGGTGATATTTTGAAATGATTGTATGGGGAACCCCCCAGGGGAGTTCCAGGGGGTGTGCCACTAGCATGGGTGTATCGGCCGTCCAAAGTTAGTGGGGGTCGGTCATACATTTGGACTCGATTGGAGCACTCTAAATGGGTCAAAGTGGGATTTTTCGTTCGACCCAAATTGGGCGACATTAGAATTCGTTTTAGAGGTATGGTTTCTTTGGCAAAGATTCTTATTTTGATCCCTAGAATACGATTTTCACAGAGCAATGAGCGATTTTTAAATCGACCCGCCCTAGTGCATATATATGTACATATACGAGTATGTGCGTGTATGACGCATAAACACTATTATATGGTGAAAATATTATACAAAATATTGTATAAGTGATAAGAAAAAACCGCAATTCACTTTCGTATAAAACGCTTGCGATGTGCAAATTGACTCCCCCCTCGAATAAGCCAAAAAAATATGCAAACTCAGCAGTATTACTAGCGCAAGTGCATGCGAGTGTGCAAATGTTTAGTTGTTGTTGGCAAATATTTACGCAACGTAAATAAACTTTGGTCACGGCCCCAGAGCACTTGTGTCCGATTTGATAAGTAGGGCTTTGTGACTCATCAACTCATAAATTTTTTAATTTGATAGATTTGCAAATTTTCTTTGTTCTTTTACTATCGATCGATCTTATAAGCATTTTAGAGGCTTTTATTATCTTCTCGAAATATTTCAAATTAACTCACTCACTCTGTGCACTACATACGTTTTGATGATAACTAATTATTTGATAGGTAGAGTAGCCAAAGGCGAATGAATTTGGTTTGTGTGTCGTACCTCAATGGAGAGGTAAGGGGAATTCGAAGGAATAGCGGACTATAGTATCTTAATTACTTTTTTTGCAATAAAGTTCTTTACACAGCTGTACAGTTTTTTGTGTGTTGATAATGTTTGTTAGCTTAACACTTCCTTTCAAGACTTAAGTTATTTGAAGAATTTTTTCAGCTTGTTTTTGGCACCAGGTTAGGAGGAGTGAAATGAAATCGACTAAAAGTTTGAGAAAGTAAGTATCCGCAGCTAAGTTTTCATTAGGCAAGTTTTTCATATTATTATGAAATGCTTTGCCTGAAAGCTAGTAACACTTCTGTTAGGTGTTTGGCCGATCTGCTCGAGGTGGTGGTGTACGTCTTGTTGTTGTTCCACAAATGGATGGACCTACAGTTTTGAACCGATTCCGAACGGCAAATTGTTTTTGAGGAGTTTTTCATGGCAGAAATACACTCGGAGGTTTGTCATTGCCTGCCGTGGGGCGGCCGATATTAGAAAAAAACGATTTCTATAATTTTGCTGTTTCATAGAGATTCGAACCTAAGCAGTTCCCAATGGTAGTCACACACTAACACATTCGGTTACGGCGGCCACTCTTAGAAACCTATTTTAATCACTAAAAATATGCCACTAAATTCACAAAATATGCCCCAAAAATGCTTATCAATCCTGAAAAATCCATATAAACCGTAAGTTATGCATTCAAATTTGAACGGTCAAGCGAAAAAAATATCACAAATAAACAAGAACCATTACTTACTAGCCATTTCAAATTTACAGGCTAAGGTTCAACTTGGACCACCACGCACACATTTATGGTGATAGTAAAATTTAATGAGCTATAATAGATGGCGGCGGCCGCCGTAGCCGAATGGGTTGGTGCGTGGCTACCATTCGGCATTCACAGAGAGAACGTTGGTTCGAATCTCGCTTTCACCAAAATTAAGAAAAACATTTTTCTAATAGCGGTCGCCCCTCGGCAGTCAATGGCAAACCTCCGAGTCTATTTCTGTCATGAAAAAGCTTCTCATAAAAATATCTGCCGTTCGGAGTCAGCTTGAAACTGTAGGTCCCTCCATATATAATAGATATATATACATATATAATAGATGGACTTAAAAGTCCCGGGCCTAACACAGAAAACACAATTATTTCATCAACGTAATTTCCCTCTAGAACAACGCACTCAGTCCAGCGCCGCTGTTACATTTAACTTTTGACTTAACTTTTCATTAATCAAATCAGGCCTCAGTGTCAGCGATAACCTATTCCTTCGAGCAAAATTTCTTCCCGGCGAGCATTTTTTTAGGTCTGCGGACAGCCAGTAGTAGCTGGGAAGTTCAATTCATGTAGTTCTGCCATTGTTTTGATTGACTTGTGGCACGGTGCGTTGTCTTGATGAAAGAATTTTTTTTCTTTGCCATAAGCGTACATCTTTTTTTGCAATTTCGGCCTTCAAACGCTACAGTAACGCTATATATAAGTAATATTCACAGTTCTCCCTTCACCTTTCTCAAGGTAGTTGATGAATATTACACCATGCGCATCCCAAAATATCGAGGCCATAACGAGGTTCACCAATTGCTGTCCCCTCAGATGATCATTTTGATTCCAGAGTGAAGTGGTGGATCCATGTTTCATCCATTGTCCCATATCGACGCAAAAATTCCGGTTTATTAGGTTTAAATATGGCCAAACACTGCTCAGAATCATTACCACGTTCTTCTTTTTGGTCAACAGTGAGCAAACGCGGCGCCCACTTTGATTAGAGCTTTCTCATAGTCAAACACTCATCAAAGATATCTTTACGATGCCAGCTAACTCACGCAACTTCACTTTTCGATCATTCAAAACGATCATGTGGATTTTTTTTATGTTTTCTGGTTTTAGCGCCTCATTTGGACGTTCACTGCGTTGTGCATCATCGGTGTCTCTACGGCCACGTTTGAAGTCAGCGAACCATTGTTTTATTGTTGTTTCTGATAGAGCGGAGTCCCCATAACATGTTTCAAGCCATTGCTCCAATTGAACGGTATTTTTTCCCATCAAGAAGGAGTGTAAAATTAAAACATAAATTTCTTTTTGATCCATTGTTATGAAAATAACAAAACTAGCGTCAATCTTAGCACAATAACTCGCGAACTAATCTTTTAACTGTCGCGAACTGTCTTTTTAAGGTTAATACTGAACTGAACAGAAAAACAGGTGAATGGAATAAAACTAGTGCATCTAAGTGTTAGGCCCGAGACTTTTCAGGCTATGTGTTAAAACTGCGTACCTAAATTTTTTTAGAACTTTGATTTAATTATAATTTTTAAGTTTTGTCGAAACTTTTAGACATTGTGCAAAATTTGGAACTTGAAGTTTTAGGATTTATATAATGAACTACTTATATATTAAAAAACAACTGAAATTAAAAAAAATAAATAAATAATTAGTCACAACCTATCAATATATGGCGGTGCCATAATTCTGTAACGGAGTATAGTGCATTTCCCTACTAACAAATGATTCAACAAATTTTCTTCAATATAATTAATCAGAATTATTAGAAAAGTTTTTGGTTATCCGGATAACAGCTCCCTGAATTTTGGCGTAATAAAGTATATGTTTGAGTCAGCTTAAAAACCGCGTAGATTTGTAAAATTTTTGTACAGCGGTCGAAACATGTAATCATTTTCTAGCGTAGAAAAAGGTTTATTCAAGGTGGTGCAAAATTAGTCACCCTATTGAAAAATTTATATTTTTTGCAAATGGCTTCGCGCGTCATTCATATTTGACCCTTGTGAACTAGACAGCTGCGGTATACAAACAGGCAAGGAACAGACCACGTAAAGGTTAAAATAAAGATTTGAATCGCTCAAAATATTTATTTGTTTTTTATATTTAGTAAAAAAGTTGCTTAAAAACAAGATTAGATTTTAATTTTGCGCCACTTTTTATAAATACACCGTGAATGTGCACTTTGATATTCATTGCATTTTCGACAGTGTTACCATATTATTGTCAGTAGACATTTTTATGATTAGTTCTAAGCACAATAAACGAAATATTGATGTATTCTCTAAGAAATATAGCAAAAACTTTGTATTTTTTTTTTATTGTATAAACCGCGTACCCATTTCATAAGCCTGCTACTGCTTGCATGCGTGGTAGACACATGATGGAACATATGGTATTTTGGGCTGCCCTGGTTGTCACTTTTGTTGTTCTCGTCCAACTCGTTTTCGCTCTCATTATGTACTTTACATTGTAAATCATTCGTAGAAGATTTGTTGGCTACTAGTATACGAAAATCATGGATTAATGCGAGAAAAAATGTATTGCCATAAAAGTTCAAACTATTGCACATTTCAATCAGCATTAAAATCTTTCCACAAGCCTTCCTATTTATAATAAAACATGATGAAACAATAGTATATATTTTCCCTAGTTTATGGATTTAATAAAAATTATATGAATTAAATTTATGAATGTATATTAAATTCCTTTCATGATAAAAAATTGTATTTTCATATAAAATATGTATGTACATATGCATGTATATGGCTTCTGCATATTATATTTTTTCGTGCATCAGCAATAAAATGTCGCAAGTGCAAAAAAGTTTTTTCAAAAAATCTGTACCCAAGGGTTCAAACGTATATGAGTATTTGCACGTTTTGTATATTTTAGTATTATTTTTAATCTTAGTATGATCTAAAAATTCATTAAATTGACCTATCTGCCACAAAGAAGATATTGTGATGTCCGCTTGTGCATCCATATTCTACGTTCATGCTAACAATAATTAGTATACCTTCAGTAAACTTTGTTAAAATATTGCTATTGACGTGAGCTAAGCTACTATTTTTACAAATTATAAATAGAAAAAAATAGAAAATGAGCGCCAGGTATAAAAAGTGCTGTTCTGACCGAATTTAAGCTCTTCTTTACTTGTTCTGTCTTAACTTTTCTTGAGAGTGAGTGGGAGAGTGAGAGTAACAATGAGCGTAAAAATTATAACAGAGTGCAAATTAACTATCACTGGTATGTACAAGTATGTGTGCATGTGTGTATCAGCATATGATACTTTTACCTGGCATAATGCTATCAGTACAATGATAACATTAGAATGCAACAACAAAGCGCATAGGCACACAATTGTAATGTGAGATATGAGAACACCAACTACAAAACAGACACAAATATTTGTAGTTGGGTTAAATGTTGACACCCAAATGTACGTAGCCATATTAAATGTATGTGCTTATGTTTGTATACAGGTGTATGCTGATACTCATTTTCGTCAGTAATTAAGCGCATTCTTTGCTGAGGGAAAATTAAAAGTGTGCGGCACATTGACGGTTACGGATCGGCAAGAAATTGATCGGATCGCGCCTAAGTGTCGTTTTAGTGACTATTCTGCGTGAACACACAACTTGCATGCATACATATGTATACAGCAATACAATTTTGTTGTAACTCAGTGTTTTTTGGAAATTGTGATAGCTTGATAAGCGAATTGGAAATATTGATTAGTTGCTGTCGGGAAAGGCAGTATTCGAAAAATGTAAAAAATGTGCATTCAAAGAGTTTGAATGGAAAACAAATAGATTCGATAATTTTGGTATAATTTCAAATTTATTAAATAGTAATAAGAGTTCGATTACTATGGACTTAAGCAAGTACATACATGGAAAAAATTATTAAATATATTATTATAAATAAAGTGTAAAAAATATAAAACAAGTAGATATATAACAAAAAGTGGATTCTAAAAGTGTTTAGCGAAGTTTTATTGTCATTTAATAAGAACACACATTTAACAAAAAAAAAATTATATATCTACATAAAACCAAAACTAAAGTGATCAATAAATAAGACGGAATAAAAAAAAATTGAATTTGTGAAGCAAACAATTATTTGTATATCTATATACCGTGAGAAGAAAAAAGCACATTAACCAACATCATTTGCCAATAGAATCGTGCTAATGCTTAGCAGGTTACCTCCAACATGACAAATTTTCAAAACGAACTTGTAAGTGCTGCTTTTTACTTTTTTTGAAGTAAATTTAAAAGAAAAGGAATAGAATTAGTAAGCCCGATGAAAACTTTTGCTGCTTAAATAAATGTTTAAATACTCCAAAATGAAAAATTTTCATAACGAACTTTTAAGTTTTGATTTACAACTTTTGGACGTAAATTTTAAGGAAGTGAAGTCTGGGGAATTTTGATATAATTGTAATTGAAATATCAAAATAAAATTGTATGTTCTTACATTAAACCACTTTTATAATGCCCTAAAATAAGTGACAGAAGATTAGCCGTACAAGTATGTCAGCTTAATTGTTAAAAGTTACACTACAACAGAGCTCCACAAAAAATGCTCTACATTGTGAAAGTTCATTGAACTACTGCTGCTACTCTTTTCAATTCAATTTAATTCTACTTTAGCTTTTCGTCAAAAAGAAATGTTCGCTTGTTCTGACAAGAATCAATAACAAAAACAACGCAATTTACTTTTACTTGTAATTTTTAATTTTATTATGTCTCAGACTATTATTATTATTGCCTCTATTTGGCAAAACAGGGCTGATGTTGGCATACCTAAAAAGTTCGATTACAAATCGGCAATGCAAGTTTTTGGAACACCCAACAAATCTGATGAAAAGTGGGTTGATGATGGCATTAGATGGTAATAGTTTTATTGCATTCACCTCTTTTACAGTTATTACTAGCCTTACGAAGATGGCTCTTAAAATTTCATGATATGCTATTGATTAGTTCGTGAGTTGTTGTGCTAAGCGTGATGCTACTTCTGTTATTACCAAACCAATGGATCAAACACAATTTCGTGTTTTAATTTTACACCGCTTCGTAATAGGGAATAATACCGTTCAAGCGAAGAAAAGACTTGGACAGAGTTGTGGGGACTCTGCTCCATCAGAAATAACAATAAAACGATGGATTGTTGGTCGTAAAGACACCGATGATGCACAACGCAGTGCACGTCCAAATGAGGCGGTAACAACAGGAAACATCAAAAAATTCACGAAATCGTTTTGAATGATGGAAAAGTGAAGTTGTGTGAGTTAGCTGACATCGTAAAGATATCAAAAGGATATGTGCATGTTGCATGGGTATTTGAATATAGGAAAGCTCTGTTCAGAGTGGCTGCCGCGTTTGCTCGCTCCATGAATTGAACTTTGGATTGCTCTCGCATCCACCGTATTCACCAGATTTGGCTTCCAGCGACTACTGGCTGTTCGCGGACCAAAAAAAAAATGCTCGCTGGTAAGAAATTTCGCTCGAATGAAGAGGTTAATGCTGAAACTGAGAACTGTTTTGAGACAAAAGATAAATCGTTCCACAAAAGTGGTAATGAAATGTTAGAGCGCTGCTGGAGTGATTGCGTTGTTCTTGATGGAAATTATGTAGATAAATAAAGCTAACTTTGAACAAAAAAAGAAGAGTTTCCTTTGTTAGGCCCGGAACTTTTCAGCCCATGTGTTAGGTGGTGGAAACAAATAAAAATTCGATAAGCACATTATATAGTCAAACGTTTGTTGTATTTAATTATGAGTGGAGATTTTTTTTTTTTTTTTTTTCACTTTTATATCGAAAAGAATGTTTACGGGCATAATACGGCACTTAAAAAAATAACAGCCTGCATAGTAAATTTTCCTACTTTGGTTTTGAATAACTTTTTTACTAAATAATAAGGACGGGAATCTTTATCTTGATCTTCACGCGCTTCACTGCTTGTCTGGTTGCGTACTGCACCTGTCTTCTTCGCAAATATTAAATTTGGTTGGCGTAAAACGTCATTGGCATTATAAATCTTCCGATAGTAGGATTAGAAATTTGCGCTGCCTTGTACAAGCATATATATATATATACAAACTGTATATTTTCGGAGTACTGCCTGTCGTTTTCCAGTACAGGAATTCCGTCTCCATGAATTGATATATTATTTGCCTTTTTATACAGCGAATCCTATTCAGACAAAGCACGTGTCAGAGAGCACAACGTCTGGAGAGTATGGCTAATGAGAAGACAGTTCCAATTTCAGTGTTTCTAAGTATTTCCTTATCCCTTTTGAAACCGAGTATTACAGTGCTGGTGAATAACTTTGCCGTGTCTCTTTTAATGTTGTGGTCATTTTTTCTTCAGTGCATGGCTCAAACGAATTAATTGCATTCAATACTGGACTGTTGTGATGGTATTACTCATTTTTAATAGTTCACAACATTTCAAAACGAGCTGGTTGTATCCGAGAATGATATAATACAAGATTGCGCCCATTAGAGAGGCGCGTCGTCACATTGGCACAGTTGGGCGAGAGAAATGTGAGAATGTGAACAAGTATGCAAGATGAAAAAGAAATTAGCGACACACGAATAAATTGCACAAATGTGCGAACGGCGTCACTTTTATTCGCCCCGTTGTTTGTTTGACCCGTTATTCGGCTTAAAAATCACCGCTCTTAACTCTTTCAGCCACAGTTTTAGTATGATGACTTTACAAATAAAACAATTTAATATTTGGTTTAATAAGGCTTTTATTATTAAGAAAAAAATTGTTTTACAAAAATACCTTTTAAGGCTTCTGAGGTACGAGGTGGTTAGTTTACTAACCACTGTGGCGTTCAGCATAAAACTAATCTAAGCAGTAATGAAAAATAAAATGTTATGTATATGCAAAATACATGAATAACTTATTTCTTATGAAAATCTATATTACAAAACATGTTTTGTCTTTACGGATACAAAGGGGGACTTTACAGGTGCTACTTTGCCAAACAGTACGTGCTGGACTTCTTTTAGTGCTGCATTTCGCGCATCTTCGTGAAGTAGATCGCTCTGGCTGATGCATATCACTTTCCGTGCGTAACTCTGTCGGAACTGAAGGCTTATGACGTTTTATCAGAACTGGTAAGGGTGACGACGGTCCAGATCCACTGAGAGAACGTCTGGAATGCTTGCCGTTCTTCTATTTCTTCAGGCGTAGTAGGTGTATATGGCGTTTCTTTTTGCGTGGCGTATAAATTCGTTTGGAAGCAGATTATTTCAACTAGATCCTCTGACCAAAATATGCGAAATAGTTGTGTTGGTGTGACATTCTCCAAATCAATTATGTTTGTCACACCTCCACCTCGTATATACTCACTTGGCTCTTCCATTTTGTAGTGTCTCTTCTACTTAGGTTCCACCACTTCAGTTTGATTATGACTGGCTGAAGTTGTAGGCAAGACTAAATTTGACAAAGGAACGTCATCATCCAAGGTAAATCCATCATCTAACTCAGGCTGTAACTCGGGGGGTATGTCACCGAGCACCATCATACTTTGCGATCCATCATTGTTGTCATCTTCATCTGGCTCCACGCTACATACACTCTCACCATCTGTTGGTATGTCTTCTAAAAGAAAGTCTGCAATCTCACGTTCATTCAGTATGCTTGGCATTCTGGAAAAGTAAATACAATAAATTATTTCATTAATTTAATTACATATGAACACCGAACAAAATATGACCTACTAAAGTCACAGTAGTTAGTAAACTAACCACCGTAATATTTGCGCTATTTATAACTTACCTTTACGAGATTCTTTACGATTTTATCATAAACCAAGGAAACCAACACTAAATAACAGAAAAACACTGAAATTGTAACATAATAAGCACTCTTACCTTTTTTAATGAATTTCAAACTCTTCCGTTGAAAAATTAACACCGCACTGCATTTTCAATTATTTGAAACAACTCAACCGTCACTTCTCTACTTCAAAGATTGCAACGCGTTGACAAACAAGGATATAAGGAAGCATAGCAGTACTGCACATTTTCGATAGATGGCTTAAAAATATATTTTAAAAAATCGTGAAAAGGTGGTTTCAAAACTAACCACCAAACCTGAAAGAGTTAAAGCATTCATAATACTCTCAACTCATTTAACTGTACTCCTGGCGTGAGTATTTAAGAGCATTGGATGAGTATCAGCCACAGTTTTCTTCGAAGCAAAAATCATTAATTCTGAATAAAATTGTAGTGTGACAGATCTTACGCGGATTAGTGAACAGCTGACTGGTTTATTGGATAGTGTTGTCAGTAAAAGATGGACCGCAGCCACTGCCTTGATACTAAGAAATAATTATTTACTTAAAAAAAAGCGTAAATTGTAATTTCTCAAACTACTCCCAAATATCGAAACAATTAATGGAATTCGATCATGTTAGTATAAACTAGAATTTCATCTACTCTTACTTGTTCATTTTTTTTTTTAATTTTGATTATTTTTCATTCACAATAGATATTAACTGTAATTTTTCGGTAGAGTTGCCATCGAAAATTCTACTAATTCGCTTAAATTATGAGAATTTAGGGCAGTTGTCAATCCGTATTAGATGCAGCTAATTCCTGAGATAATTCCGAATTAGATCGTTAATCTCGAATAACGCCATCATAGCTTTATATTACACAGGCATACAAAATTCACTTTTTCTAATTTGAAAATTTTCTTTTTTATGAAATTGGTTTCCGATGCATTTTTGTGCGCCGAGAACGATTTTATGGTAAAAAAATCAAGTAAAAACCAACAAAAAATTGTTTTGGCTGTTTTATATACTTACTGACGTGCTAGAGAATTAATATATACTCTAATATATGCTTGAAATGTATACTACAATAACCGTATATGATAGTTCCAACAAAAAAATATAAACAAAAAAAATTAACATTTTTGAATAAAATGGGGTTAATCCCTTAAGCCCTCTGATTACGATTGGATTGGATTGAAATTGGTAAATTCTATTGAGCCAGGCTCATAAAAATCACTACTCGCTGAGTTGTTGGAGTAGTTGATTACATATCCAATACGAGTTTTTCAAAATTTAAGCTGGCAAGCCATTGTGATATTCTGGAGTAGTTTGGATCACTGATTTATTTCAGTTTCATTCAAAATTAATATTTTTTCCATTGACTCCACCAGTCTGTTTGGCGGAAAAACTTAATCGGAAACCACCCTCATATCAAACAAAAAAACATGAAACCTGTGTTATAACCTGCTTCCGTTACTATGGTAATTCTTCAAGGAGTAAAGCTTAATTCAAAAATCTACAAAATTTGCTTGAATCATTTTTTGGCTCAGAAAGGGCTAGTTGAAATTCCCTTTTGCCCTTTTATTGATACCAACATCATACCAAATCAGTGAATCAACACCAAGTTTTATTTTCGCCAAATAACGTTCACTTTCTGCCACTGATATTTTTGTACAAGTCGGCGCTATTGCTGATTGATCAACGTAAGTTGGATCTATAAACTTCAGGCGTGTACGCACAAATGAAAAACAAAACACAAAAACATTTTTGAACTAATGAAAGAACGATGCGCCACTTTTATCACTCATCAACGCTTTATCACTGATATCACTTTGCCATTTATAGGCATATAAATATTAAATTTACATAGTTTTGTTTATCAGATATGTTTTTATAACCTTTACATAACCTTCACATGCCTTTTGGGTAGGGTGTATGACTGCCAAATGGATTTGTGCGTGAATGCCATTCGGCAGGTATTGAAACTGGAACTCGCTGTGCGCAATTGCGCCTGCCCTACGGCTGACAATGGCAAGCCTCCGAGTGCCTACCACTCACAAAACACCACCTGACTTTCCTTTCAGTTGCGGAACAACATCAGAAACACATACCACAATTTGATAAAGAGCCTCGGCCAAATACCCAACACCAGACGTACGTGATTATTATATATATAAAGTGGCGCAAAATTAGTCATCCGATTTTGTTTTTGGATAACTTTTTTTGATAAATATACATACAAAAAAAAATAAATGAGAATTATTAATAAAACTGTGTGTCTTTGTGTACTGCAGCTGTCTAGTTCACAAGTGTGATTGATTGGCGTATGACGCTAATCGCAAAAATTATAATATAAATCTTTCGATCGGGTGAATAAATTTGCGCCTCATTGTATTTATATACATATAAATCGCTCAGTTTGTCAAGCGTGCCCTTTAGAAAATAAAAATTGATTGCGGTCCATTTTTGTATCATCTCTCCATATGATAAATAATTTTAATGCTAACTTTTTTCACGGCAGAAGTGCGAATGTCTGGCTTACTTTAGAAAAAATTATTCTTCCAAATTTTGAAATTATAATACTAAACTGTAGATTGAGCTTGTAATTTTGAAATGATTCGCCAAAAGACGACGTGTATTCAGACTCAGCAGGGGCAGCCGTACTTATAGTTTTTGATAGACATAACTTTTTTGTTCCATACAATTAAAAACGAATACCATATTTGGTGCTAAGTCTCCAGTCACCAGACTGAGAAGAGAAACAAGGAAAAAAGATAATAGTAAAAAAATGTTATTTATTGATATTCAAATGGAGATATCGGCAAAACAAAATTTAGGTGCTTGCGTTCTAGGAGGATTTTATTTGCGAACATTATCAATTTTCACATATTTGCAAATAAATAGTTCGGATCGATTCAATATGGCGTTTTCATTTACTTTATTAGATATGCATACGAATGTATTAGGGTTGCCCTTATTATACCCGTGATATAAATATATCTGTATATATAGATTAATATATATATAGGGTCCGCCATATAACTTTACGGAATTAAAAATGCTATAAAAAAGAAACTACTTAATATTTTTCCAAACTGTTTTTTTATTTTGAAGTACAATCCCTCCGGTTAATGATGGAACACAACTTCATTCATATGGCTGCCTCGGCTAGCCATGCACCATCCCATACGATCGGTCCAATTTTTCAACACATTTTCGATTGTATGCAGCTGTATTTCAGCTATGACATCGCGTATGTTGGTCTTCAATGCATCAATTGTTGCTGGTTTGTTGGCATAACACTGGTCTTTGACGGCACCCCAAAGATAATAATCCAACGGCGTCAAATCGCAGCTCCGAGGCGGCCAAGCGCGCATATGCTTCATTCGGTGCTTTTCTTCTTCCCATTGCCGTACGTAATTTTCGTACACATTTTGCAACATTACCATGATTTTCAAAGTAATGTCGCAATATTCCCCAGCGTTCTTTGAACGTATACACAACCATGTCCGTTCAGCGGAAGAATAAAACTAATTTTCTGTCAAATCAAATGACAGCTAAGTGTTACCATTCTTCAAATAATACCTAGTTAAATCGATTAAAAGTCCACAAAATTAATCTACCCGTTCACATATGGTAGTTTACCTACAAAATTGACAATCAGATGTCAATACTGTTGTGAAAGGTTTTTCTTCATAGAAATTGTTTTGATGGAATATTTCGGTGTTTTTGGTTTGTTTAATTATTATTAAACATATGAAGAAAATACAAGCGCAATTGGCTGCTAATAATAAATAGTTGGAGAAAATCCGTAAATGATGTTTACTGAGGTTTCAAAAAATTGTGGCGGCAATACGCATTCGAAATTCGATATTACATTTTATAATAAGTAATGGAGGACACACGTTTATGTACACCCGCTTTTTTCTGTTAAATGAATGCATAGTTAATAATACCTAACAAACATTTTATTAGAATTATGTCTATAAACCTGTTTTCTTTGCCGGCATCCATTTTATTTAGTTTTTACTTTGACGTTTCTCTTTACATTCGTAAAAATGATGATCCATTACACAGAAAACACTGGGTTGTATGTAAAAAAACTGGTTATTATCTAGGACTAGCACGAAAAAGTAGATCATCTACTTATATGTGAAGGTATTATTAGCCTTGTATACCCATCCCCCTCAGCGCACCCTAACTCGAACAAAAATTAATATATTTCAATGACATTTTATGTATTCTCTTTGTGAAAGGTAGTTTGGTATTAAAAATCACGCTCACTTGCCATATAACATACACATATGCCAACGATTAATCCAGTCATCAAAGTACCTTTCAAGCGCGTTTGAAGAGATCTTCTTCAGAGAATTTTCCTTAATGTATAATGAAGATTCTTTATCGACTCAAAGCGGCGTCCGCGGAGTGGCAATTTAAGTTTTGGACCGTTCTCTACGCACATTCTCTCTCAAATGTCGCACAACTTCATTTAAAATTCTCTATTTACCCTAGAACCATTTGGAATGAATACCGATAATCTGAGTGCATAACATTATGATAATCAAAGAAAATGATTGGCAGCATGACTTTCACTTTTGAACGACTTTGACGTGGTTTTTTGTGCTTCGGCTCATGTGGATAGCGCCATTCAGCTGTCTGTCTGTTGACTGGTTTGCATGTCAACCTCATATACCCACGTCTCATCACGTGTTATGATGCGCTGAAATCGGGATATGGTTGGGTCCGAATTCATTTGCTCAAGCATGTTTTCACCTACCTTCTTCCGATAATTTTTTTGAAAAAAATTCAACTCTATTGGAACGAGTCGACGCCACGCGTCTTGACGTCTCATGGCCAATTGATGGTGTAAAATATAGCGAATTGATTCGTGAGACACGCTAAGGTCACGGGCTACCTTTCCCAAACTTATATATGGGGCATTCTTTCTGAACGTGAGACCCCCTGCCCCCAGAATAGATTTTGACGATCATTTTGAACCCAGAATTATTAAAATCGGTTCATTTTTGACTAAGTTATGGGCATTTAAAAAAAAAAAATTTCTTATATAATTAAAAAAAATCGACTTTGAGCCAAAAAACAAAATTGCCGATAACTCTTGAAAAAGATTTTTTTCGGTCGAACAAAAAAATACGTGTCTCATTATTTTGACCAGAGAGCAACATATTTGAGTTACAACGAAATCGAAGAACATGACCCGAATAGCCCGGTTGAAATGAAATGGAAAGCATCCAGAATGTAGTTTTGCCTAGTAGCGATGGAGAATCAATCGCCTCACTTATCAAGTCGAATGTGAAGAAGACAGTTGAAGGAGAGAATAATCCTTGTAATATCTAGTGTATTTGGATTAATGGCAAGCATCGACTTTTGTAGGATGGGGTGAGATCAATGAAACGCAAAGAAAACAAAACATAAGGGGCAAAGACTTTGTGGCCAGATTCTCGGCTTGTACGAACGAATAAGGATGACATATTGTAGTTTTGAATGCACAATAGAGGTATATAAGAACTTTAGAGTATATGGATGAACAATGCCCGAACTAAAACGTCGATCAAAAGCAAGTATGGAATATGACTTTGTAATGGTGTAATTTAAATGTATTCAAAAAGTGAATCTATAGTCAAATACGACACCAAGATCAATAAATTTACTTCTTGGATTGAATAATTTAGACCCTCTAATGTGATGTGAAGATAGTAGTAATGAGGTAAGAGAACAAGATTTAGAATAAGGAGCATACAAATATTTGCTTACACTTCGATTGAATATATTTCTTTTACACCAAGTAACGACGTTATCTAAATCAGATTAAAAATTTATAAGTCAGCTGCACTTGCAATCACCGAGTATATTTTTAAATCATCAGCATACATAAGAAAATTTGCGTTATTAAACCAACTGGAAATGTCAATAACAAAAAACTTGCATAACGTCCACACCCTCATTTTATATAACAACACCAAATTCCCTTTCAACCGATGTTACAAGTTAAAACCTTCATCGTCTATGAGTTTGTTTGATTCTAAAAATTAGGAGTCAGCACAAAATAAATTTTATTGAAATATGCGCTAGTATATAAAATTTGGTCCGAACCCAATTTGGCCTTCTCACTTGTTACCTCCAAAATTTGAGTTTTTCAGGAAAATTAGCTCTCAAATCAGTTCAACTCAAGTAACTCTTAATACTTTTCGTAACTTTTTTTTGGTGTGATGGAAAACAAGTACAAAAACGGAACATCCCTAGCATACCTATATATGTATGTATGTATGTACAGGGTGGCTGATGAATTTTGCTACATTAAGAAACTCAAATAACTTTTTTTTTAGTGTATGGAATTCATTTATTTTTTTTTCAAGTTGAAGGTCATTAAATTTTATTAAATGTAGCTTAACTAGTTTTAAAAGTAATTGAATTTAAATGCCCCCCATGCTCGTTGACACAAGTGCGGCATCTTAGTAAAAAGTTGTTCATTGCTGCTTTGAGAGTTGCGACAGGAATAGCCGCAATTGTTGCCCGAATGGATTGTTTTAGTTCATCCAAATTTGTTGGCTTTGTTTTATAAACTTCTTGTTTACATAAATCCCACAAGAAAAAGTCAGGTGCAGTAAGGTCAGGCGACCTGGGGGGCCAACGAAATTCGGAGTTTCTTGAAATCAGTTTATTGGGAAATTTTCGTCGCAACTCTGTCATAACAGTCTGGGCTATGTGAGACGTTGCCCCATCTTGTTGAAACCACACAGAGTTGAAAGGAATTCTCTTTCGGCGTAGTTCTGGATAGAAAAATTCTTTCAGCATTTTCAAATAACGGTCTCCAGTAACCGTAACGGTGTGACCATTTTCTTCAAAAAAATAAGGCCCGACAATACAGCGTGAAGAAACCGCACACCACAATGTCACGCGAAGAGGATGCAATTCCGTCTCGTGGAGTATCTGTGGGTTAGAAGTACTCCATATTCGACAATTTTGTTTGTTCACATTGCCGTTTAAATCGAAATGGGACTCATCAGACATGAAAAGGCAGTTTAACATGTTTTGGTCTTCTTCCACCATTTGCAGGATCTTCTGGCAAAATTCCAAGCGAATCGGCAAGTCTGCTGCATTCAGTTTGTTAACCATTTGAATTTCGTAGGGAAATAAGTCTAAATCTTTATGCATTATTGTTTGCAAAGACTGTCGGCTGACACCAAGTTGAGCAGATAAGCTTCTTGTTGAAACCCTTGGATTGCTTTGTATAGCTGCAGCTACAGCAGCGATCGTTTCCTCCGTCCGAACTGGTGGGTTTCGATGATAAGGCCTTCTTGCGACTGTTTCTTGCTCAGCAAAATTATTCACCAGTCTCATTATGGTCCATCTGCTCGGGGGATCGCCGCCAAACATCCGCCTGTACTCTCTCTGTACCAAAACTACGGACTCCAGTGCGTGATAGCGGCGGACTATCCAAATTCTTGTTTGCGTGTCCCAGTTATCCATTTTAATAAATTTGAAAGATCAATCTGCAAATTAAAACAAAAATGGAACAGATAACTTAAAAAGAAAAAAAGTTATTCAATTTTTTTTTGGTAGCGGCTTTCATCAGCCACCCTGTATATGCGTTTTTGTTATTCTTGCGGATTACTTTTTCGTTTATCATAGGCAATTATTTTTCGCTCTTCTGGTGTCTCCTCTTTGTTTTTGTCGTATACTTCTGACAATTGCTAACAGATGTCGGCTGAAGTGTTTGTCGAATGTCGCATGCTTTATAGCAAACTATTTGCAGTCTTGTTATTATGAAACGCCTACTGATACCTTTTTTGTATGTCACTGTACATATATTTAAAAAAAATGTATAAGTGACTCCGAAAGCAGATAAATATGTGCAAATTCACACCTCACATAATATGTGTTTAAATGAATATAAATGATTAATGGATTTACACGCCACTGAGGGAAACTGAATACAGTGAAACCTCGATGTAACGAAGCTGTTATATTTCTTTATATTTATACAATCTCAAAACCTTGATACAACGAAAACTGCAATATTTTTGAAAAAATCGTTATAAGTATAAAGAGTATTCCAAAGACGCGCCCAGATGTTGTTGTAAAATAAAAGATGTAAAAATTTAGATAATTTCAGGTTTGACTATTTTATTTAAAATTCAGCTCCTAACAATTACACCGCGTTACACACATTCTGTCCTATGAACCAAATATACTTTTTCGGAAAGGGGATAAAAAAAAAAAAAAAATAACGTGCATCGGCGATTTTCATGTACGCGTTACAATGTTTTTTTTTTGTATCTTATAACTTTAAACGAGCAATTCTTGTATGCATATCTGTATAGCCACACGATCTCAGGATTAACTTAACGGATTTGAATGAAATTAGGTACACAGATAGTGTATCACATTTCTAGACTTTTCACCTAGGTGTTGCCACTGACAATGTTTCACAGGGTTGCCACCTGTTCGAAATTAAAAAAAAAATAATTACATGAGATATGCCGATAATCCGAATTTTTTTATTAATTTTATTATATTAAAATTAAAAATTGTTACATTAAAAATTTTCCTTCAAGTTATGTCGAAAATTTAGAAAAAAAATTCTGACGTGTACATGAAAATCGCTGATACATGTGTATTTTTATTTTTTCTCCCCTTTCCGGAAAAGTGTATTTGGTTCATAGGACAGAAAAAAAGTTCGTTTTTGTAACGCACTGGAATATATATGTGAAAAATTTCACAATTTATTGTCCACCATGAGCACGTCTACAGGTAAATCCGCCAAACAGTCAATTCATGACTGCCTGATTGTTGACAGCGTCGAGATATCGATGTTAAAGGTAGGTTGTTCAGTAAAAATTTGTTCCACCACAGCAATATTCTCAATAGAACTTCCAGTTTTTGGTGTGCCAGACCTTTTTCTATCCTCGACAGAACCAGTTTTTTGAAAATGTGTCACCAACCCTTCAATTGCTGACCTATTCGGACGATTATATTCATCAAAAAATTACTCTTAAAGATCGACAAAAATCGACCATTTGTATAATAAGTTTCAATAATTTTAGCTCATTGTTCTAGCTTGCAAAATCGTGCATCTGTCTGCTTGACAAATGTCAAAGGTGACATAAAAAGCGACACCGTTTAGTAATTACTCTTTACTGACATCTAGACCTTACTTTTGAATGACTCTTTAGTTTAGCATTTTTTTTAACTCAGGTTTAATGGTCAAGCAATAGAGAAAAGCATACTCTCGTTTGAGTTTTCATTAATGAACACATCAGTAAAGGTTTTCAATTTATACAAAAATATTTTGTTATTTTATTTCATTTACGCTCATTTTGAATAGCATAAAAGGTTTCTCAGCAGACTCAGCGAAAAATTTGTTAATTGAGTTTTATGTTTCATCAAAGTTCGTTACGTCGAAATTTCACTGCACTTCTAAGCACCGATTTCCCGTCATTAATTTATGTATACTAAACTCGCACTAATACGTACAAAAGCAGAATTGATTTATATGTGTTTTTGCGTGGCAATCGCCACTCGTCACCTGCTAATCGATAAGATCTAAGTGACAAGAATAAAATGACTTCACTGCAAAAAAAAAAAAAAAACACAAACTAACACTTGAACTGCTGAGAGTATTTGAAGTCATTGCTAGTTTAAGTAGTTATAAATTTATACAAGCGCCGGACGTTAAAATCTGCACCATGAGCTTGAGGTCATCCGTATATTTAAATAGTGACGCTACCTTGTGAAATGATGAAATTAGAAATTCGTTAATTGAAATCCGAAGTTTCTTATCAATTTTTTTGCTTAAACTTAGCCATATAACGCAACTAGTTGACACTGAACAAACCACTCTCCCACAGGTACTGAAGAGTTGGCCCGTAGAATATTTGTGTGGCCGACAAACGCCAGTGATATTTCGGTATCAAGTCTGCAAATAGAGGAGAATAAAGCATTTAGTGCCCTCATTAGGCAAAGTGATACCTTTTCACATTGATTTTCAACGTTTATACTTCGAAGCTCCTTCAAACACAAGAGAAAGCTTCCTTAATCTCATACGCTGACGGTTGTTCGAAATTAGCGTCCGGTAATGACAACGATTACATCTGTACGAAGATAAACCATTATTGCTCCAATCTTTTTCGCTTTTTACCGCAAGAAATCTATATCCTTTTCCCACTAAATCCGACGATCATACTTATAAGAAACTGTTACTGGAGGTCAAATTGTTATTGGAAGGTAGAGTCGTTCATACATCAGTTCCGATGATAAATAACCATAATTTACTGAACGATTATTTCTATAGTTTGCTCTTCTTTCTGGCGCTTCACCCGCGATCGGCATTAAGGTCCAAAACCACAACCAGGTTCTCAAATTGCTAGCCGGTAGTACTTGAAGCGAAGGCAAAGAAATGTTGCTGACGAC